>NC_080068.1:21119447-21431430 GCF_949987535.1 Balaenoptera acutorostrata | reverse complement strand
GTCTCTTGTTCTGACTCTGCAAAGCCTGAATGTCTCCTCAGTGTCTTTGAATGAGTCTCATTGTTTATTTATTGTGCTTTTCACAAGTGCCGGTAACTTCACCCTTGTTTTACTAATAGCTTTCTTCTAAAGTGGGTTGACATTTCAGTTAATTTTCAAAGGCCTCAATGTTTTTCCTTAAATTGGGCCATACTTGCTGGTGGGCCTGTTTGGACAGTCTCTTATAAATTGTAGCATATCAAAATAACGAATGTTTATTAGAGATTTTTGAATTTGTTTTGCTATTTAAAAAAAAGTAAGGTCAAAGAGAAATTTTTCTTTCATGTTCTTTACTTGTTTGTATTGGTAAATTACATAAATGGGTATCGAGTTTAGAACCTATAGAAGTTGTAAGATTTTATGTTAAAAACTATTGGTTACAGCAAAAATTAACACAACATTGTAAATCAACTATATTTCAATAAAAGTAAATAATTAAAACCTATTGCATATGTAAAAACATATTTTTATTCATTTTTGAATATAATACTGTTTAAAATCTTAACATGAGGAATTTGGAAGATTGATCAATGGCTTCCTTATCTAGATGAGCAAACTTTAACACTCTATACATTCTATGTTTAGATTTTTATTGCATCAACTTTAAAAATCATAAATTAAAACTTTTTCAACTGTAGAAATGAAACTAAAATTGAAACTACAGCAGAATGTTGCCTGGTATAAGTTTTATACCAAGAATTAAAACTTAAAAACCACAGGGCAATATTGGCACAGAAATGGGCATCATTAGGCAAAATTCAGAAACAGGTTCTAGTACATAATGAAACTTACTTAAATGATAAAATGACATTTCAATTAAATAGAAAAAGCACGGATTATTCAAAAATATCATATAGCATAGCTTTTTAGGCTTATTTAGTATCATATACAAAAATAAATTCCAAATATATTAACAATATAAATAAGACTAAAAACAATCTAAATAAATATAGTAGGAGAAAACATAGGAGAATGTTAGTAAAATATCCAGATGAAAGTAGTCTTTCAAAGTTTGCTATGAAACTTTGATCCATAAAGCAAACATTGACAGATTTAGTTACATAAAAAGTAAAAATTCTCATTTGCAAAAGACATCATAGACAAAGGCAGAAAAATATTTGCAGAAAAATATGATTATTATATAAAGGGCTTCACTCTGTCTCAGTGATCCTATCCTTCTTCTAAGAATCAATCGTACAGAAAATACCAATACATAAAGGCTAGAGAACAAGGTTTCTATTGTTAATAACCTGTATGTTGTTAATATAAGTTAATTGTTAAAAATGTATTTTTATCAAACTTTTTGAGCCAAATATGGTACATTCACACTATGGAATATTGTGCAGCAATATTAAAAATAATTTGTAGATACCTATACCCTTGGGAAAATGTACATGATACCTTTTAAGAGAGCAAAATAAATTTCAGATACTTATGTACATAAAGATATATGTTTGTATTTTATATTATTTTTGTTAATAAAAAACAATTGTCCCAAGAAATGCATACATTTGTATATTTTTGTGTACAAGTAGTGAAAATATGGACATTTCCCTTGGGGTGAGTTAATGTGATTGTTGCAGAGGTAGAGGTAAAAGAAATACAAGTATAGCCATTACATTTGTAATTTTCAAAGTACCAACCAAACTTTTAAATAAAAATTTGGACCATTTAACTTTAAGGAAACATGTTAATTTGAAACAAGTCAGAATTACACATTTCATGAACAAATTATTACTGAGTTTAGATGCACGTATACAGGACTGTCAATTCTGCCATTATGTTTTCGTCTTATTTTGATATAGTCACAGGGGAGATTGAAGCCCTTCTTGATGATGAAACATCTTTCTGGCGTTTCTTTTTTTTTTTTAAATAAATAAATAAATAAATTTATTTATTTATTTATTTATTTATTTATTTATTTATTTATTTATGGCTGCGTTGGATCTTTGTTGCTGTGCGTGGGCTTTCTCCAGTTGCAGCGAGCAGGGGCTACTCTTCGTTCCGGTGCGCAGGCTTCTCATTGCGGTGGCTTCTCTTGTTGTGGAGCACGGGCTCTAGGCGCGCAGGCTACAGTAGTTATGGCACTCAGGTTCAGTAGTTGTGGCTCGCAGGCTTAGTTGCACCGCGGCATGTGGAATCTTCCTGGACCAGGGCTGGTACCCGTGTCCCCTGCATTGGCAGGCGGATTCTTAACCACTGCGCCACCAGGGAAGTCCCTTTCTGGTGTTTCTTCATGAAGAGATGAATTTTGAAGTGAGATACAGCTTTGAGCAACACTCACACTAAACTTAATGGTCACTCCCAATTTTTCTTTTTTTTTTTTAAATTTATTTATTTTTGGCTGCGCTGGGTCTTTGTTGCTGCGCGCAGGCTTTCCCTAGTTTCGGCGAGTGGAGGCTACTCTTTGTTGCAGTGCGTGGGCTTCTCATTGCGGTGGCTTCTCTTGTTGCAGAGCGCGGGCTCTAGGCGAGCGGGCTTCAGTAGTTGTGACACATGGGCTCAGTAGTTGTGGCTTGTGGGCTCTAGAGCACAGGCTCAGTAGTTGTGGCGCACGGGCTTAGTTGCTAATTTTTAAGTGAGGCATAAGTTTGGGCCTAAACTTTGCACTTAGTTTATAACTCTGCCTTAGAGTGATTCAGGAGGCACTTACTGCATACTCCTAAAAGACAGTGGCTGAGCGCCAGGAACTTTTGATTTCTCATGCTGGGCTCTGTCTTGCTGATATTTGGCCAAATGACTCTCCTGGCTCTGAGACTCAATTTCTCCTTTTGTCAAAGGGGAATGATAATATTGAGAATTAACTAGTGAGTACTTTTAGATTATTTGGAGCTCTGTATAAAGGTGTATGGTAAGGACAGACTTAAACACGGCTTGTTGTGTTAATTATCTTTTTATTAGTGGATGCTATAACCAATTGTCATTACAGATCAAGAGTTATTTATTGCTTTGTGGTAGTATACTAATTTAGAAAAGTTTGTCCATTTCAGCAGATCTTCTCATAGTGTTAGAGCCAGAAGGGACCTTGAAGATGAGGCTGCAAATACATTTTAAAGATCAAGCTGAGGTGAATTCCTTGTCCATGGTTACAGAGCTGGTAAATGACAGAGCTGGGACTTCATTCAGGCAACATGCTGAGAAGTATTTCTGCCATAAATGAATTAATAAATTTATCTCTTTACTCTCAATCTAGAGATCTTTCTATAGCATTTATACATTTTACTTAACATTTCCTTATTTTCATACATGGAATAGATATTATTCAGAAGCCTAGGTAATCTCTACCAATGAGATTACTATCTCAAAGAAAAGGTGTACCCTTGTAGAAGCTGGGTAGCTTTGCTTCATTTTTACATTTTTTCTTTCAAACTGAAATTTCTTTAGGATACTCTACAAACTATATTAAAGGGACCAGTTGTAGAAAACTTATATAAGTAATATTTACTTACTTGCATGTTTTATTTTAACTATCTGGTGGTTTCTTTTGAGCTCATGTGATTTAAAAAAAAAATATGTGTGTGTGTGTGTATATATATATAAAATTTTTTTAAAGTAGTAACTTGTTATTTGGAGTAAGCACCATATCATTAAGTATGTAAAAAGGTTCAAGGTAATTTATTTTTTTTAATTAATTAATTAATTTATTTATTTTTGGCTGTGTTGAGTCTTCATTTCTGTGCGAGGGCTTTCTCCAGTTGCGGCGAGTGGGGGCCACTCTTCATCGCGGTGCGCGGGCCTCTCACTGTTGCGGCCTCTCGTTGCGGAGCACAAGCTCCAGACGCGCAGGCTCAGTAGTTGTGGCTCACGGGCCCAGTTGCTCCGCGGCATGTGGGATCCTCCCAGACCAGGGCTGGAACCCGTGTTCCCTGCATTGGCAGGCAGATTCTCAACCACTGCACCACCAGGGAAGCCCACAAGGTAATTTTTAAAATATGTAAACCACCCTTTAAAACCTAAGCAGGATTATTTTTCTTAGAAGTGAGCATGGTTGTTGCATTACTTGGGTGAAGAATGACAAGAGAACTGGGTGATTCATATACTAATTTCTTTGGAAATATTTGAGTAGGGAGGGCCTAATATGTAATGAGCAGTGGAATATCATGTTGTTTTTGATATTAAATGAATTGAGCTTTGTAGTCTCAGTAAGTTTTGGACATTTGAAGGCATGAATGCTTGCTTTATATGTCATCAGAGTTTGTGTGTACATATAGTTATATAAATGAAACATTTTATATGTAGATGTATGTATATATGTACATTTGTAGATAAGGGCAGGTGTAAATATGATTACTCTGTTGGTATTTGAGATGATTCTATTTGTGATGAATGATGGTGACTTCTGTTAAGGACTTTTGAAATTATTTCCCAAGATTGAGTACTTTTAGTTTAATACTACCTCCCCCCTTTTTTTCTCCCTTTACTACCAAATTATCCATGAATAGTGATTGAAACAATAATATTCTTAGTATGGAGAGAACTCAGCATTATTCAGAAATACATTATTTTGGGCAATCTACAGTGTAGTCTTGAATAACATCTAAGACCTCTACATGAAATGCTGTGTTATGTGGCATAAAGTGATTTAAAATATTAGGTTAAAAGTAATGACAAAAATTGTAAATCAACTATTCTTCAAAAAAAAAAAAACGTAATGACAAAAATTGTTTTATCACTATGGTAACACTAATACCTTTTCCCTAGTAGATTGTCATCACAGTTTATGTTTTGGTGTGATCTTTGTCCTTTATGTGTCAGGAAAACCTAAGCCAAGATGTGTGACTTTGCCAGTCTTTGATCCAAACAGGTTTTCTGACTGAACATGTTTTATAATATTACTGTGATTCACATCTTCTGGATACAAAGTATTTATATGGGTAGTTTGACTTGAAAGTTTGGAATATTTAATATGTATGTGTACTAACCTTATTACTTTGTTAAATAAAGTTGGTGATATTTTAGCTTATTTCTTCTTGTGATCCAGATTATTTGTCTCCCTGAAATAGCAGTCAGCATGGTAGTCTGTTATTTGCCTTTTTACTTTACTTTTTCCCCTCTTCCTTAGTAGACTATGTTCCTGGAGGGCACAGACCATTAACTTTACAAACCTAAGCACAGAGCTGGAGCTCATATAGACATGGAATAAAAGTGTGTCGAGAGAATGCCTTTTAAAGTAGCTATAGGAATGTGCAGGGCACCAGTCCTTGATGATAAAGGGAGATAGTAGTATAAATGTGTCTTTACCTACTAATGCTTCTGACCTGATGAAAATAAGTTAGATATTTCATAATAGAAATTACAGATCATTTTCTCAGTATCACTTATTGATGCTTACTGCATGTTTGTTACGAAGTTTCTGTCCTCCAGCATTTCAGAGACATAGAGGACAAAACTATAAAATTCTGATATATAACGTTTATTAAAAAAAAAAAAATTCCTGCTAGGTATAGGTATTTACAGCCAGTTATTAGGTGATCTTGAATGGACATTCTTTGCCTCAGTCCAGTTTAAAAGGGAGTATGAGACTGTGGTCCTGAATGACTTTGGGGTGTACCTTGGGGACACTTGAATCTGTCTGGGGGAGCAACTTTCTGTAATGCTGGTGTAGGAGCTGTGAGACCTACTGGCTTGTGCTGATTCTAAGACCAGACCTATAAGGGAAACACTAGATCCCTAACTCTTTGGACGTGAGAGGAACCTCTGGAGTCATTCATTGGAATTGGCCTGTCACTGCTGAGAAAGCCTGGCAGGGATTGGCACAATTCACCCTGAGCAGAGCCTGTTCCTTTAAGAGCTGGTCCTCTCATTCCTGGTCCTATTGCTTTGTATCAACAGTGTGCTCTGGCTCCTGAAAGTGGTGGAGATAAAAGTAAGAACAGCTGAACAATTCAAACAAAAATAGCTATAATCAAAACATTATGATAAGGCATGAAAAACCAATCGAAAAAAATTACCTTCATGGTTTTACTTAAGAATGACTAAAACAGTATGCAGCAGACCTTCAGTATCTGAGATTTAGGGCAGGGGATCCTCATTGCCTAGACCAGTATTTCTGCACAGAACAACAGGGGAAAAAGCTTGTGGAAGCTTCTGTCCCAGTACGTTACGTTCAGAGTTTTCTGCTGACAGCTGGCTCTGTGTATGGAGGCTGGCATGGTTGACCCATCCCAGGGCTGGTCACCCAGTGGGTTCTCCTTCCTGGCAACCCAGGCAATTGGCCAATATACCCTCTACATTCAAGTTACAGAGTTCTTAAAAGACCTTGGGCCAGCTTCAGTCACCTTATATCGATCTGCTGATGTTATCCTGGTTAAGTGGTGACCTGTATTACAAAGCCAATTCATGGTGTCCATACAGTAATCACTTAGGACGTGGTAAATGAGTGTGATAATGATATTTTTTCTCCATGCCTTAGGTTGGTCATTTTGAAACGGAAGCTTGTAGTTACTCTTGAACTTCTGTGTGGTAGGCATTGTGCTAAAATAGATAGTATTATCTAGAGTAAATCTCACTGCAACTCTAAAAGAAGTAGATTATAGAAAATTAGGGAGGCTCAGGGAACTTATCACTTGCCAGTATCATTGACAGAAGGCAACCACACTTTATTACAAAGAATAGATCATAAGAGAAGCTGAAGAAAGCAGGAATGTATAAATATTTCCTGTTTTGTCATTATGCATTATTTCATTTGCTACTATCTCTAAACCAGTGATATTTTCATAGGAACTTTATGAGTTCCTGGAATGACATTGTGTCCAATTGTGCAAATATTAAAATTTTTCTGAAGAAGCTCTCAGCATTTAAATATATTGCTTTCACATGTTCTTATTTAACTTCAAAATTTCTACAGTGGCTTGACTGCAGACTTGTGTTGTAGAAGGGACTGTTAAGAAGGACACATTCGATGACTTAGCGGTGTCTTACTATGAGTCATTGACTAATTTAGCTACAGTTTTATGTCTCCTAACTTTTAGGTATATGACTGTTTACTTTATCAGTGGTACCCACCTTTGCATAAATGTAAATTTTTGCACATGTCTGCAATAGTACATAAACTTCAGAAAAGCTATCCTTTATTTAAAAAAAAAAGTTATTGGGAAACAGAAACATAGTAATGTAGTAGAAACCCTCAGGAAAATAAGCCTGTGACTGAAACCCTTAAATAAAATGACATAGTCACCAGAATCCATAGGAATAATAGGGACATGTGGGGTTCCATCTTTAAAGAGAGAATGTACATATTCTCCTAATTACCTCATGATTATTTTTGAGGAGGTTAACTTAAAACAAAAAAAAAGAGAAAAAGCTGAACTGGTTTATCAAAACCTGGAGTGTAGTGAAACTAGTTCATTCATCTTTTTATTCTTCCTTAGCTTTCTCATATAGCTATTAAGGAATAGTGAAATGAACAAAGAGTAGGCATTAGGAGACATGTGGTCCAAGTTAGACTAGATGAATAATAAACTTAAAAATTTACATATCTATGTAATGTGTATATTTAATTGTAGAAACATACATACTAGCTGATAGGTAATGGTTAACTCCTATCTTCCACTGTGAATGAGACAGAAATAGAATTTAAAATGACTTAAAGGTTAATTGACATTAGTTAAATTTTATTTGAGAAAACTACTTTAACAAGGTTGGTAATTCTTAACAAAGTTTGGAAATTTCTCTCAAGCTACCGTGTAAAAATATCTTTAAAATGCATAATTTAATTTTTTTAAGGTTAAACGGTCAGTGTGTCTCTCCTCTTGACACATTTTGCTTGAAAGACAATATTCCTTAAGAAATTAAAAAAAAAAAACACCCAACTTTGTTTTCAAATCAGTTACAAAGGAAAACTCAGTGAGAGGGAACCATTCTCGAGGTTTTGACATTGCAGAAAAGTTTGTCTAAAGTTCATAAAATGTTGGGTCTGGTTCATCATAGTGAAAAGATCCCAGTCTCTAGTGTTCAACTTAGAGAATTTGAGTGATTTTCTTTGTACGCTTTCCTCTGGGATTCAGAACCAGTTAAGAGGTCTCATGGAAAAAGATGGAAACATCTTTAAATCATTACAGTTGGTAATGTCTACATAGCAAAAGTTATTTGTGATAACTTGCTAATTATCTGGTTAAACTTATTAGTGTTGACAGCAAAAAGCTATAACTTAGACCCCAAAGAGAAAAGTTTGAAGTGAACTAATTGTATCAGAAGAATCGCCAAGTCTCCTTTTTGTTTTATTCTGTCTAGATGTGGTCTTAAATAATGAGCTCTACAATGAGATTTTGAAAGAGGGTGTCCAGTTTTCCAAAAGGAAATTTCCAGAAATGTTTAGGAAATGTTATTTAGAATTCTTTAATAGTCTTAGACTGTGCGTATGCTCATGTTTGAGGTTTTCCACCTGTGTATGCTTTATGTACAAATTAGAAATCGATGCCTATTTTGATAAAACTCATCTGTCTGATTATTCATAAAAGGGTTTAAACCTCTAACAAATGAGTGAATATTCTTTAAGATAAGTAGTTCTTTCCCTTAAGTAATTGCCTGTTGGTACCATAACCCTACCTTGTGTATGATGGAGATTTTGTATTCTGAGACCTAGATAATTAGTTCAATTATTTTAATGTTATTCCCCTAGTGGTTCCCAATGTGGCGGGGATTGTGTCGGGGGGTGGCGATGTCTGGAGACATTTTTTGTTGTCATAACTAGGGGTAGAGGTCAGGCCCTAGTTCTAATGTAAGAGGCCAGGCATGCTGCTAAACATTCTGCAATGTACAGGACAACCCCACAGTGAGGAATTGTCCAGCCCCAAATTTCAATAGTGCCAAGGCTAAGAAACCTTAGCCTAGACGGAAGAAACTGTCTCTCTCTCCCGTCCTTGCCATATATAATTTTTTTCATCCGTATTTATTTTTTCATCATTAACAGTCACAAAATATACTCTTAGAAGATAGTGGTATTAGAGACTAAAATTTATGCCTTATTGAAATAAACCATTAAATTAGCTGTGTATAGGACATAAAATTTTAGCATCTAGTTGACATGTGCTTAGTATTTAGGAGTATTAAAGTATTCCTGGAAAAAATAATAAATAAAGATTTGATAAAATTTAGTATGTGTCCTAGAATTATACATTGCTAAAGCTGGATGGGCCTAAATGATCATCTAATTTGGTGGTTCCTAATTGAGGTGGTGTGTCAGAATAGCTTGAGGAAATGTCTTCCTCAAAAAAAAGAATGCTTGGAGTCCCACTCTAAAACAATGCTTTTTATAAGCTCGCTGACTTTTTGTAAGTGGCTCTGGTGACCTTAATCCCATTCCCACTCTCCTTCCTCTTTGAGAGCCACTGCTCTCTTCTACCCCATATTACATGAAGGGTCAAAGATGCTGGCATCCCACAGGTAACACAATTGTAGTTCAGTGACTGCTGAACTAAAAAAACAGATCATTGTTCTTTCCCTATTGCTTTAATAGACTTGCTTGTAAGATATTGAAATATTGGGGCTTCCCTGGTGGTCCAGGGGCTAAGACTCTGCACTCCCAATGCAGGGGGCCCGGGTTCGATCCCTGGTCAGAGAACTAGATCCCACATGCCACAACTAAGAGCCTGCATGCCGCAACTAAAAAAAAAAAAAAGCCCACATGCTGCAATGAAGATCCCCCTGTGCCACAACTAAGACCTGGCACAGCTAAATATATAAATAAATAAATACTAAAAAAAAAAGAAATGCTGATTTTCCTCTCTATGTGTGTGCATTCTCCTTATACATGTAGAATGCCTCCTAGGTGCCTGCCAGGCCCAGTGCTAGCCCCTGAGAATCCAGACATTACCCCTGCCCTCATTGAGCAGAAGAGAGACAGAATAAGCAAGTAAGCAAAAGCAATAAAAGCAAAGCTGTAGGAATATTTAACAATTGGGAACAAAAATATTGAACTGCAAGAGATCTAGCCATCACTTGGATCACCTGAGACCCAAGGAGTTGAAGTGACTTGCCCAGAGTCACCTGTTTACATGTCCAGGTGGAGGTGAAAGGAGGGCCTGGACCGCTTACTTCACGCTAGCAGGCAGGCAGGTTGACAAAGGAGCATCTTCCAGTTCTGGGAAGATAGGAGGGAATGTACTGGAGTAGGAGGAGTTACTGCAAAGAGAAAGTGAGCAGCATTTCTTCCTTTCTTAAGAGGACACAGCTGCAGCCAGGCTGGTTGGGCTCCCTTGGAGGTCTGAAGGATGAAGAGTTCCTGAGCTTGTCTCATCCCTTGGACTGGGTTCTGGCCTATGGAAAAGGGGAATCGTGGGAAGGTGAAAAATGGGAGTTAGAATATTGCTTGGTGTGGGACCAGGAAGTAAGCGAGGAGAACACTAAAGGCTAGTGGGATTAGAATGGAGAAAAGACAAGGGCAGTTTCTATGCTGCCTACCCTTTCCTGCCCTGAGCTTCACAATGCACTTGCCCACAGGCCACGTCGTAAGTGTGAGTTTTGTTTCTAGGCCAGCTTCCTGTAGCCTACCTGCACTATAGTACCAAAATTTTAATATTAACATTTTGAAATAGTGGATGAGATTTGGGCAGTATGGTTAGAAAATTGATTCATCAAACTTGTAAATGATAGCCTATGAATGACCACATAGATTTGGAAAAGGATTTTCTAAAATATTTAAATTTTATGATCGGATCCATGAGATTATCGTATGGAAAAATACTTCAATACAAACTAGATTCACCGTGCACCATATGAGAAAAAACATTTTTTTCCCCCTTTTGAATCACATCAGCTCTTAAGAATTCATGAAATTTTGTACAGGAATATGTGCGCCTCACCCACCTGCCTCTTCGTTTTTTTGTTAATTGTTGTTTGCTCTATCATAAGGACTAAAAGCTGTACTTAGTTCCACTTAGTTCATCATTCTTTTAAAATTTTTTATCTAAATTGAGAACAGCCTGATTAAGGAGTACTGTGGCAGTAGACATTCTCTAATTTATTGCCACGGCATAGTGGCTCTGGTATGTGGTGCTCAAAAGTGAAATTCTCTCAAGTAATTATCTCCTTGGCTCCTAAGAGTACTCCCCGTACGTCTGTCAGTGAAAGCAAAGCAGGAAGTTATTTTGACCCACAAAGAAGAGGCTGATTGAGAGGCCACGTGGAGATGCCGTGGGAAAAGGTGCCTTTGCTGTTGGCATTTAGGATGAGCACCTCTGATAAGCTTTCAGCTGTCAAAACAGGTAAGAGAAAATAAGTACTCTGTCAAAAAGCAATGAAATTTAACTAGGGCTAGAAATAGCGTCTATGGTCCTTTTCAAAAGTTTGAGAACAAAACACCCACATTTGAAGTGAATAAACATTTATGGGAGACATTCTGTATTATACGGTAGAAAGTTGGGAAGATATATAAGAAGAATAAAAGGTTTACAAAAGAATCTTTTTATAAGAAAGATTGGACACAGTTCCTGCCCTCTAGGACCGTAGAACCTTTTAGGGGAGAAATGACTCCCATGTTGGGGGCTATATGTGTAGGATAATAAATGGATACCATCAGTGGGCATAGAGGAAGTGAGGGAAGTTGTGGACCACCTGAAACATGTATTTATTCGCCGCACTCTTCATTGTGTCACTGTCTCCTACACATCATTCTGTTCAAGCAGCCATTAGCTTGCATTTGCTTTTTCAGCTATTATTGAAGTATTTCCCTTCCTTTTTGAAATGTCCGTAAGAACAAGGACTGTGCCTTATTAGTCTTCTTTTTCTCAGTACCTGCTAAACATATATTTAATGACTGAATGAATAATGAATGGATTAATAGTGAAGCTTTGTGAAAGAGGTAGGGAAGTAGGATATGGATATCCCAGGTAGGATTGGTAGAGAGTTGAGGCTGGGAGTGGAAGGTAGAGGAAATATTCCAAACTCAAACAAGGTCATACGGATAAGTATGATGTGTGCTGGGAAGACAATTTGTGTTATATTTTTATAGTAAATTGGAATGCATGGCAGTACAGACTCATTAGATTGCAAGTAATAAGAAACCCAGCTCAGAGTGGATGAAACAACATAACATAGTGACTCTAACTTTTCCAAATGAGGAAATGGCCCCTAAGAGAACTCCTGTTCGTGAAAGCAAAGCAGGACGTTATTACGCCCCACATAGAAGAGCTGAGTTGATTTAGAGGCTCTGATTGCCCTAAGCAACTACATAGCTCAGTCAGAGGGCAAATCTTTGGATGTCAGTTGAACCAGACAATCATGATGTAACCAGTGCTGGTTCTCTTGCTCTCTTTGGCTCTGCCTTTCTACCTATGATGGCTTATTCTTATGATTGCCAGATGGCTACAATAGCTCCAAATCATACACATTCACAACACCAAATACGGTGGAGCTTGCCTGCTCCAATATCTCTTGCATCCAGATGACTCTGATCTTGTTATCTGCACATCTCAAAACCAATCACTGTTTCCAGGGAGTCTCCCATTGGGATATGCTGTTTGACTTTTGTCAGTCTGGGCCATTCCACGAGCCAGTATTTATCGACTGTCTGCATGTTCTCTTTTAGGTGCTGGAGATGGTATTTAAATTGTATCTACATGCCTCCACACTTACCCTGGTCGCTCTTTATATTCCTTCCTTCTTGTATTTTTCTCCACAGCACACATTACATTCTAATACACTATAGATTTTACACTCATAGTGGATTGTCTTTCTCTTTTTGTTGCAATGTGAGCTTCACCAGGGCGCACATTTTTGCCTGTTTTCACTATTCTGCCCCCTTTGTACAGCATATGTAGGTGCTCAATAAATATTCATTGGCATGAATTAAAAAGAGACAATGCCCTTACTTTCATGTGGGAGAAGACATATATTAAATAAGTAAACAAGAAAACACCAGTTAGTTATAAGTATTGTTAAAAATAGAACATAGCGATGGGACAACAAATGCAGGAGGGGTGGTTTAATTTGGGTGTCACTTGATGGTATGGCTGATAACAGGAGAGGCGTAGCTCACCAAAGAAAATTCCAGTGACTGCACCGGAAAGAGGCAAACTGACATAGAGATGACAAAAGTGATGTTCCTTACAGAGGGGGTCTTAATGGCTTTACCAAATTAATTAATACAAGTTATACCCTTTAGAGAAACCACTATTTCCAAGATTTTGCTAGTTTTTTCCTGGCAGGTCTCATGAACTTTTGTGGACTTTTAATTCTGTGTCACTCATCTCTTTTAAAACTGTAGGTCACTCTTTTGTCTTGCTAGGTACAATGTTGGTTTTATACAGTCTTGGTTATCCACATGTGGTCACACGTTTATGATGTCAGGCTAGCTTCCTTCCTAAACACTTCGTTGTACCACCCTAGTGATGCGCTCTTAGGGCATGCAGGGTCATTTTATTAGTGGTCTTAAACACAGACAGGAAGGTAATTCTGAAACAAACACACACACACATACACACACACACACACATCCCACTGTTTAAAGTTTGGGGATTATCTTCTGTTTTAGGTTATTCAGGAGTGGCAGTTAACTGAATATTGATAAAATACTTCGTGATGTTGCTATACTGAATGTATAACTGTCATTGAGTGATATTTGAATGAGATGGAATCATATTACAGGAGGCATAGAAGTCATATAATGAGCTCATATTTGAAGACAGGAAGAGATTTAGTATTGTAAAATGAAAGAAATGTTTAGAAATCCTACATATATACAAACATGCTCTCAACACCTTTTCTTTTGTTGTACAAAAAAGAAAAGGTGTGAAAAGGTATACTCCAAATTGTTAACAGTGCTTACATCAGAGAATGGGTTTTAGGAGTTGGGAGAATATTGATTTTACTTTAGACTCTGGCAAATACATATTTGAAGTTTATCTAGAAGTATGCATTATTTATTTAATTCTACAAAGTGAAAAAAAGTTAAGAGCATTTAAAAAATTGACTTTAGACCTGTCTCAGTACTGAAATAATTACTGGATATTTGTTTTACTTTGTCATTCTTGATATTATAAATGGGTATGAACATTTGGTAAAGCAATGAGGCATTATAGTTACTAAAAAATTGTCTACAACCTTTGACTCATTAGGAAGAAATGATTCAACTGAGAAAGGGAGCTGTATTACATAAAGTTGCTCATTGCAGGTTTAGCTACAAATGGGAGAAAAAAAATTGGAAACAGTCTAAGTGTCCAACAACAGAATAATGGAAATCATGATCATCTTCCCCAAATGATAGTGATTCCACATCAAACCCATTCTGTAAGAAGGCATTGTAGAAATAAGTAAGCAGGTAAATAAGTAGCTTACTAAATTTGTGGAATATTATGGAATTCTTAATGAAATTATAACTATAAATATGTGGGGCATATGGAAATGATTATAATGAAATGTTAAGTGAAAATGCAGAATACAAAACTATAAGGGAACCACGATTACATCTATGTGACCAATATGTATTTTGATATATAAAGATGAAGGAAATAGGAAAGTAAACATGCATATTCTAGATTGGAGCTATTTTTGTTGTACTTTATAAGTATATTTTAATGGAGATATATCTTTTTAATAAAATCAGATTGGCATTAAATTTATGATGGTAACTTGTAAAAGATAGCATGTCATTTTCCTTTTTTAAAATTGAAACCAGCAAGTAAGTACTTAAAGTTTTTTAGGCTTATCATGCACTGTTGGGGAGTGACAGATATTTGTCGATGACCGTCACTTTCAGGATTTCCTTCTTGCAGCCAAGTTAGGAGGAAATGCCTCAAATCAAAAAGGGGAAGGAGGAGGGGACACAGGGCACTCCAGGGTGTGTGACTGTGATTGTGTGTGATTGTGTGCATGTGCGTGTGTGTGTTCTAATGGGTTAAAACATTGCCTCAGCTTGGATTAGTTCTATCTATCCTCAGAACAGCCTATAAACATTTTTTGGGAAAAAAGCTAAAATGTTTAGACAGCTGCTTCCTTTATTTTTTTAAATACACAAATAATATTTTTACTACCTCACAGACATCATCATGCCTTTGTAACTAGCATGCTTTTGACTCCTGTAAACCCCTTAACTTTATTTCTGCTTTTGGTAGCACTATTTTGATATCAATCTTTTTCTCCTTCTTTTGAAAAAAATTATCTGTGAATTTGTTTGACCAAGGGTGCCTAAAAATGAAATGACATAAGAGTGGTTAATATCATATTTAGTATCCTGTATTGATGTTAAATGGTATTAATTTTATATTTAGTACTTTGTATGGACAACCTTGCAATCTTTTTTTTTTTTTTTGGATGACGGTGAGTAACCATTTTTTATCTCAGTAAAGTAAATGGCCTTTATTTATAAACTAAGACATGTAAAAAAGTAGAAGATTAATGTCCTTTACCTGTAACTCTGCAACATCAAATAGTCTACTCACTGGTTTTTCAGCCCAACACCTGGCCATTTTAGTGTTTTATTAATTTACCTGATTAATGTGGTAGGAGAGGTGAATTCTGTAGCTCCTTCAGATACAGCCTTAAGCTTCTGTCAACTCTTTTGCGTTTTTGGCCATCTGAACTGCTGGCCGCACAATGTGCTTTGCTTTCCCTGGATTCCTTAGGCTCCTATTTTTATATCAGATTCTGCTTTGGTTGCTGGCGTGACTTTCACCTGGCAGGGCAAAGGGCTTTCTTGAAGGTGACCGTCTCTTCAACCTGTCTGACTTCAACAGTCCAGGCAAGGAGGGAAAAAAAAGGTATAAGGAGACAGGAACTGGGCTGTTGGAACTGTTGTTTTCACTTGCATTTTCTGAGATTGCATAGAATTTAAGTTGCCAACCACTGATTAGCAAGATAACTTTAAAGTTTGTTTTTGGACAGATTTACTGAAAACATATTTAGGCATTTTCTCCATGTCAACTAAAAAAAGTTAATAGGCAACTAGCTCTGTTATGTTTGCTTTTCTTATGCCACATGATCCATATATCTTGGAAAAGAAAAAAAAAAAAATTCTGTACCCGTGCTGATTGAAATGGTGAACCTTTGCTTGCCTTGGATGTAGAACAATGGCCCCTTAAGCAGAAGACTCTGTACACTTGAATTGGAGCAGAAAACAGGCTATCCAGGGCATCTGAGCTTCATATTCCCAGGCGGAGGGCTGGACCACATATCTAAGAAAATTAAACTGCTTTGCCACTGTTTTGATCAGACCTTGTGTTTTCCATGCTGAGTATTTTCAAAACAAGATCTCTGTCAAGTAGAAAAGGTCATCAGTTCTTTCTAAAGACTCTTATCTCTATTTCTTTTGGTGGTTCAGCACTAAATGTGTACATTAAAAGGAGTGTAGAAATATGAATGTGACTTTTCAGTTGTGTTTCTAATACTTAAGCACCCATATATTTAAATATCTTTAAAGGAATTAAAGCTGTAGAGCTGATGGCTATTCCAAAAATTTTAAACTTTGCTAAAACAAGGTAAATTAACTTAGGTATTTCTGCTAGTAGGTTTTTTTTTCCCCCTGCAGTTGCTGGACTTGAGAAATGAAATACAGATTTGAGAATGACCTTTTATTTAATCTTTAAACAGTAAATGTTTAGTAAACATAGTCTTGAAATATTTTTTTCTCTTAAGAGAAAAGATGTATCAATATTACACACACACACTTTTTTCCCCCGAAAACTTGCTGGAGAAAATATGTTTTCTACTAGAAAAAACATTACCAATGACTTAAAAGCCTAAAGGTTCAATGCCAGCTGTTGAAAACTGATCCTGGGCCACTGCAGCTAATGCATTCTCCTTCAAGAGGCCGAACCCTGTCACAGGTGACAGCTGAGCCACTTACCCAGACCTTGTTAAAGGTCCAGGTTCCTTTTGCAGGTCTCCAGATCCTCCCTTGATGGCTTGTCATAACCAACTGGGGCTGCTGAAGCCGAATCGCTTATACTTAATTTTTTGTAGCTTTGGTATAACTAATCAGTATTGGAGGAAGGGTTAAAATAAACCTTTGGCAAAATTCTGCATATAGAGTAGCCTGTAATAGTGTTTAGAGTTCCAGTTTGAAATGAAGATAGGACCCGCACATGCTGTGAGTTTGGTTCAAGAGCCCCTTCAACAGTGTAAGGAAGTTTTTATGTTTTAATCAGTGGTTTGACTTTTATTAAAATAATCAACTCCATAACTTCCATTCATAAGACACCATGATTTGTCCTCCTTCTTGGTAACTTATTAGTGTAGTAAATATTTCCAGGTGCAAAACTTTATGACCTGACTAATTTGTGATCCCCTCCACGGTATATGGAATGTTTCAAAGGAGTCAGGTGTTTGAGTGAAAGCCAGGATTGTGGTCGGCGTTTGTGTTCATTTGCTTTAAGATATACTTATTGGCTTTCGTACATTTTCTCTGCAGAACATATGCTTTAGCCATGCAATTTAGGTGTTGGAATTTATGCTCTTCTGCTTTTTTTTGTTCTTGTTGTGTAAGTTATCTGCTAAAACCTTTGAGGAAAGAGTGCGAGTTCTTGGTCTGTGCTCCCTGGACTGTTTTTCGATGATTCACACCACCATTGATTAATGACGTGATTCATAGCAGCAGCCACTGAGCTCAGGGCTTCCCCTTGTTGACTTTGTGGGTCATGTTCCATGATCTTGGGAGAGCTGTTTTCCGGAGACAGGAACGGCCAACACCCCTGCATGTTAGAAAACTTTGTGAAACAAATGTGTATGTGTGTATATATATGTAAATAGATATTTTATATATGTTTATATTTGTGTACTCACAAACCACTGGTGTTTGAAAGGGAAGGGAAAAGGAAATAGCCTCGGTTAATTCTTTGAAACGTGTATCATTGTTTCAGAAAATTTGGAACATTGGTTTATGTGATGTGATGTGAGCAGGGGGAAACATTTGCTTGTTGACCGTTAAGAAGGAAAAACCATACAGAAATATGGATTGTAGTGATTTGATATACACAGGGGTTGTAACCATTTTACTCCACTTCTTTATCAACTAGTCCTATTAGATGCAAATCTGTCTGTGGGAAAACATGTAAGTCATTTATTTTTAATGGAAAGGGTGTTTGGGAGGTCACAAACGCCTCTAACACTAGACAACAGTTGACTTCAGGGAAGCAAACACAGTATAAGAATTGTTTAAAAATAATCTCTTCTGGCAAAATTAACACTGCACGATTATTGAATTCTATATTTACCTGAAAGCAGCTGTAAATTCTCTCTGCTGGGTGGACGATGACAGATTTCACCGCACTTAGGTGTGAGACGGTATGGTAGAGCATCAGAATCTTTGTCTACTGTCAGTGTTCAGGTTTGTGATTTGAAGGTTTTTTTTTTGGGCTAGGAAGAACATGTTGCTTTATGGACATGCCAAGGGAACTTGCTTTAGCAAATTTTAAATCTATTGATACATAGGGATGACATTTTAATCCACATATTTTAAATGATGTTTGGTTACTGTTTGTTTAAAAGCAACGGAATAAAAACATCTCCAGCTATCCAGATTTCAATCTGTATAGATGACTAATCATGTGGCAGATTTGAACATAAAGGTTCTAGTGAAAAAGAAAAATTACAGTAAAAAATGTATTTGTCTGCTCCATGATTTGAAAGTACAGAATGTTTTCTGTGCCGTTTAGATATGGGGAAGTATGACATCGAAAGCAATGGTAACCATGGTGCATGTACCTTACAAAATAAATGAAAAAAAAAAAAAAGAGAGATGGGGGTGGGGAGTGGGAAGGAGTTGGTGTAGTAACAGCTTCGTGAGTAAATAAATATTTAAACTTCATGCCTGGTTACTTGTGTAATCATGAGATTTGCAGAGTTATGTTGTATATTACGGTTTAGTTGGTATCTTATTTATCTTGTCTTAACCTGTTAAACCAAATTTAAGTGCTGCTCAGAAACAAAAGCAAGTTACAAGCTTTCTGGCTCTTCATTTCTTCATGTGTGAAAAACAGGAAGTCGAATTAGATATTTGCTAAGGTTTTCCCAAGTTCTTAAATTCCGTGATTCCATGACCCAGGAGAAGTCCAGGAATGAGGTGAGTAAACCTTAACTTTTGAAGTGACATTAACTCCAAGACTTAGAACCTCTGAGAGTACCCAGAAATCCTTTACAAGTTTTCCATAATGTTACCATTATGACTCTTGTTCAGACTTTTATAAATACAAGTATAAAACACATATGCACATAAAACAAATTCTGATCCTTAGCAGCTTAAGAAAAAAGGAAGTTGATTAGAAGGAAGCGTCTGGGGCAGTGCTATTTAATAGGACTTTCTTTGATGATGGAAGTGTTCTCTAAATCTGGGCTGTCCAGTATGGTAGCCAGTAGCCATATGTGACTATTGAGTACTTGAAATGTGGCCAGTTCAACTAAGGACGTGGATTTTAAGTTTTATTTAGGTTTAATTACTTTAAATTTAAAATTTTCAGTATTTAAAGGAGTTCTGGGAATAACAACCATCAGTTTTAAGAAGGGTAGAAAGCAGCCAGGGGTGGCCCTAAGGACTCAGGACTGGTTTGGGATCTTTAGAAGCAAGAGTGGTGGATTCCTTTTTTTTTTTTTTTTTTTTTTTAATTTTATTTATTTATTTATTTATTTATTTTTGGCTGTGTTGGGTCTTCGTTTCTGTGCGAGGGCTTTCTCTAGTTGTGGCGAGTGGGGGCCACTCTCCATCGCGGTGCGCGGGCCTCTCACTATCGCGGCCTCTCTTGTTGCGGAGCACAGGCTCCAGACGCGCAGGCTCAGTAACTGTGGCTCACGGGCCCAGTTGCTCCGCGGCATGTGGGATCTTTCCGGTCCAGGGCTCGAACCCGTGTCCCCCTGCATTAGCAGGCAGATTCTCAAGCACTGCGCCACCAGGGAAGCCCAAGAGTGGTGGATTCTTTAGAGTGGCTGTTACTGTGACTCAGATGCTCCCAGGCTGTGTTTATCAGATCAAAATGACAACTTCCAAGGAGAGACAATCTGATCGTCTTAGCTTGGGTCTAGCATCTACCCTCAAATCAATCAGCTAGAGGTTGGGTCAAAGAATTACAGTGCAGGTATAGGTGTGCTGATGGCAGTGCTCAGGGGAAAGGAAGTGTGAGCCAGGCAGCAGTCTTCAGAATTATCTGCCACATTACTTAGATCTTTTTCTCTGCAAGCAGTGATTTTCTGCATTTAAAATACTCCAGGTTTATTAATTCACTCATATTGCACCTGACTACTTACCTTTTGTATTACAAATTAAAATAGTTGCAGTATATGTTGATAACATTTACTAAGCTGGGAGACTAATAATTTATAACATTGTGTGGAAAGAAGTCCACAAGATGAGTGTATTTGCCAATGCTCTCTTTTTACTAGTGAGAAACGAAGGCTTGGGTGTTGTGCTACCTCAAGCCACCAAATGAGTTGCTCTGTTAGGGACAGATGCTTGCTTTTATCTGAACCTATCCTGCTGATCAGTTAAATGTTAAAACCGGGTTTTTAAAAACCATCCCTTTGAAATTCAAGGCTTTTTTGAAAATTCTGTTTTTGTAAAATCCCAGTGCTAAAAATGTGTGTGAAATCTGAGTAGTGCAGGTTTTGATTTAATTTTTGAAAGCATGAACAAAGAGTTTTGACGGTGAATGTGATATTTGTGTCGCATGAACTTATAAAAATCACTTCTTCTTATTTAATACATTTGAACTGAATAATACTTGACCCAGGTAAATGAAAAACAGGTAAAAAGGAAAGATGCTTTTGATGACAGCTGATTCTATGAACGTCAGAGTTTGAGAAGCTGTTTAGAAGCCCACGATCCACGTGTTGAGGACCTCCCTGGGAGCATGTTTGTCCTCTCTGTGGACCAGCCATGCTTCTGTAGTGAGGAATGGGAGCCTTGTTTTGTTCCCTGCACCTCAGCAGGCTTAGGAAGGGAAGCTTGCTAAGGTGCTAAACACTTACATCTGATATGTTAAATTGCCCTAGTAGCAGTCTATGGATATCCATTGGCAAGAGAATTATTTGGGGTGCAAAATCAATGATCAGGTCAGAGAAGAAACGAGAGTCAGTGAGAAGCACCCAGAGCAAGTGTGCGTCAGACGCTAGCTCCACATGGGAGGAGCACGAGAAGCCCAGAAGTCAGTCAGATCACAGAGAATGTGCTGCATACCCTTCCTTCCGAATAGGCCCTGGGGAATTCGGGGCCTGCGTTTCCGTGTGTTTATCCCGACTTGAAGCAGTCATCTGGGAAGAGATCTAGATACATACCTCAGGCATGTAAGTCCTCCATTGCATTCCACTGAGGTCTATCCATCACATCCCTCTCATCCTAATCTTCACCATCTTCTGGTTTTCACAGATAGGCGAGAGAAACTGTTGTTTTTCTGTCACCACCTAGCTCTGGCTTTGCTGCCACCAGATGGATGTGAAGTGGTTATCAGAGCTCAAAAGCACCCCCATTCAAAATAGGTTTTAGCAGTTAAGCCAGGTTTAAATGATTTTGGTAGTGGGATTACCTGTACTCATAGAGAGTAACTCCAAGTCACTTTTAAACTTGTCATCGATGAGAAGATAATAAAATGTTCTTGTTATCTGGACCAGCTCTTCCAAGGAAAAGGTATGGGGTGGAGGACTGTCAAAGTTAAATATCAATTTTTGTAGGGATGGAAAGACCATGAAGATGTACTTCTAGGCTCTGTAAGATCTGAGTGTGTGTTGAATGCAAATTCTGCCCCTCCTGTTTTCCTCCTCGTGGTTTGTCATTTGGGAAACTGGTACAGGAAGAAACACCCCTGATAGCTGGCAGGCTGCCTTTGTTGTATTAAGTATCTTCACTGACTGAGTAGAAGATTATTATTTTGCTATATAAAATTAAAACAAAGTTGTGGAAAGATGGGAAAAGGAAAAGAAATTTAAATACGAACAGGAGTTTGTTTTCCTACCTGAGTTGGATGGTATATGTTTCACTACATTCTTGTTATTACATTTGATTCGTTTAAAACCCAGCTGTGCATAGCCTAAATAACTTAAGAATTTCATAAAGTTGCGACAGGTTTTTCTGACCCATTCTCATTCATGGCTGACACAATTTCATTAAAAATATGTAAACAGACCAAATCAGCCTGTAGCCTGTACACATTCAGTTTCACTACAACCAGGGAAGGGCAGACCCATCTTCACTAGATCCCACCCCCTTTTACCTATCTGGGGGGCATTGCCCTGGTAAGTTCTTCTGTCTTCTGCATCACTGTTTTCTCTCCTTACTGGATCTTTCCCCTTAGCAGAAAAACATGCTATAATTTTTTGGTCTTGAGATAACAAACCCTTTCCTGAGCCCACGTTCTTATACAGCTACTAGCAGAACCCTTGCATGTCTAAATTAAATTAACTTGTCCACAGTCAAACGCCTGCTTCCCTTTGTTCCTTCTGAGCAGCAGCACTTGCTGTCCTGATGTTCGTCCAACACAGAAAACATGCTCCCAGCTCAAGGCCTTTGCATTTGCCGTTACCTCTGCCTGCCCTGCTCTTCTCCCAGATACCCACACGGCTCATCTCCCCACCTCCCTAAGTCTTTGCTCAAATATCACCACTCTCCACCCAACCACTTTCTCTTCTTAATTTTCTCTGCAATGCTTTTTTGACATGTTTTATAATTGCCTGTTTATTAACTGTCTTTCATTCCAGTGACTTTTGTCCATTTTATTCACTAATGTATTCCAGTTCCTGTAACACGGCCTGATCCATAGTAGGTGCTCAATTAATACGTGTTGAGTGGAAGACTACCTGAATACTATTCCCATGATAATGCTACAGTTTAATGCAGTGCCAGGAACTGGAAACCTGGAAGAGCTTCCATCAGTTTTCTCCTTTGAGGCTTTGCTTTAGATTTACATCTTTGGGAGAGACAGCAGCCCCAGTCCTTAAAGGAAAATTTCCACTGTGTGCTTTCTCTTCTGCAGCTGTCTCTGAGCAAATTGCTCATCCTCGCTTCTTCTTGGAATGAGTCTCTCCTCCTCTGAACTTCCCTTGGCTCTTTCCTCTTCCAGCTTGGCTTCTGGTCACCGAGCTTAGTTCTGCTACCTGACCTCACAGAGTCTGCCCTTTTTATAGTAAAAAGTCTGTGGTGATGTCATGTGCTCAGCTGGTTTCAGTCAGGTTTCAAACTGAGCATATTTGAAGCTGGTGAATGACTCTGCAAGTTATCTTTTGATGGGCCAGACTAATTCTGACACAAAACAACAAGTTATATACAGCACTCGCCCTTTAGCAATTATCACACGCAAGTCACAGGAATGCATTTCTTCACTGCTTACTAATGGAAATTCTAAATGATTCTTGGCTTCCGTACTGATGCAGCGTGATCAGGTATCTGATGCTGCTGGTCATCTGCTCCCTGGCTCTCTCTCTGCTCCTACCCCTCCAGTACCTCCTCAAGCATTTTTGTTGCCCTTACTTCATTCTGTTCTCTAAATGTCATTCTTCAGACCCTTAATTAAACTCCCCAAAACTCATTTCCCTCCTTGTTCTTACTCGTCCCTCTGTTGCTCCTGGATCACATTTTTTTTTTTTTTGGTCTTGCCATCTGTAAAATGAAATTGAATTGCGTGGTTTGTGGCCATGCTTTCTTCTTTTTTAAAAATTGACTTGAATTCCAGGTGCTCAGCTTTACCATTAATCTTGAATTCCCTACAACAATTCCTATTGTGACTTTAGAACATTGAACAAACTTCTCTTAGTGAGAAGGTGAATGGCTTGAGATTCTTTTATTCAAGAAGAATGTTATGTTCCTAAGTCTGATGAAAGACTTTTTTTTTTTCTTTTGCCGCGCTGCGCAGTGTGTGGGATCTTAGTTCCCTGACCAGGGATCGAACCTGTGCCCCTTGAAGTGGAAATGTGGAGTCTTAACCACTGGACCACAAGGAAAGTCCAAGACATTTTAGTTACACTTTTTAGTTGGAAAAATGCTTTATGGGGAAACCACTCAGTTTTCATAAAACAAATTTGTTGCATTTAAAAATCACTCCTTCGTAGAATATAGTGTGTATGAAAAATAGTGGCTGCAGAATTCTTGTAGTCAAAGCTGTGGAAGTTTGACAGCTGCTGGCATGAAGAGGTTGGGTGTCGGCAGGGATGGTTGTTTAAAGGGACAGTAGAGAGTATGGAAAGTCAGTGAGTCGGGGGGGGGGGATGCTTTTGACCAGGGTGACCAGATAATTTATTGTCTAAATCAGAATGCTTTGAAGGTGAAAGTACCACGGGCAGAAACTGGGACTGCCTTCCACAAACCCTACTTATGACATTGCTAGCACAGGTCAGAGGTATGGGTAGAAGATTGGCCTTCAGGTTCTCAGGACACAAGTAAGCTGATAGCCCACTTGAATGATTTACTTTATAGCAGAAAGAGAGACCAGGAAGCACACAGTTTAAGAGCGCTGAGGTCTGTATGGAGAGGTCCATTTCTGAGCAGGTGTTATTTCTAAACCACAGCAGACAGGAGATGGTGGAGCGAGAGCCATGGAGAGCATCACATTTCTCTCTGGACAGTTAATGGACCTAATTCTGAGGGCCAGTGAGAGGTCAAATTTGGAGTAATGAGGTAATAGTGGAGGGCTGACAGGGAGATTATAAACAAAATAATGACGGGGAGATTATAAACAAAACAATATTTAAATAAAATATATTTTAAAGATGCTGACCTTGTTATAAGCTTATAGTTCTTTTTAAATTGTGTAGACATATACACACTACTATATATAAAATAGATAACCAACAAGGACCTGCTGTGTAGCACAGGAAACTATACTCAGTATTTTGTAATAACCTATAAGGGAAAAGAATCTGAAGAGAATATATATATATATATATATATATATATATATATATATATATGAGAAACTGAATCACTGTGCTGTATACCTGAAACTAACACAACATTGTAAATCAACTATACGTCAATGAAAAACAATTGTATAGAAAAAATAAAGTAATTGCAGTGTTAAATTTATTCCAAAACGTGACTTTAAAGTTCAAAAAATAAGTAAAAGTCCTAACTGTTCTTAATTTTTTAGTAATGGCTTTTACTTATTCTTTTTTGTTTACTGCCATGTAAGAATTAAGAAGTGGGTTTCTCTCCATATTCGAAATATGCATTTTTATGTATTAGGCAGGTTCAACATTGTGACTTGGGAAAAAATACCTGGTTTATTTAGGCTTTAAGGTAAGTCAAGATGGATCCCAGGGAGATTAGGAAGAGGACTTAGAAAACTAAAATATAGTCAGTGTCTTAGTGTTATGACTGATTGCTTCAGTTTTCATAGAAATTTCTGTTTAAGGAGAACACTGTATGCCATTGATATAGAGAGAACTCTCACCACTCAAACTACTGAGCAGTAAAAAGTAGAGACCCTGTTTGTAGCCAACTAATGACTTACCTGTAGTAGGTACTTAAGAAATATCGTTGACTGGATTTGACTGAGGATTGTCATTGGAAAAAGGTGAAGCCTGTGCACATTTACAATTGATTTAATTTTCGTTGAACATTTTGCAAGGCTGTGTACATCTACTCTGTAGAAGTGGTGGCTGATTTTTTTGTTTAATAGGAATTGTGTGCATTTGTGAATTGAATGTGCACCCCACTTTATCCTGGATAACGAATGAATCTCTGAAGAGACAAGAATGATTAGAAACTCTTACATACTTAGTTATCTAAATATTCATAATTAAATGCAAGTGAAAGAAAGAGTCGACAGGAATTAGGAAATTTTAAAAAATCAGGTGTTCTGTTAGGAAACAAACAAACAAACTATGCTTTTTGGTGTTTATCAAAATGCCACCTCAACCAGAATAAGTTGGAAACTTATGTCTATGTAAAAATCTGCACATGAATGTTTATAGCAGCTTTATTCATAATTGACAAAACATGGAAGCAAACAAGATGTCCTTCAATAAGTGAAGGTGTAAAGAAACTGGTGCAGAGATAAAAAGAAATGAGCTATCAAACCATGGAAAAAAGTGGAAAAACCTTAAATGCTTATTGCTGAGTGAAAGAGGCTAATCTGAAAAGGTTACATGCTGTATGATTCCAGCAGTATGATTTTCTGGAAAAGGCAAAACTATAGAGAGAATAAAAACATCAGTAATTCCCAGAGGCTCAGGGGGAGCACAGGAGAGCAAGAGGCAAGAATAGGTGAAGCACAGAGGGCTTTTAGGACCACTGAAACTATTTTGTATGATACTGTAGTGGTGGATACATGACATGCATTTGTGAAAATTCACACAACTACACAATACAAAAAGTAACACTAAACTGTGGACTTTAGTTAATAGTAATGTATCAATATTGGCTCAATTGTAACAAATATATCACACTAATGCAAGATGTTAATAGTAGGGAATACTGTGGGGGGCTGGGCAGGAGGGACGTCTGTAACTTTCCATTCTGTTTTTTTTTTTAATCTAAAATTGTTCTAAAAAATAAAGTCTATTCATATGTTTTTAAAAAGGGGGAATCCCATTTCCTAGTACACAGTGGATGTCTAATTAATATGTGGTACATGAATGTAAGATGGGGTGAATGAAGAAAAAAGAGAGGTGATAATGTATGTGAAAGTACCATATATTTCTCCACGAATGTGGGGAAAAAGAACTAAAAAAAGAATAATAAAGAAAAATGAAAAAGTGTAACTGTGAAAAAATTCAGTGAAAAGGATTGAGATGGCGTAAGAGGAATTTAAATTTGAATTAAAGACTGATGCTATTTTAAAGAGGTCAGTCTTCAGAAAAAACAATTGGTATAGTTTCCTTTATGTAAAGGCTGATACTTATGCTTCCGGATTGTGTGAATTAAAGACACCCTCATGAATCAAATTACTGCTTATATATTTGGTTGTGTTCTAGAGGTTTCAGGTTACAAGTTTCAGAGGGGGGCCCTTCTTTGGAGGTACTTTTTGTTTCCTTCATTGTTTAATGTGGTCAGGTTTCCGTAACATTGATACAAAACCTTGATAAGATGTAAATGTGACCTCTTTACATAGCAAGCTTCCAGCAAAGAAGGTTGAAAGGCAATTACAAGAAATAGATAGGTGGACTATTATTTGCATAATATTTTAAAATTTGAGGTCTTTGGTCTAAAGAAAACATACAACTTCTTTTGTTAGGTTCTGGGTAAATTTTGAAATGACCTTGGTTTTTTAGTTTTACTTTCAATAGTATTAAGTACAATACGTTGAAGGTATAGTGCTCTTTTTCTTACATAAGCCTTTTGTTGTTTTTGGAAATAATGGTGGAAATAGCTTTGCAATAATTTCTCTTTGGGAGAAGTGTATTTTTCCCAGCCTTATATCTTCTTCACGGTGTTCTATAGCAGGGGTCCCCGACCCCTGGGCCATGGACCAGTAGCGGTCCGTGGCCTGTTAAGAACCGGGCCACACAACAGGAGGTGAGCGGCAGGTGAGCTAGCAAAGCTTCATCTGTATTATAGCCACTCCCCATAGCTCGCAGTACCGCCTGAGCTCTGCCTCCTGTCAGCATCATGGTGAGTTGTATAATTATTTCATTATATATTACAATGTAATAACAATAGAAATAAAGTGCACAATAAATGTAATGCGCTTGAATCATCCCCAAACTATCCCCCCTCCCCCCACCCCAGTCCGTGGAAAAATTGTCCTCCACGAAACCGGTCCCTGGTGCCAAAAAGGTTGGGGACTGCTGGTAGGAATGTGGGTGGTGAACGGTTGTCACGTGTTTCCAGCCACGTGCCTGTAGGATTTGACATGAAAGAAGGTATAACTTCTATAAGCTATTACAGAGAACAGGATGCTGTAGGAGCAGAGGGGGGATGCTTACCTGTAGCCCTGAGGAGTCAGGGAAGGTGTCCTGCGAGAAGTGACAACTGAACAGGACCTGAGGGACAGGTGGCATTGAGCTATATGAGGAGGTACCAAGAGAGGAGGGGCGTGCAAGTAAAGGCATAGTCTGTGCAGAAGCTTAGAGTCAAGGCTGAGGAGAGTTTGAAGAACAGGGAGAGGTGCTCTTTGTGGCTGGAATATATACCGTTAAGTTAGAGGGTGAAGAGGCAATAATGAAGCTAATGAGGAAATAGGATCAGATGAAAGGCCTGCAAGCCATGTTATGTAATTAACCTTTGAGGCCATTCAGTTTTATTTTCGAACTTTTGAGCATCTTGTGATTAAGAAATAAAAATGAGATATTAATGATTGATTTTTAAAGGCTTTAAATGTTATTTTCACACATCTTATTGGATATAAATTGTCTCATTGTTCAAAATGGCTTGGAATATAATAAACCACCTGTTAGATTTGTAATAATCTAAATGAAACCACTTTAGCTTGATTAAAGTGTTTTATTAAGTGAAACATTAAATGAATTATATAGACTGGATTTGTGGGAAAGAAGGCTTTCTTTAAAGGCAAAAAAACCTCCGAAGAATTTTACTAATATGGAAAATACATCAAATATGCTTTTTATATAGTCCATGTCTTTCATGCCAGAATATAGCAGATAGAAGAAGGGATTAAGAAAAAAAGGAAAGAAGGCAGATTTAAACACTGGAAGAATGTTATTTCTAAAGAAAAATTGGGAAATCAGAAAGTAATGTTGGTTCAGTATTCCTGCAGAATCAATTATGCCCTAAATTACTGAATAATTCAACAGATCTTTGGTCTGATTAGTTGAAATAAAATAATTGAAGATTTTTGGAAGTTGTAGTAAAATAATAGCTGGGATGTCCTTCAATACTAATTGAATAAAGACTGCAAAACAGACTGAAACTTAAACACATTTTCTCATCTGTAACGTTCTCCTTTCATCTATTCTGTGCTAAAGAGTTATTCTGCAGTTTCATTACATAAAGCTTTTTATTTTTTTTTCAGGTGCCTAGTTTACTCAAATAAATTTAAGCAGATTTAGGTCATAATAGCCAACTTTCTATTGCTTCTTGGTCCAGAATGTTTTCAGATTTCATCATTTTTTCCCCTTTTACCTCTGCATTGTTGATAGGTACTGTCATTCCTGTAGAGGTGGTAACATCCTTAACCATTTTTCTAAAATAAGTCTTTCATTCTACTCCTTTATTCATTCTGACCCTAGAGGTTTGAATTGAAGCTTATTTTTGAAAAGAGGGGAAATAAAACTACTTATTATATCTTATAATCTCTTATACTTGATTTAGTTTCATAAATGTGAGTTGTCTTAATAAAATAAGTAATTTTAATTATTATTTTTCTCTATTAAAATATAGAATCTTTGAGTGAAAAAATTGTGTTCATTAATTCTTTAAACTAAGAGTAATAGAAACCCTTACACAGGTGTTGGGAAGTTACAGACTGTGGTCTTGATTCAGAAAGTAACACATGCCAGTTTGTACTTTCAAAATATTAACTAATAATACCATGCTTAAATCGATTAAGTCATCAGTTGGAGGGTCATAAACAATATGTACAAAATCTGCCTACTTTGAACTAGGGCTGATCTTAACGTCTGATACTACTTTAGATGATCTGAAATCAACCTGGAAAATGCGATTTTGGAGAACGTCTGAAATCATTTTAGTTTCTCTTCTGCTCCCTTCTCACCCCAGCTATTAGCTCTTCATTCCTACCTAGGAACAGTTTGCTTATTGTTCACCCTTTCAAACTAGCTCCTTTGCCCTAAGGGAGTGCTTAAAAGTACTTGGGCTACAAGGTGTTTCTCTATAAATAAAGTACATGTTGTGCTGTCAACAGAGTTTGCCATTAAGCAGATTTGATACAGTCTACCCGTGGAGAGTGTTTTTGCTTAACAAACACCTTACCCTTCTTATCTGCCAGGTACCATTTCAAGTACTTTACAAATACTTAATTGTAAAGTACTTTACATTTAGTCTTATGAGGTAGATAGTGTTATTATTCACATTGTGCAGATGAGGAAACTGAGGCACAGGGAAATAAGTGGGGGAACTGGGATTGGAACTGAGATGGTTGGACTATATAATCTTTGTGTTGTGTTGCCTCCCTAAGACAAGACTCAGTACCAAAGAGAGGTATGCTACTGTTCTATAATGTTGAAAACATTTTTCTTGGATAAGCTTGTATTGAATAGATAAATGAATCTTTTTTTTTTTTTAATATTTATTTGGTTGCGCTAGGTCTTAGTTGCGGCAGGCAGGCTCCTAAGTTGTGGCTCATGGGCTCCTTAGTTGCAGCTTGCTGGCTCCTTAGTTGTGGCTTGCCGGCTCCTTAGTTACGGCACATGGGCTCCTTAGTTGTGGCAGATGGGCTCCTTAGTTGTGGCATGCGAAGTCTTAGTTGTGGCATGCATGTGGGATCTAGTTCCCTGACCAGGGATCAAACCTGGGCCCCCTGCATTGGGAGCACAGAGTCTTAACCACTGCAGCACCAGGGAAATCCCAAGATAAATGAATCTTGATATGATTACCTCATTATCCTATACTTCTTGTATATTATAGGATGAGGCAGTCTATCTCTGGAAGGTGCTCAGACTTTGGTGCTTAGTAGAACTGGGTTTAAATCCTGAATACTACTTAGTTATAATTCTTATAATTACTTATAATTCTAGGTAAATGTCTTCAAAGGTAAAATGGAACTAATAATACTTCATAAGGTAGTTACAGTATTCAATGAGATAATGAATGTGACAGGCTGTTTAGTAAAGGCATTCACTAAGTGGTATGTAGTATTATTAAGTGCTATCATTAGAATGATAGAACTAGAAGCCCTGTAGTGGAGGAGATCAATCCAAAAATAAAGTTTCAATATTATTATATTATTGGCTAAGGACAGAGAGTGAGGTATCCACAGGCAAGTGTCAATATACCTAACCGAACTTGCAGGTGTGTAGAGTATGGTGTCAGGGAAGTCTTTTTGAAGCAAATTAGGCCTAACTACTAAGAAAGAAAATGTCATTCCTAATTTTTAAGTGAGTTCATAATTATTACATTATTATATTATTATTAGGAATGACTAAGATAATAGCAGTATGTTGGGTCTTAACTTATTGTTTTAGAAAGGTAAATTGTATCAATGAACAATGTCAACATTTGTTTAGCCGCAGTGTTTTTGTTATTTGTGTTTTGTGTGTGTGTTTAATTTTTCCCACAACATTTTGGGTGCATCTTTTACCCTGTTTGTGCTTTAGCTACAGTGTATCATTCCATGGGGAGACTTTTCCGCTTAATAAACAGCAGGAAGCTGTCCATTTCCAGTGGTGCTGACTCATGCAGTAACAGGAAGACAAATAATGTCTGAAGATGGGGGAGGGGGGAATAAGATCCCCTTACCCGCAAAAGGGGACAGATTCAAGCCAGAATTAAAAAGCAGTACAGGGGGCTTCCCTGGTGGCGCAGTGGTTGGGAGTCTGCCCGCTAGTGCAGGGGACGCGGGTTCGAGCCCTGGTCTGGGAGGATCCCACATGCCGCGGAGCGACTGGGCCCGTGAGCCACAATTACTGAGCCTGCGCGTCTGGAGCCTGTGCTCCGCAACAAGAGAGGCCGCGATAGTGAGAGGCCCGCGCACCGCGATGAAGAGTGGCCCCCGCTTGCCGCAACTAGAGAGAGCCCTCGCACAGAAACGAAGACCCAACACAGCCATAAATAAATAAATAAAATTAAAAAAAAAAAAGCAACAGTCTTTAAAAAAAAAAAAAAAACAAAAGCAGTACATATGATAGATAAGTAACTTACAGGTCTGCCGTTTTTGTCCTTATTTGTGGCATTTTTATTTGTGTTCCATTCTTCCTCCATTGGCTTACCCATGAAAAAATTGTTAATGCTTATTACCTTTTAAATTTATGGTTGCTTTCTTCAATTAGAAGGTGAACAAACAGGGAATATCATATATACACATAAAATATTAACTTCAACTTTTAGTTGGTGTAATGTGGGAAAATAGGTAACTACAACTTACCAATCATGGTTGGCACCAGTAAATTCTTATTGGTTGAATAAAAGAAAGAATTGTTGAATGGATTTTAATTATACTAGATATAACTGTCTAGTTTAATGCATGAATTGTAAGTATTTGTCATGAGCTTATTGTTGACTAAAGCTGCTTTTTAATTATTGAGGTTTAGAAAACATGGAATTTTATAAAGAGAAATCTAGAGGACTTGAAAAGATGTATGGGGAGTGCTGGTGTTTGGAGAATGGCATGTATGAGAAGTTAATTCTCTGAGGAACCTTGAGGAACACGCATATGAGGTGGCAGGTAGATTTGCCAGTGGCTAAAACCAGCTGCCATCACTAATGCTGACAGAATCATCTCTATTTTTGTACCTTTCAAGTACAGAATTACTTCTGTTTCCCTTGTCTGATTTTTATAATAGAATGCATATTATATTTTATAAATTTAGCCATAAAATAACTTTTACAGGGAAGGGTGGCTTGTTATAGGTAAAATGAGTAAGTTTTATAGTAAATTTGATAAGACCACAGGTCTTTCCTGTTTTAGAAGCCAGGAACTTGGCAGTTTTATAATGAAGGGGTCTAACAAAAAATCATTAGAATGATTTTTACATGTAGTCTATGGAACTATTCTTAAAAGTTCATAGAATCACACTATATTTAATCTATTTTGGAGTATAACCTTATAAAAAGGACTTTTAGGCCATGATTTATTTGAATGCAAATGACAGTGCTACTGCTAACTAAAAATGGATTTTATCCAATTGTTAAATCTGATGTAGGGAATCAGGGACTGGACCAACCAACCTGTAAATTAAGAAATAAAAACTAAGCTAAATAAAGTGAGTATTAAAGAATTTGGACGGGTCCTTTTTGCCAGTATGCAGGTGTGCTATTTCTCCGAGATATACCTTAGTATGTCCATTTAAATAGAGTAAGGTCTACTTGAAAGGGGCTTTTGGAACCTCTTTTAACATAGTGCATCTCAAATAATTGGCAGGCAGTTGCTTTGTATCAGTAAACATACTTTTAGAAACTTACAGCATTATGCAGTGAGCCTTTCCTATGCATCCCTGAGTTTTTTTTTTTTTTTTTTTTTTGCATCCCTGAGTTTGAAGGAAGCTCAGTTTGAACATCCTTGCTGGTAACTGATAGTGGACATTCCTCTATGCCTTGTGATAGGGCAGTAGATTGAGATGCACACTTATCACAACTAACAAACTGTACTTTTAAAATGTGCGTTTGGTGGTTTAAGTGCATATGCACCTGTATGAATGGTTTGTGTTCTTCATGGGTCTCAGTGCTTCTTATTGTGCAGTATCTCTAGCCACTTCATAAGTTACAGATGTGAGATAATAAAAGTACTATAAATTCAGCACCTTGTCTTTTCACTTCGACCTTTTGTTTTGAAAATTGCTGTCTTTACACAGTATTCTTCAAGGAACTTGATTGCTATGTAGTGTTCCCTGAACCACGTGAAGTGTATTTTTCTTCTGCTATGTAGTGTTCCCTGAACCACGTGAAGTGTATTTTTCTTCCTATCTCACACGTTATGTGCCCTTAACTCCATTTGTAGGAACTCCTCCTCACATTTAATGAAGTCCTCAGCAGCTAACTCTATGCCGTGGAGATCACTGTGGGAAAATGAAAATTTATGAAATATTAACATGTTCTTGGAGAAAACTGTGGCCAAGTTATAGAGGCTGGCTAATAAGTAAAGGCCCTCCTTCTACTGACATCACATTTCTGGAGTACTGCCATATTTAGACACTTATCTTACAAATACTTGTATGTTATCATACCTTGTTACTTGTACCTTCTGTGTTTCCCAGCTGTAAAGCAAAGTGGATTATCACCACAGCATGCCTGCATTTCCAACAATCCAACTTAATGAGTGCCTGTTAATACCAAGATGTTTTCTGGGTTCTGGGGATATAGCAGCTAAAAAAAAAAATAAAGCAGTAAAAATAAATATATACAAAATTCCCTGTTTGCATGGAACTTACACTCTTTTTTTTTCTACTTTTGATTAGGTTATTGATTCTGTGGGTTGTGCATTGAATGATTGTTATTGAACAGTCTTTCTGTTTAATGTCACTTTTGTGTTGGATAGGAGAGAGAAGAATGAATAACATTTTATCCTGTAATCACCTTCATCAATGGAAATAACAATTTAATATTGTTTATTTGAATTCTAGAATATAAGTTAGAGAAAAATAGATTTAAAAAGGTAGTTTGGGGCTGTACTGTGCAAAGCCTTGAATAACAAACTAAGAAGACTGCACTTAATTCACTTGAGAATGTGGAGTTAGTGAAGATTTAGAGCAGCATAGTCACATGATTGCTGCTGGGCTTCTGGAAGATTATTCTACCATTAGGAAATGGCGCCAATTGTAGTATAAATGGTAAGTAAGGAGTGGTCAAGTTTGTGTCTGAAAAGATTTATTATAGCATGTTGTAGGCAATGGATTGATCAAGGTGGATAGACTAGTTAGGAGAGTTTCACCATATTTTAGGTGGAATTTAAAAGCACCCAAAGCAATGTACTGGCACTGAGAGGTATATTTGAGACAAATAATAGAAATATCAACTAAATATAAGACCTAGGTAACTGACTCCAGGCATAAGGTGACAGAACTGAATAGATCTTGGAGGACCCTAAGTTTCTGACTTGCCAGCAGATAGAGCAGTGGGTGTGTGGAAAAATAGGAAAGTGAGGCATTAGGAGAACATTTTAAGTGAAGTAGAGATGGCTTAAGCAGTGTACCCGGGGGTGAGGTGGTGGGTGGGAAGTGAGGAATTAGCGGGCTGGGGCAGTCTCATTTTCAAGGCATTCATAGGGGGAGGGGGAGGTATTGTGTTGAAAAGGAACAGAATCAGAGGAAAGGTTTTTCCTTCCTCCCTTCCTTCCTTCCTTCCTTCCTTCCTGCATGGGGAGGCCTGAGACTTTTTGTAGCAAGAGGAAAAGAGCCAATCCACAGGGAGAATCTAAAAATGTAAGAGAACTCTTCTGCTTAACTGATTTAAAAAATGGACTGCTAGAGAGGGCAGTGAGGCACTTTCAAGAAAATGGGTACAAGATTCACCTTGGCAAAGAGGAAGTATGCTTAAAACTCAGAGAAGGGAGTGGAGAGGGAATTGAGGAAGTAGAGGGATTTTGAGTTGGAGAGGATGGTGACTGTGGAATCTTACAGCATAGATGCTCCATCTTCTTGGCAGAGCTTTTGAAGGCAGGATTTAGCATTGCTAAAAGGTAACAATAAAAATGAAAAAGGCTAATTTGGTAGTAGTAGACATAATAAATGAATTTGGTGACTGCCCTCCTATAATTTTTATAGCAGTTTGCCTCTGGGCTGAACAAATAATGTTTATGAACTTTGGGCAGCTAATATTTAGCAGGAAGTCCCATAAGCCAACTCAGTTAAAAGAAACAAGTGCCAAGATTGGGTTCATGAACATGACATAGAAATCAAATCATGGTAATGCCCTTGGCTTTTGTCCCATAGCTGTTTAAGGAAGATGTCTTATATACACACGTCTTGGACCTTTGATTCATAGGTATGTTACTTATATGTGTGACATATGTTAAGCCTATTGTCTCAGCACATTAATGTAAATGATATGCTATTAGGATATTATGGGATTTGAATCTTCCTTAGGTTTGTCTAGGTATGGAGGGGAGATAAGGTTGAAATTTTATTATCTTTAGTTCATGAAGAGTCAGATGATTGCAGTGATGATCTGTGTGTTGTTGATTCTGTCTTGCAGCTCTCTATAGTGATGTTGGCATATCTAGGGCGCTGCTGTAGAGGAAGGCGGTTTTGTGTGTTGGAGTTGATGCCAGCCTTGTGGTCACTATGGAGTCAGAGTAAGAACTGAGAGTTCAGAATTCTCCCCCCACCACGATTGCTGAAGCCTCACTAGTCAGCATGTACCACCTGAAGAACGTAATCACCAAAATGTGACAGTCTTGCCTCCTTTTCTAAGACTTCTTCCCCTGATGATTAACCGTGCAGATATTTTTACAGAAAAGGGGTAATGTCTCTTTCCCATTTGCTTTAGTTGAATATTGACTAACTAATGAAAATTTATAGATTTTTTTCCCTCCTTCATATCGATTTGATCCAGGCCATTTCAGGTATCCCTGAAAAGAGGAGACTATTTATTTAAACTGAAAATGTTAAAAAAAAAACCCTTAAAAATGTTCTTGTATGACTCGAGTTTCTCCTACACTGACTGCAGTTTTCTCATGCAGCTTGTCACTCTTCAGTTTACAAAACTATAGTTGTTCTCCATTAGCTTCTGAATGAAATTAAAGGCATTTTATCTCCCATTCCACCTTATCATTTTTTTGTGCTGACTTTTTTCTGAGACTGAAATCATCCTGCTGTTAGAAGGAGCTTCAGTTATTTGCTTTGCCAGAGCAGGCCCTGTGCTTTCCCATATCCCTGTTTCTGTGCCTTTGTTCATCTTGACTGCACACTCCCACCCCAGTTCTCAATGCTTTTTCTTTTTTCTTCAAAACACACTTCCACCTTCAGAAAATATTTATATTTATTGGGTCAGTTAATTACTTAATTAGAAATGGGGGTAAGACTTCAAATGATTAATTGGAATTTGATTTTAGATGTCTTGTTGATTTAGCTGTTACTTCAGTATTTAATGTAAAGGCAATATGAGGCAGTTCAGTAGCTGATGTATGCCATTTAGAAGTAGCCTTGCATATTATTCCTTTGCTTAAAATCTTTCGGTGGTTTCCCTTTACTTAAAGGATAGAGTACAAGCTCCTTCTGTTTCTGGGTCTCTATTTGCTTCTGCAACAGACCACTGTTGCTTCAGAGTCTTGCACATGGGCTTCCATCTGCCTGGAGCACACTTCCCTCCACTTCTTTGCCAGATTGCTAGATTAGATGTCACCTCCTTAAGAAACCATTCCTCAAATACCCTTACACCTTCCTCTTCCAGTCTCAGTGTAGCATGAGCTTCAAGTACTTCCATTATTAAACCTTGTGCTTATGGCCCTCAAAACAGGCACCATAGCACAGTTTCTGCACTGTGATTGTTTGATTACTTGTCTTTCCCACTAGCTTATGAGCACCTGAAGTACAGGGACATTGTTATCCCAAGTATGTAACACAATTCCTAGGTCCCGAATAAATAGTGATTGAATATTCACATTTATGGATAATTCATACGTATTATATATTACATTGACTTATGAAAACCTTTTGGTTTAACAGAGGTAGAATTTTATTCAGCTGTTAAGTGCGCCATTAGCTTATTCTATTGATATATCTAATGTATATTCTGTGCATTATGTGAATTATCCACTAATATTTTTCTAACAGGCAACTGAGTTCCATTTTCTAGAGCCCTTGCACCCGGTATGTGGGTGTGGAAGTCTACATGCATACATATGATTTCATCCCTAGGTAACCGGTGAAGCCCCAGGGCAGAGGCAGATTTGTAAGAAGGTGTTTATCTGACTTCACATGGTAGCCTGATCAGTAGTCTGAAAAGGACAGCCAGGGGCGGTGACGTCGTACATGGGTGTCTTGTGTTCTTAAAGCATTCAGCTTATTTGAAGGAAAGGTCAGATCCTATAGATGAGAGAAGACGTCAGTAACCAACAGTTATTGAGCATTTACTATCTCTTCCCTCCTTTCAGGATATCTGTTCTCTTACTTTTCTTCTGTGAATGTGTTTGTGTTTGATACAAATTACTCCTAATTTAAATTCTTTCACTGGTTAGACTCAGGTTCAATTGGAAGACTTCGTTGTGGGTCTTATTTCTCATCGTATTGTCTCTGAGTCTATTGCTGTAAAGCCATTTTCTTCAGGTTATTCCCAACCGACCTTGAATTTTCATTGAGATTTCATTAGGTAGTTCTTAGTGATAGGTTTTTAATTTTGTCCTTAAGCTGTGGTTTGTATAGACTGAGTTAATAGCACATGATTTTAAATGAGAGACTTTAGGTAGTCACTCAGTTTATAATAGTGAAACTAATTTTTTTAATATATTAGTAACTATCACATAACCAGGGCTATATCTGAATTTAATAACTTTATGGAAAAAGTATATTTACCTTATAATTGTATTTACTTTTTAAAATACTTTTGATATTACATATATATCATAAAAGTGTAGGGATGTATGTAACTATTTCTATTATTTTCTTCCTTTTAGTTATCAATGATTTTATGTATTTTGACAGAGTTTAAGGAGAGAAATAAGAGTATGGGGACTGATGAAAGAAAATACAGGATTTTGCTGAAAAGTACAGTAAATGAAAGGAGTCAAGAAGCTTCAAAAACAGTGTGGAATTGTCAATTTTTATCTAAGGCACTTGGTAAAAAAGAAGTAGACTTATTGAAGTATAAAATTATTCTACTTTCTCTTTGTGTATATAAAGGTAATTCATCCACAGGCAGAGGTAACATGTAAATTCCACATTCCCTCCTGTATGCTGTCACAAATACATTTGTAAAAACAGTTGTTTTTTTTTTCCAGGTAGAACATGCAAAGTGTATCACTGTAGAGATATTTATCTATGTCTCTTCCCTTGATTTATTCACCTGTATTACATAATTAAGTCCTTCTCTATTTTATGAGCAATTGACCATTGAAGTTTGTCAGATAGTTGAGTTTTATTCTTTTGGAATCTTGTGAAATGGATTATGTTGGGTTGGAGGCAATGTTTGTGTATCTGTTGTTGATCTGGTGTGATCGTAGCCTCTCCTTACTTTTCATTCAGCTTCTCCCCCGAAATGTGACAAAAACAGAGAGCATGAGTGAGCAAAAACTCACTGTTTATATTTATTCATGTTTCCAAGTGATTCATGTTTAGTTATCCATTCTCTGAATCACCACCATTCATTAAAAAAAAAAAAAAAAAAAGAGGTAAACAACAAGGTCCTACTGTATAGCACAGGGAACTATATTCAATATCCTGTGATAAACCATAATGGAAAAGCATATAAAAAATAATGTATATATATATATAACTGAATCACTTTGCTGTACAGTAGAAATTAACACAACATTGTAAATCAATTTTACTTCAATAAAATAAATTAAAAAGAAAGGGTCAGTCTTCTTTCTGCCTATGCTGTGTATCTGTTGGAACATTCTTAGGGGTTCAGACCAAATTAGTTAGAAAAACTCGAGATGAAATCTTGAAGAAAGCAGACTCTAAAGCATTACTGCATATGGGTTGACAGATGTAGACTACAAGAAAACAAAGTTCAACAGAAGGCTTATGGAAAACAGTAATATGAATTTTTATTCCTCTCCTGAATTATCTTTCTTTTTATCATCTACATCAGCAGGCTGATGTAGCAGGCCAAAGGCTGCCTCCCAGCTCTGAGAGAATTATTTGGTCTACAAAGAAATATAAATAGTTTGCATTCGTTTCCAACATGTAGGATTCAGAAGTTTTCACGTAAAAGCTGACTTTTAGTAGCTGCCTCTTCTTGGTAAGGGCATTATTGCCAGAACCCCATCTTGCCCCCTCTAGCCTCTCCTCCCTCCATATATATACACATTCAGTTATTTTGTCCGCTTGGCTCCTATAGGTATTCGAGTTGGCTTTCTTGGGTGATTAAGTGAGATATTTGTTTAATGATTATTTGAATTGTGAGAAATTGAGGGTCATTGGTCTGCTAGCCTGTGCAGCTGGGCATTTAGAATTTAGATTAACTCTGAGACTGAGGCACAAAGGTTAGCATAGTAAACTGGATTTTATGTGCATTTGTATGTTGAGTACTTTTCTATATGTTAAATAGTAATTGCTTGCTGGTTTTGAAAAAGTAGTTCATGAGGAAAGTTTAAGAGGAAATTTTTTCTTTCCTTCATAGCCCTCAGAAGTCATTTCAGTTTTTGTTTTAAATATTAAAAAAACCTCAATTCCTGTTGACATTAAAAACTCCAAAATTCAAATGTAATTGTGAACTATAGTAATTTCTCATTTACTAATCAAGTATTGGGTCATTTAAAAAAAAGAGAGATAAATAGAAATAGTATTTCCCTTGCAGGAACTCATTATATAGACAAAAAGAAGTGAAAAGAGATTTATGCTTTATTTGATTTATTTAATGTAAATAAAATACTTTATGTGTAGGTATATAACATTTTTCTGCCTGTTTGCCTGTTTCAAAGTCTGTACTTATGGGCAAAATTGCTAATTAGTAAGAGAATCAGTACATTAAGATAATTGTGTGGAAGGATAGCGTTGGATGGAGACTCTGCCCAGCAATTGTTGTGTCATATCAATGAAAGAACTCTCTTCACTATTTTCTGTGTCAACCTAACTGACCTCACTTAGTAACTTGGTAAAGTAAGAAGAGTGATCAGAAGAAGATAGTTTGCATTAGCATATCTAGATTTCTGCTCCATTTTTATAAAACCCTTGAATGGTACCTTAATGGGCACACTGTACATTAAAGCTAACGTGGGTTAGATGATGATGTGGTTAAATGGATTCTTCCCTGTTTGAACAAAGGAACTGACAATTTAATTAATGGATCAGTGTCAGTCCGGAGAAGTGCTTCTTGTGGTGAGCAAGGGGCCTCTGACCTTTGTGTATGTTTGTGAGGGTGGGATGGGGGAGGTGTTGGAATTTAGTCATTAATCATGGGAAAAACAACAAAAGAAAACAAAAAACCAAAGTAGAAATGTGAAGTTGACAGTGAAAAATACAAACATAATTTTAGAAAGCTCCCCTACTTGAAGGTAAGAAATACATCTTATCTCTCTCTTTTTTTTAATATTCTTGATGCCTATCATACCTCTGTGAAGGAGGTATTTAAAAACATGTTTGTTGATTCAATCATTGAAAGAGATGTAACATGTATTTTGGCATAACAGGGACAGGAAGGGCACCAATGCCTAGACCTCGCTCTTAAAAATTCTGATGTAATTGATCTGGGATGTAGTCCAGGCATTAGTGCTTTGTATAAGCTCCTCAGATAATATGAATGTTCAACCAGTGTTAAGGGTTACTGGTTAAGTCATTTACAAGTCTAAGATTTTTTGAGATGGATCAAAGATTGCCTGTTCCCACATACTGTGCAATAGCTATTGCTTAGTGATATATACTTGTCCCCAGGATTTTGCTTGATAAGATTGAGAGCTGAAGAAAAGGAAAATATCCTTACAAATATGTCATATAAGTCTCCAGCTTAAATGTATTTTCCCAGGTACATACACACAAAACATCCGGGTGCATGTGTGGCTCATTGTAAGTGCATTGACTTTGTGTGTGCCGCGGATTATAGTGGTGTGTTCTCAGCCTTGTGTCTCTTTGGTTTCTTGTTTTCCAGCAGCCTGTCCTCCCCTCAGGGTCCTCAGCCCACACTGCCTAAGAGAGCATACCAGGGCCACTGGGACAGCCATGGGCATAAAACTCAATGTAAATTTTCTTCTCAGCGAAGTAGCTGGCCCACTAACTATAGGAGTAAGGTGGTCAGGAGGGTAGTTATAGCTAACATCAGCCTGATTTGCATTTTTCTAATTACTCTTAGAAGGCATTATGTACAGTTGAATGTTATGGGGCATGCTATGGTCCCGGGAAATTAAAACCGTGAGAGTCAGGAGACCTGCATCATAGTCTCAGAGGTTTAGGGGCCCCTTAACTTTGTGACTTGCATCAACTTATTTACCTGCCTTTGCCTCCTTTCTCTAAGATGAGGAGCTTGAATAAGGCGATCATAAGGTTCCTTCTAGCCTTTAAAATGCAACATGCTACTTTTATTATTAGTTTGAGAAAACATAAGCATTCATGTGTAGCTAAGTACTGTTTTCTCATCATAAAAAAAATATCCAGCTAAATACAGCACTGTGGTGAGTGATCTTGATAATGGGGAAGGCTGTGCATGTGTGGAGGCCAGGAGTAGTGGGAAACTGCTGTACCTTCTCCATTTTGCTGTGAACTTAAAACTGCTCTACAAAAATAAAACCTTAAAGAAACAACCAAAACCAAAATAAAAGTTAAGGACGTCAACAATTTATATAATATCGTGTATACCCTTAATATGGGGGTATTTTAATTGGAAAGTTTCTTAGTGTTATGAATTAAGACTACACTAGTCTAGGGCTTCCCTGGTGGCGCAGTGCTTGAGAATACGCCTGCCAATACAGGGGACACGGGTTCGAGCCCTGGTCTGGGAAGATCCCACATGCCGCAGGGCAACTGGGCCCGTGATCCACAACTACTGAGCCTGCGTGTCTGGAGCCTGTGCTCCGCAACAAGAGAGGCCGGGATAGTGAGAGGTCCGCACACCGCGATGAAGAGTGGCCCCTGCTCGCCGCAACTAGAGAAAGCCCTGGCACAGAAACGAAGACCCAACACAGCCAAAAATAAATACATAAATTAAAAAAAAAAAAAAAGACTACACCAGTCTAGAAATTTTTATAATCTGTGAGGGGGAAGGCCATGGGTGTATGTGTGTACTCTTATTATTGACTTCACTTAAAGTGCTTCTGTAAAATATAGATAACATTGCCTTTGCCTATTTGTAGAGTGATTATTTGTCAAGTGGGGAGTGACTGGTGGACTCCTCCTTTTCCAATAAAGGAAAAAGAAAATTTAATATAAAAATGGTTATGGTAAAAAAATCAGTCTTTATATTTTACCCTGGCTTATGGTCAGTATTTAACTCACCAAATAGTTGTTAGGAAAATCTTTGAAAATCACTTTTTGTTGTTATTATATAGCAAGGTTAATAATCTCCCTGCATATTTCGTGCTTTTATCCTATAGAAATATATAAGTAGTTAGAGTAGATTAAGTAATTCGGGGGAGAACAAACATTAACGCTTGATTCTTTCTTTTGATAGCTTTTCTGCGGAGGTTAACAACACACGTGGATAGTTTTAAGTATTTTTAAAATGTTCTCTTTAGAAGAATGTTTGAGAAGATTCATGATGATTCTATAATTAATTTGGGAATTTGCAATGCTCATAGTTAATTGAATATTTCTAAACCAGTATGTAAATCTCTGGCCAGTGCTTTGCAATGGGATCATTGACACCTTTGCAGAAAATAAAATTCTGATTTTTCTTTTAAGTGAAAAGAATTTTCCTACATTAGTAATTTATAAAAGGATAGAGCAGGCTTTTTTTCAGACTGATGTACTGAAAGTAATTACCTTGTGATGTTTGCAAATGCTTTGGAAGAAATGCGGTTGTTTGGGACATGCCTTTAAAAAGTCTGGAAGAGTTATAAAAATTGTGCAGTGATAATGTTACATTAAGATAGACAGAATATCTTGTTATAAATACTAAAGTATAAAGAAAATCGTACTGTGGCTTCAGATTTAAGGGTATGGTTCTGGAGTGCTCAAGGTTAGATATTTATGTTGTTGCCTCCTTTTGTAGAATTATTGGCAATATCCTTTCACTATGACTGAAAACTGACTATAAGACTTTTATCATTCTTGGAGTTACCCCAGTATGCTGTAAGAGAGAGCCCTGACTCTGACACTTTTACCTGTTTTGATCTTGGTTAAGTAACAAAGCTGCCAGACCTCAGCTTCCTTACCTCTAAATTGGAGATGTTAATGGTACCTAACTCATAGAATTTTATGAAAATTAATTAAAACAATACGTATAAAGTGTTTAGCTAGAGAATACTCTATAGTAAGCACTCAGTAAAAGTTAGTGATAATGTTGTTCTCCTTCCTGTATGCTAAAAATCATTTGTTCCTTTGCTACTGGCTGATGCTTTCTCTTTGACAGTAATGCCTTTGGCTTTTTTTTTTTTTTTTCCTTTTAAGATCTCATGTATCCCTGGGACAGTGAAAGTAATTAAGTGGTTTACTTTAATGGGTCTTCCTTTCTAGCTCATTCTAGATAGGAATAATCAGAAAGTAGGTGATAATATTAATTAGAAACAGAAATTAACATCTTTTATGAGGCTAATTTACCTGATGACAGTAATTGAGAAGTGACTGTAAGATTGTCAGAGGGCAGTTTATAGGATGGTTACTTTAGTTGAGCAGAGGTGGTTGTTGCAGAGGAAGAGGTAGATAGTTTGGACTTACATTTTAGAGAGATACAGAAAGCTACAGTGTGTTGCTGGCATTCACTCTTTAGTTAATAATTTGGCTGATCAGAGTCATACCTAATGGTTGAAACAGAACTTGCCTTTATTGATAAAAGACCGTTTGAACGTTCTAATGTAAAAGATTATTTAGATGACATATCTATCATTCTAGAACGATTTTGGGTAGTCTCATATGGACCAGAATAGTACTAGGAAAGTAAAAGACTTCCAGGGAAACCAGATATGCTGTTTTGAGGAATGGGTTTATTAGGTCATTTAAATTTTGTATTACACTTTGAATTCTCTCTCTCTCCTTTTTTTTCCCTCCCCTTTGGATTATGAAGTGCTCTGTAAGACCAGAAAGGAAGCCAGCGTATTAAGAAAGTTTTAAGTTACTACATTTCTAATACTACATATACCCACCACAATTTCTTTGTTGTCTCAGAATTATCTGAGGGAAAATTTAAATTAGAGGCAGCATGAAATTCCACGAGGCTAAGATCTTTATTTAGAATGGCAGCTTTGCACCTTTCTTGTTGGTATGATTTGCCTTGTCTTCAGGAGCCTGTGCAGCTGAAGGTGAGGCGTGAAGAGAAAGTAGCATCAGTAAAACTGCATTTTTACAATAACGCTTTCTGAACTGGTCATCTAGCTAAAATTGGCTGAGGCTGAAGAAAGCAGTTTCTGCCTTGAAAGGAAAGAGTAATTAGTATTAAAGTTGGTCAGGAAATTTCTTATGCTTTGTGCCTCGACAGCTCTTAACATTTTATTGGCATATACTTTGGAAACGGGTTGTGTGGATTACGTAGTAGATCATAAGGACATGAGGCTAATAGAGCAGTAGCATATACAGCATATTCTAGTCTCGGAGAAAGGAGCATAGGACAGAAGATTCATATGCTTACTTCAATTTGCCAGTGATCTCCTGCCCTGATAAAAAGTCAGCATCTTTTAGGATGGTGTGGTTTTTTTTTATCCAAAGAATCTAGAAGACCTTTCAGAATTTGTACATTGTTATGAATATGATTTCAACGTAGCACTGTGAATATATCTGGCAATATAATGATGTGCTTTATAATTCTACCCAGGTTCCTTTTATATCATGTCAGATATACTCAAATGAGTTCACTTGTTAAGCTAGTACTCAGATACCTCATTATTAGTTCTCATGAGAGAAGATTCTTACCTGGTATAACGATCCCTTAGCTCTAAGGGCATGGTCTGCACCGTGGGCACTGGTCTGGGGGGATGGAGGGGGGGTTGAAGTTACTGGGATTTATTGATCTTCCTGGTGATCCTGGTCAGTGTGGTGTCCAGGCTCGTGGCGATTGCTTACCTGTCAACTGGGAGAGGAGGCAAGAAACCATGAAATGGAAAAGAAAATGCTCAGCAGTAAGATTTCTTACAACTGGGTTCATGACCCATATTCTGACTAGTTTCCAAAATTGAATTTATCTCAAGGGCACATGAGAGGAAACAGTTGGCGTGTGGGGTGGTGGAGAGTGATGATACAGAAGAGGGAAAAAGTACTTGTAGTGCTATTTTCTCCAGAGTAAAGACAAGGACGTGTTAAGAGTAATAAAAATATTTAAATATAAACTGAAGAAAACCTCTGGTTCCTGTTTTTGGCAGAGGGGGAAACCCAGAGCAGAGATTAAGAGGTATAATCTGTTCTCCCTGTGGAGTCAGCTGACGACTCAGAAACCAGGTCTGACTCTGGGCATGAAGTGGGTGCTCCCTTCAGCACTGTGAAGACTTGGGTGAAAATCCTAATTTAGAGTGGTTTCTTGGGTTTCCAGAATCAACAGTATGCTTGTCGAGTTTCTTTTCAAAGAGACTTAATTTCCCAGAGATTTAATTGTCAAGAAAGGAAACCGAAGACTTCATTGCCAAGCTCGAGAGAAGAGCCAAGCTTCCTCCTTTCTGAGTTTTATCAAAGGAAGGCTCACTATGACTCTTTGGGGAGAGGGAAGGATAAGAGGAGACCTGGAAAGGACTGGTGACAGAGAAACGGTTTAGCCCAACAGTAGGTGAATAAGAAAGAGACAGAGTTCAAAGGAGTGAACAATACCTCAGGGAGAGAGATTATGGTTTTGGAAATCACACCTTTCCCATCAAAGCAAAGGAATTTAGATGGTATCTGCTATTTCTACCTGGGAAGTTAGTGTCTAAAACACTGACAGATTTTAGGGAACAGACAGATTACCTTCTCGTCCAAGAGGAAGACTTACGTGTAGGCAGTGTAGCAGCCCTCTGACACACTTTTCTGTTTCTTTTGCTTTCTGTTGGCTCATTGGTTCATCAGAAAATTTGGGCAAATTGACTGTGGAGGTGTGGACCATAGTTCTTTCACTTCAGTGATAACCCATTTGGATAGTTCCTTAAGTATCCTCTACATTAGCCACTTTCTTTGGTGAAGTTTTGTGAAAATTTTCTTAGCTAATATATTCTACAGTTTTTTTTTTTCCCATCAACGTATTTATGAGAATTTAGTATTTGTGCTTCAGACTTAGTGTTTTTGATTGAAGTTGGGGTTTTGCTTTTCTAGTTGATTTTGTGTTGTTTTGAATGCTTTACTACTACTGGGATCATGTCTTCTTTTTAAAAAATTATTCATTTATATACTTATTTGTTCTTATAGTAAATATTCATTGAATACCAATGGCCTGTAAGCAATTTTTTATGCTTTTCTGCCTCTTGATAAGTAGGACATGATATTAATAAATTTGTTTTGAATACTGCTTTATTTGTTTGCATAGTTTTAAAAAGAATTGTTTCTGGTCACTTTTGGGAAACAATGATAATACATTCTGAACTTTCTAGATAGAAGATAGAGAAGAAAAGTTGAAAATGTTCTTGGATATATTTTGCATACTCAGTAATTAATGTTCTTAGACCAAAAATAAATAAATAAAAGGTATGTTTGTGGTTAAGCCTGAATCCTTTTACACAGCTGTTAATATTGTCTGCCAGGAATTATATAATGTTCTATAGGTTTCATGGATGAAGGGGTACATTATCCAACATGATAAAAATAAATAGTACTTTATAGATCATGCTGCATACCAGATACTGTTCTAAGTGTTTTACATATATTGATTCATTTAATTATCAGAACAACCCTGTGTAATAAATACTGTTTCTGTATTAAACCGGTAGTCCCTGATTTGCACACTGTAGATGAGGTAACACAGCCCACAAGCAATGTGTTTGTGGGCTTCACAACAAACTGATAGCAGATTCTAAATGTCGAATAAATTGGCTGATAATCTTCTCGTTGGATTTAGTCACTGAACCTAGAGCACTGACAAAATGTCTTCTCTCTGCAGATGGAGACCTAACTCTTTAACTTGAGGTGAAGGTAGCTAACCAACCCATTTCTTTAATGGTTTTTCCCTTTGTAGCATTAATACATCTTATCTCTATTAAGCAGCCCTCCACCATGCGTTTATAAAGGCATAAGAAAGAAGACAACGAAATTAAAAGAATCAGGAGTAAGTAATAACATGGAAGTATCTTTGGAACTCAGTGTAAAGATGTGGAAACTGAGTATCAGAAAAATTAAGTGACTGTGGAATGGCACACAGCAGGGCTCAGATGTGTTCTCTAATCACAAGTATTTAGATTCAAATCCAACCCCCTCCCACTTGAGTGGCCCTGGAAAAATTAATCCTTCACAGCTTCTGTTTCTTCATGTGTGAAAAACATAGCAACGATAAAATTTACAGCATTAATGAGAATACTAAGCAAATTAATATAGTACTTGAAAATATCTAGTTCAGTGCTTTATTTTATAATAGACAAGTGATACATACCAGTTTTCCTTGGTCCACACTGTCTCACTCTTCGTGATTTAATCTGCTACCCTAGGACACAACCCTAAGATTACCATGCAACTCATGGGGCCAGGCAATCCCACTGGCAAACATTGCCAACATACACAGCTGTTTCATAACAGGTCTATTGACTCCTTCCATCATTAAGATTCTGCAATCATCATATCTCAGTTTAACTTCATCAGACTTCTTAACAATCACTTAAATGGAAATTGCTGTTGTGGATATGGTTTATTTGATATCAGCGAATGCTGACACTAGTGAACAGGCAGCCTTACTAGCCAAATATTTGCCTTTGGAGTTGGCCAGTGATCATGATTGCTCTACTTTTATAGCACATGTGGTTCCACTTCTAGCAGGTGGACATTTGAAATTTTTAGCAATATTTATGTGCCTTTATATAATTACCAACCTGTTGTAAATCATCCAGTCAGTGGTGATTTGCCAGAGTGAACAATAGCTAAGATGGTGCATTGCTGACTTTTAAATTGTAACCTGAAAGATAACATCCTTTTTCCTGGTTGGTATGAAACTCTTCTGACATGAGATGATTTTTAAAAAGTTAACTCTCGTGATTCTGACTCTGGTTTGAGAGCAAAATAATCTAGTGTCCATGTTGGACTAGAAACAAATCTCTATTAAGAATCCATATGTGTACTTTAAAAAATTCTTAATACATGTTTTCAATAAAAATCTTGATACAGCAAGAGTAGTGAATAGAAGATCAGTGCCAGGTCCAAGGGCAGAAAGGAATATAAATTGTTAGACATATTGGTAATTCACCAATTATTTTAACCATTCAGTGACCATAGTGTAGACAGAAGAGAGAGGAAAATGATTTTAAATGATTTGTTATCCTACTTTAAAAAAGGGGGGGAGGAAGAGAAAGGTAAACAAGGGTAGACTTGAAGATTATTTTATGATTTCCTTGTGAAAAAGTAACATTAACATAGTACCAACTGTGATTACAGTAAGAAAACAAAAGGTCCAGCTAAACATACTTATTATGTGTCTGTACACTTTTGGGACATCTTAGGGGAGCTTAAGAGAGATCTTAGAGGATGGGCCTCTGAAGACGGATTTGCAGTGGGTTAGGGCAGGGTAATTGGGGGATAGGGAGAAACAAAATTGGAAGTCCTGAAGGATAGGCTTTTCCATTTCAGTGATTTCAGATTTGTAAAATTTGAAGGTTTCTGGTTCCTCAAAGAAAAAAAAAATGAAAGAAACATATTCCTGTACAACTTTACATCTTGATCCTGGGACTCATGATTTTTTAAAAAATTTCCTTATGCTTTGTATGTCTATGGTATTGTGGAGTGGAGGGATTTCTTCATTCCCATATGGCTCATTTCCTGCAATTACATATAAGGCTCTGTATTTTGCATGATGGAAGATACAAAGATTAATTGGACAGAGGGTTTGTCTTCAAGAATGGTATAATTTTGGGACGGAAACAAGCTAAGGTCATTAAATGTTGTTTGAGTGACTAAATGAAAACTTTTATGACAGTCACAGTGGCTATAGGAGTGAAACTTGTGAAGGGCAAGACTCAATATTTAACATTTAGCCTAACTGAGGGAATGGTCAATTAATACTTACTGATTTATCTTATTAAATTTACTAAATGAAGTTTGTCTTCAAAGTCCATTTAGACAGTGTTCTCTCTGATTATTTCTATGTGAATCATTGAACACTGTTCCAGTTTTCTAGTGGTGAGAGGGTGTGCTTTTCCTTTTAAATACAAATTATATCATTTAATCTTTATTCATAGAGACCTTGCCAAGAATTACCAACATTAACTATTATAATAATTAACGGTTTGGAGTTGAAGAAAGTTATAGAGCAATCACTAAATCAATGATTCCTGATTTTTAAAAATTTTAAATGCAAGGCAGTTTTAGTGATTCAGGCAGATATATAAACTAATATTTCTAGTGCAATTTGCTAAATTGTAACTGGAAGAACAAACTCTACTGGGAGTTGGAGGAGATTGAGTCATACTGAGTAGGTCAATTTGGATACGTATCTTGAAACATAGAATGATTTTTAAATTTTATCTGGCATGGGTATGATACAACTCTATAACTCTGAGTTACTGTAGAAATTAAGTTGAACGGTTACCAATTGGACAGGGCGGCGGCAAAGGGTGACCATAGCAATAAAGTGACTGCCTGTACTTTAAATAATTTTCTGGAGTATGTTGTTTGCCATATTCCCACCAAGAAAACTGGCATTGATTTCTCTTTTTCTAAGGTGGATCCTAAAAGAGAGGTGTTATCTTTTCCCTTCTTCCTTTCACATCTACACACTGACATGATACAAGACTGATTCATTCATTGGAAATACTGGGATTGTGGCATAGGGGATTAAGTGCTAGAGCTCTTATTTCGATCATAATGCTATCATAAACTATTCATGAATGTGTTAATCAGATAATCTGCAAACTTGTAATTTAAAGTCTGCAGAGCAAATCAGATTTGTTCAATAAATATTTATTGAACAAATAAATGAACAGATTGGGACATTGGTGTTTTTTATTGGTATAAGTGATGGGGAAATTAAGAGGAAACTCTATAATTAGAATGATTATACCAGGTGTTCGGGGTCGTAGGAGATAATGGCCAGGAAGGAAGAAAGGCGTACAGAAAAGAGGTGTGAGAGTGCCAGAGAGATGCCATATGGTTGCTTGGGTTCAAGTACTGATGGTTATTTTCGTGTTTCTGAAAACCTTGGAGTCAGACTTAGAATGCTGTTTTGGGACTCAGGTATTCATGTATATATGACATTAAATATGACTTATCAGACCTCTGAAATTCAGGTATCAATATATAAGGTATATATATATATATACTGCTCATGCATATATCATAGCCCCCTGCCCCTCTCTGGAAATGAAATCATCAAATTTCTGTATCTGGGTCTTATTTACATAAAGGAATACGTTTTAGAATTTTTTCCTGATGTGTTTGTATGTGATTTTATAATCTAAAAAGTATTTTATAAAGTATTTTATAAAGTATTTGTATATGTGCCTTTAGATTTGGATAGACTAGAGATACTTGATTAGAAATAATAGACTAAACAGATTATTATACACTAAAAATACATTACTTTAAATTTCCTTTTAGTATAGCATAAAGGGAAGACCCTAGAGTCAGGATTGCGTTTAAATCCTGTCTGAGTTTGAATCCTGACTCTGCCACTTATATGCGGGTGACTTAGGGGGAAGTTAATAATATTTTCTATGCGTCAGTTTCCTCCTCTGTCAAATGCAGATAGTGTTTCTTTTTCCGGTCGGGGGGGCAACATCGTGGGCATTCAGCCAGTGATGTCGCACAAGGTCTGGCACTCAGCATCTGGCCCTGCGCTTGTTGCTTAATGCTCTGTGCTCACCATCTTGACATCTGTAACAGTTTTTACTTTGGATTTCTCTTTTGTAATGAAGTCAGATGGGACAGTGTCACTTGCACTGGGGACTTGCAGCCTTGGCTCACGTGTGGTCCCGTCTGCTACTGCTTCCCCACTTCCCTGGAGGGGTTCTGGGCTGCCCCTTCTCCTGCCTCCGCTGCCTCGCTTTGCCTCCAGTGGGGTCTGGGCATGGGGGCCAGGGAAGTCCGGTCAGCCAGTGGTGCATGTGCTGAGTGTCAGGGACAGGAGAGGGCCCAAGTACCTGGGGAGATCTGCCTTCACCCTGCAAGTATCTCATGAGCTGTTGCGGGAGAAAGACCGTGGAAGACAGGGAAAAGCTTTTATCCTGCAATTTTAACAAGGGACCCTGCATTTTCATTTTGCATTGGGTCCTGCAGGTTACGTAGCCAAGCCTGGAGGACTGAAGAACTAACAGGAAGACAGGGAAAAGCTTTTATCCTGCAATTTTAACGAGGGACCCTGCATTTTCATTTTGCATTGGGTCCTGCAGGTTACGTAGCCAAGCCTGGAGGACTGAAGAACTAACAGAGATAAAGCAACTAGAATGATGCCTGGCATAGAGTAGGCACTAGAGAAGGCTTTGCCATTACTGTTATCTGGCATATTCACATATCTAGCATATCATCTAGTTAATTTATATTATATGTATTATAATACATTTATATCACATAGTAATTTTATAAAAATACGGAATTAGTATCATTTCCTTGTACACATTGTCATGAGTAATATTTATTGCATTTAGATGGAAATAGGTCATTTAAAAATAACAGGTAGCCTCCAATTGGTCTTTAGTATATGAAGTCTAGTAAGTATTATAGATTCCATTTTTGCATTTTTCAGTACAATAGCTGTAAAGATATCTGTAAGATAAAAGTTATATGATGGTGCAAAATATATCCACTTTTGTACTACAGTTAGATATGAAGCCAGCATGTTGCAGATGTTCCTTCATTAGCATCCTTTATGCTCTCTAGTAGCAAACAAAAAACAAACTCAGCACGAATATTTATGCTTTGTTGTTTTTCTTGTTCTATATCCTCTTGTAGTATGTGCAGTCTCTTTTCTGTATCCTGTTTTTAGCTATTTAGAAATTTGTTACTCCTCTTTTTTCTTGCCCAGGAAATACCTGTGGGATACTATAGAAATGAATGCTTTTGTTTAGGTTTTATTTAATAGAATGAGATTCAAACAGATTTTCTAGGTCATAGATGAGCTTTTACCCTTGGAGGTACTTGGTGTATGTATTGCCAATGCTGGGATTGCTTAAGGAAGGGGAAGGAGGCTGCTCTTGGCTTCAACAATATCATTGTCTGTCTTTAGTCTTTAAGCACCACTCTGAACTTGACGAGCTGTACCAAGAGCAGATCGTGGAATGGTGCCAAGCTGACATTCACCATCTGCTTCTCACATATATAATTTTGTATGGTACAAACTAATACAGCAGGGATCTTCTATTTATTGGTTGCTGGTTAGAGAAGCTGTACCATTTGGGACAACCCTATTTCAGCATGAATACCTTCATTAAATAAACCTAAGCAAAAAAACTTGTCATGATAAAACTCAGTATGTGGTTTTGTCTGTTATCTGCATGTATGAAATCTCGTTGTTTTTGATCAAAACTTGATATAGGACCAGAAATCATAGAAAGGTATATTTGCCACTTGGTTGAGTTTGACCAAATGCCTCGACAGATTAAAAGATGTCTTTGTCCTAAACTGGTAACAAGCTTTCCCCCACACCCCCAGGCTTAATTTAAACTGGGATGGAAGGAAAGAAGGGTTTTGGTCAAACACCACGTAATTCTTACACATAATATGCGATAGAACAATAGGGGTTTCTGAACAAAGTTATCTCAGAGTTGATCAGGAACAAACCCAGGCCATCCTATTATAGGAAAAGTGGGGACGGGCAAGGAGAGCTTAGATTAACCCTTGGGCCCTACTGGCTTAGTCAGGATGGGTTTCCCAGTCCTTCAGATGGTTTCCCAGAGTCCTTTTCCCTCTGTGTAGGAGGCACATGCCTTAGCAGGAGGCGCTCTGCAGGTAACAACCTCACTCCTCCACTGCTTCATCTCATCCCAGTGTTAAGTGTGGGCTCGATGGTAGAGTGAGACTGATGTGAGAACAACTATCTGTTAAACAAGGGAGATATATCATTGAGAAGTGCATCAGAGGAGGGGAAAAGAGACATAAGGAGTTAATAAGCCTCTGAGCCAGGCTGCAGATGTATAAAGAATAAGTTAATAATAATAATAACTGTAACTTGCCTTGAACTTTCAAGTATCCGTAAAGCAGGGTTATATTATACATGGACCTATATGGAGCCAATATATAATCTTCAGAGGGTCTAAGAATTACAAATATCCATGCAGCATTTTTCTGTTTGTTTGTTTAGATGCACACAGTTAAAAACCATTACCGTGGAGTTATAAATATGAATAGAGTGTTTTTCACCAGTACCACACTGGTGTGTCTTAGTTTTCATTGTTAATCACCAGCCGGGGAGAAAAAAAATCACATATAAATCCGAAAAAGAAGTGAGAGAGTGTCATGGACATATATACACTACCAAACGTAAAATAGATAGCTAGTGGAAAGCAGCCGCCTAGCACAGGGAGATCAGCTCAGTGCTTTGTGACCACTTAGAGGGGTGGGATAGGGGGGGTGGGATAGGGAGTGTGGGAGGGAGACGCAAGAGGGAGGGGATATGGGGATATATGTATATGTATAGCTGATTCACTTCGTTATACAGCAGTAACTAACACAACATTGTAAAGCAATTATACTCCAATAAAGATGTAAAAAAAAATTAAAAGAAAAGAAAAGGTGAGAAATAATTATATTCTGATGGATGTTTATAGTCCTTTAGTAATTCTCTACTGTATTTACAACCCTGCCAAAGTCTGTATTTAGTCATATGACAGACAAATGAACAAATAGGTTATGTTTACCTTACCTCCTTTGAGGCTAAGGTAGAAAAATAAGACTAATTAAAAATGGCACTACCCTTGGTATTTACATACATGCCTGCCTATAGACAGAAGCTGAGACCCTATTTTGCTTTTTGCTTTCGGGGACGGTAAACATTTCTTGTAGCTGGCTATTGATGTATACTGCATCTTTGAACCTCTTGGGAAAGGAAAGGAAGGTGGTATTAGAATGTATATTTGTTGAAGTTGTAATCTTTATTGTACACCTTTAGTTCATCTGGGACTTGCACATTGCTTTTAATCTCTACAACATTTTTGTTTCCTATTATTCAGGAAGAGCATTAGAGAATCCCCATGGTTAGTAATTATGGGACATTTAATAAATGATATGTGATTCTAGAGGGTGAAATGTCAGTGAACTGTATTCCAAAGGAACAGTCATTATACGGGCCAGCTTATTTGTCCTGTGTAACTTGTGTGGATGTTTCCTTTTACTTTTAGCAACTAGGGACACTGTGTCAGTCACACGTTCACATAGTAGAAAAATATCTGGAATTGAGTTTTGTGGTTAGCAAAACATAAGTGAAAATGTCTAAGGCCCTTCATTTGTAGGTACTATGGTACTATAATGAAAACAGGTTTATTTATCTTTGGGAGAACATAGAGAGAAATTGAAAAATATATGTGTACATATTTTATTATGTATTGTTACATATATTCTTTTTTCTGATAAATGAAACTATATAGGACTTTTTCCAGCTCTCCCCTGTTATTTTCTTCTCACTATTCCACATTTTTCTCCATATAGACGTCATTTTATGATACTTTGAGAACTAAGAACATCATTGCTAATTCTTCCTCATAAGTTGATATTAATGCATAAAAAAAGAAGGTAAGTAATACGAAAACTTTCTTTTGATTAAGTGGAAATGTAGTTTCTCTTATAAAATTGAAAGCATTCTTCTCTTACAGGCTGTAGCTAAAGATTATTTGAAAGAAAGAACAACCTTTTTTTTTTCTTTTCTTTTTAAACCATTGTACTAAGCTAATTGTTCAGGATAAAGGCCACTTGGTAATCACAATTGAGACATTTTCTTGACTTAAAAATTTTTTATTTCCCCTTAGTATAAAGGTCAGCAGTCCATTGTATTTACAAAGAGCGTTACACTCACTCATTAACCCTATTAAAAATTTTGCAGTTGGAAAAAACTTTACCTCACTCAGGGAAAAAGAGCAGAGGCTAATGAATAGAATGGAAAAGCTTTATTTAAGTCACTTCAGATTAACTAATTATGCTGATTTGATACGTATATAGCAAAAGTACAGTTTCGAATTTATGAGATTCACGTAACTGGGTTGAGTTTAAAACTATATGAAAAAATATGTATTTTGAATTTTAAGTAACTAGAAAGTTAAGCAAAATATTATGTTGGTGACTTATAGACAAGAAAGTAAGAAATTTGGATTGTATGTGGCTATTTCTTTAATAAAGCTAGAACTTCACATATGTTTACAATCTTTTATGTACCATAATAGTCTATTCAATTTAATTTGTCACTGCAGCATAAGAAATGCTTATTATTATGTCCTTTTTACAGATGCAGAAACTAAGGCCGTGAAAGATAAAGTAACAAGTATAACATAGCACAGCAAGGGGTGAGCTTGGATTAGTATCCAGGTCTTTCTGACTCTAAATTATAAGCCTTCTCACTATACCACACTAACTATATGACCTTCACCCGGGCTTGATTTATTTAGGGAACAGTTTCTTAATCTAGAAAAAGAAGATTTAGACTTATTTATATCAGGAATCTCATTGCTTCTCAAATTCTGACAACTTAGTTATATTCCTTGCTTTTAAAATTTTGATCATAAAGTATTACAGAGGTTACGTATTACATAATATATTCAATAAACTATTACCTTGATACCTTACACAGCACTTCAGAATCACAATCTATATTCATCCAAAATCGAATGTTAAAAGGCTATTCAGTTGTATGTTAGCACAGAGAAGATTAGAGAAACAGTCATTTACTATATAATTTATGAAAAATTAACTAGAAAATTAGTTGGTTTATATTTTGTATTATGTTGTAAATGTATTAAGGGGACTCTTCAAAATGTGATGTAATATAAACCACTAAGCTTATTTTGCTTTGTGGTAATTTAGCTTTGTCATATTTAAGCTGTCTTTGCTAATATATCATACAAGTAAACAGGGAAAGTTGATAATTTGTCATCTTTGTCCTGTATTAAAAATAAAGCTTAATAAATGTAAATATTTTAAAAGCCTACCTGTATAAAATGAAATTAAAAGCTAATGTCTACTATAAGTTCTTTGTCATGTTCTTAAGACTATATTAGTTCTGATAACTGAAGTGAGTTTATCAAGAAATTGCAAAGTTAACATTACTGCCCTCACAAAATAATAGCTCAACTTCCATGCTTACTCTTTTTTTTCTATGTTTAACTTTGGTGTTCAATGAGGAATGAATGCAGTAAAACAAAAACAAAAACAAAAAAAAGAAAGTAACAGCCATCTTTCCTCTGACAGTGGATGGAAAATTTCTAACAATCTTGTTCCAAAAGAGTTTGTCATACTTTTTAATGAATGGTTTACTATAAGGAGAAATGATAGCATATGCGTTATTTTATATTATATAAAGTAAAATTTTAAAGCTAAATTTATGTCTTATTTTTGCTAACAGTGCATTTAAAGTTATGTCAAAGGTAGATACATGTCTATAAAAGAGGAAATTGAAATCATCTAACTTTGTAGTAACATCTGCATTCTTTTAAAATATATTAAGAGCAATAATTAATTTTTTTTCCTGTTAAGTGTTGCTTAACACTTAATTTCTGACAGATGTGTTCAGGATATTTCAATTCCGGTTTGGATTACAAAGAGTAGTTGCTAATGAGGGACAGATAGAAGAAAATAAGTAGAATTTCACTAATTAGAAGTCTGAAAGTTTTGGCAGTATATAGCCATTGGACAACCAGATCATCATTAGTGCTTTTGGAAAAAAGGGCAGAAGATACTTTGAGATGAGTATAATATATTAAAAGAGACTGGGCTGTCCATGTCAGAGGCAAAGGAAAGTTATGGGAAACAGGTGATTAGGGGTTCATAAAGATGGAGAAGGGAATTGAAAACTAGAGAGGTGTTTTGAATTGATACATGATAATAGCAATCCCCACATTGCTCCAGTAATGGGTGGGTCCCTTGATAAAACAAGTATGGAGTATGCTAGACTAGAGAAAGGTAAACTGATTTCTGCACCTCAAGACTAAAGAGATTTTGGGACTTCCCTGGTGGCGCAGTGGTTGAGAATCCGCCTGCCAATGCAGGGGACACGGGTTCGAACCCTGGTCTGGGAAGATCCCACATGCAGCGGAGCAACTAAGCCTGCGAGCCACAACTACTGAGCCTGCGTGTCTGGAGCCTGTGCTCCGCAACAAGAGAAGCCACCACAGTGAGAAGCCCGTGCACCGCAACGAAGAGTAGCCCCCGCTCGCTGCAACTAGAGAAAGCCCGCGCGCAGCAACGAAGACCAACGCAGCCAAAGATAAATAAATAAATTTATTAAAAAAGAAAAAGACTAAAGAGATTTTAATATGTTACTGTACAAGGTGAAATTCCAAGAGCGGGCTATAGCATGCAGAATATCTCGAACCTTGTTGGTCACGGGTGCTTTTTTTTTTTTTCATTTTATTTATTTATTTATGGCTGTGTTAGGTCTTCATTTCTGTGCGAGGGGTTTCTCTGGTTGCGGCAAGCGGGGGCCACTCTTCATCGCGGTGCGCGGGCCTCTCACTATCGCGGCCTCTCTTGTTGCGGAGCACAGGCTCCAGACGCACAGGCTCAGTAGTTGTGGCTCACGGGCCCAGCTGCTCCGTGGCATGTGGGATCTTCCCAGACCAGGGCGCGAACCCGTGTCCCCTGCATTGGCAGGCAGACTCTCAACCACTGCGCCACCAGGGAAGCCCCACGGGTGCTTTTTAATTTTTCTTGTGACAAATAGGATTTGGGAAATATTGTAATAGAACATAGATGCAACCAGTACAGGTTTTAGAGGACATATTGAATAGTGTTTTAGGAAGATAAGTCTTCTAGAGATAACTGGGTAAGTTGAGGAGTAAAGGATAAAAGCTCTTGAAATACTTAAAGGGAGCATTGAAGAAGATCTGGTCTAGGGTGGCAGCAGTGACTTTGGAGGCTAAAGGTAAATTCAAGACCTTTTTCAGACAAATAAACAAGTAAAACCCCTGCAGGATGTGGTAGCGAATTGAATTAAATAAAGCAGTGGTAAAAGTATATGGTATATAGATATTGAATGCAACTCGTCACTATTAGTGATAAAAAGGTGAAAAATCAGAAACCAGTTCTATATGTTCTATTTGAGGGGATTGCAGGTACGATGGTACCCTCACTAAGACTGAGCTATCAGTGAAGAGGGGCTCGAACTATATGGAGAAGATGGTAAGTTAAACACCAGGGAAGCAAGTGCAGTTGGATGGTGAGACCGGGTCAGTGTGGAGCTCAGGGTTGTAAATGGTCCTTGTCAGTCTGTGAGCCTTCTCTTTTGTATAATCAGAGTTGCATCTCTTATAAAAAGATAAAACTTTTAAAAAGCCTTGATGGGAATCCATTAAACAAAAAATCTATTCAAACAAATATGGAGAAAGTACTCACCAATCTCATTAAGTTTCACGAGATTTCTTTGAAATATACGCAGGCTGATGAGTCATGATAGTCTAATTTCATAGGTAGAGCCAATTTCTCTCCCTTTTCTCTTTTGTCAGCGTCATAAAATTATGACCTAGCTTGGATATGTTTTTTTTTGGGGGGGGCGTGCCACATGGCATGTAGGATCTTTAGTTCCCCAACCAGTGCCGCCTGCAGTGGAAGCACGGAGTCTTAACTACTGGACCGCCAGGGAAGTCCCTGGACATGATTTTAAATAGTTTTCTTTAAAGCTCTTTCTCACAGAGTCGTGTACTTGGCATCTCTAAACATTTTACAGGCAGGTACAGGGTACAGAATAGAGAGTTCTGACTTGGTGCCAGTTTGACTTGAACATCCATAGTAACCGAGTCCATACTTAACTAAACTGGATCGTGTGTGGTACATCTTCAAGGAACAGCTACTGAAATATTTTAAACTGTTAAAATGTAGAAAGCGTGTGTCACATCAAATAACAGGATCTATTCTCTTTTGTTTTCCTGCGTGACTTTAGTGTGTCCCTGTGCAGGTGCGCTGTTGGCTTTCCTCTGTTTGCCTGGGGACGGTGTTCTCTTTCCTTGTGCTCAGAAGCAGTTTGGGGAGGAAGTGACTTCTCACTTCCTCTTATTCCATGGACTTGATGAAAGTCAACAGGTTATGTGCTCTCAGTTACATATTCGTGTCCTGACTCTTTTGTATGCTGTTTCTGGGTTGTTCAACTTGCAGATGGAAGGTTAATTATACAGCCTCCCTGTTTCACTCTTCTCTCATTAACATTACAAAAATGATTAAGCAACAAAAATAGGAGATCCTGTAAATGTATATAGACTCTAAGTTACTTTTGGTGGAAAGTAGACTTTGTCTGGTGGAGAATAAAGAAATGCGTAGTATTGGAGGTTGGCCCTGGTGTGACTTTTCTCCAAAAGGTATTTTAAGAAATAAGCTTGTGTACAGGAAGCATGTTTTAAAATAACACATTGGAACAAAAAATCAGATATTTCGAAGGCACAGTGATTAATGTGTTCCTCTAATGTTTCAAATGTTACCAGTATTTCAGAAAGTGTTGAAATCTTGCCTTTGGCATAGGGAAGCCAACATATTACTCAGTAAGAGACTATGATCCAACCATCATGAGACAGAACATTTTTGATCCTATACAAAAAGAGATCAAAACCTTATCCTATAAATCAAAACTGTTGCCTTCCTCTGAATTCACTTTTTTTCTCTCAAGAATGAAGAGTTTTGAGCTGGAAAGTGAATTAGCTATTTCTTCATCCAAGATTCAGTGAATGAGAAAAGTGAGGGTCGGAAAGATTAAATAATCACCCAAGACCACACAGGCATGAAGGGAGGAACTGGGATTTGATTCAAGATGTCCAGCTCCTGGCCAAGAATTATTAACCATACACTTCTTTCCACAGCCCTGTTCTGTAACTCACTGTGCTATGTCTCAGCCTAGAGCTTATATTGGTGGTTCAGAATGGATGGTATTTTCTGTAGCCTTTGGTGTTTGAATAAGAGCACGTGCTGTGTCTGTGAGGGTGTGTGTGCACAGGTGTGTGCATTAGTGTGTGTGCATGCGCATGTTGTAAGAGTCACGCCAACAGTGCCTGAAACAGATGGGCAGTGGTGGGAGTTGGGCAGTTTTAGGAAAATGAGCAGAAAGCAAACTCAGAAGAAGATTCTTCTAGTTTGTAGGTTGTGAAGGTTGGGATATAAAAGAAAATGGTCGTTTTAAGTGTTCTCCAAATTTCTGAACCAGTTTTGGTTTAGAGCCACTGTCAACCTTTCTGCTCACTTCAACTCAGTAATATTCCATTGCATGAGCTGCTTCCATAGTAGTGGATAATACAATACAGATTCAATGGCAGCAGGAGCTCTTGTTCAAGGGATCAGAAACAGACTTAATTTAATTCTGATAATGACACATACAGATAGCCTAGAAGTCATGTAAATCCATGATGTGAGAAATGGCTGGAGAGTCCAGTGTTACTATTTTTTTTATTAAACTTACATTTTTCTTACTGAACAATCTCAAATACATGGAGTAGTTATAATTAAACTTCATTTCTGTTCTCTGGCACGTGTGTCCCCCAAATTTGACCCTTTCTATTTCTCTTTAGAACTTTTTATTTCAACTAGTAATGTATCAGTTTTCAATTGAAGATAAGTAGTTTTGTTTTTTTTAAATGTAGTTTCGAGGCCATCTTACATAAATATGTTTTGTGTCTTAATTAGATTTTAAATATTAATTTAGATTATGTCTTTAATTGCTAGTCTGTCCCCATTCAGTAGCTAATATAATGCTTATTGCAGTCAGTAGTAAATAAATTATTAATGAACTAAAGAGTATCTGTAAACATTCATGCAATCTAGATGTTTCTACTATGATTCTTTTAAAAAAAAATTATTTATTTATTTTTATTTGGTTGCACTGGGTCTTAGTTGTGGCTTGCCAGCTCCTTAGTTGTGGAATGCAAACTCTTAGTTGCGGCATGCAAACTCTTAGTTGCGGCATGCATGTGGGATCTAGTTCCCTGACCAGGGATCGAACCCGGGCCTCCTGCATTGGGAGCATGGAGAATTAACTACTGCACCACCAGGGATGTCCCCCTACTATGATTGTTTGTTTATGAATTCTGCACGTTGAAGAGTTTTCACATCTACACAAAACTACTTGAGATATGCCATTGCGAGTATATCTGGGGATTGCGGAAAGAGGTATTTTGAAGCAGAGAGAAGAGTGAAACAAGGAAGCCCATATAGTTGATGTGATACCCCATTGAGTCAGCTCCAGAATAGAAGGGAATTTTGACTGTACAGCACAGTTAACAGTGATCCTGAAATGAATTTATCTGAAAATACTATTTTAGTCATGTACTGTAATGTTTGTACAGATATGCTTACCGATTTGCCATTGAGTATATGTGTTAATAAATTCATTTTAATTTAAAAGCATGGTTAGAAGAGCCAGATTTTTTTAGGTTTGAATTCTTCCACTTACAGACTGTGATTTTTGATAAATTATTTAGCCCTGTGTTTTGAATTAGGTCATTTTCTTTATCTGTAAATAAAGGTTTATAGATGAAGTAGATTCTAATAGTAGATTCTAACTCATGGAGCTGTTGTCAACTTAATATTTCTAAAGTCTTTAGAAAAGGGCTTGGCAAATAGTAAGCACTGGATTCATATTGGCAATTAATTGTAGAGAACTAGAACATTCCAGAAGCTAATGTTAAATATAATGTTATCTATTGGAATCATTTGGTGATTTGGTCTCGGGTTTTAAAAATTATTTTAAAATGTTCATTCTTTCATTCAACAATTATTTGTTGAGTATTTGCTTTGTGCTGGAGATAGCAACAGTGATACTGCCTCTAGTCAGTGCTACCTTTTATCTGCTTCATGCTCTTACCTTTACAAGGCCCTTCCTTATATTATGTGGCTTTTCTGTCAAAAGTATGAGGTAGCTGTGAAAAGTTATATTGCCAGTTTCTGGATGAAGTAACTTTTCACAAGGGTGCAAAGATTTCCCTCATTACAGGAAGTACCGTCTAGGTAGTTTCCTTTCCCTCTGCCATATCATTTTGTTGTAGGAAGAGCCTTGCCAACTCACATTCCCATGGAGCTTACTGTTTGTCGCCTCTGCAGGTTTATACGTGAATCACTTGGACCTAGGGCAAGCACCCATGTTGGTTTGGATTCTTCTAAGACTGGACCACAATAATTCCATCCTTAGGGTTTTTTTTTTAACTTTTAGAAAGATTTTTCTGAATATTACCAATATTGCATTTTAAAAAATACATTGAAATTATTTGATTTATTCAAAAACATTTTAATATTTCTGTTTCTCTTCATCCTTTTGTGTCTTTGGCTTATCCAAATCCTGGTTTCCTTTTTACTTTTTTACCTTTTTGCGTATCTGACTTCCCAACATTCCAGATTTAAATTCAAAGACCAACCTGCTTATTTGTTCTTCGACACAGAAATCTGAATAGGAGGGGGAAAAAAGTAAAGCTGCCCATCAGACATGTAATGGGCCTCTCTAATAGACCTGATTGAATTGATTACTCTAGCAGTTTACCCGGTGGAATAAAAAGCGTAAAGCACTCATCATTTAGTTATAAATGTATTCATTGCAAAGAGCCACATCCCATTAATTTTACGTAATTCGGTAATTCCCAGTAGCTGTTGCTGAAGAATGTGTTCCCCCTTGCTGTCGTGTAGCTCTCTGGAGAGAGAACTCTATTGTGTACGTAAACTTTAAAGGGCCAAAAGATTTTCAGAGCATTCACAATTTTAACTGTTGCTTTGGTCACGCTTATATTCTCACTCTTAAAAATGCTTTCCTTTACTGTGTTTCTAAACCCAGGTATGTGTAGGACTGTAGAGTACCATGATGTGCAAACCAGTTGTTGTTGTGTTCTAGTAGCTATCCAAAAAAGTACTTGCTGTAGCCTCCTTTTAGCTTAAACCTCTTTAATCAAACTGTCCTAGATTACATTCATTTAAGATCTAGCTGATGTCAGTGTACAGGAAAATGTGTTAGAGCTGACCACTACCACCGTCACCACCACAGGGAGCTACATTTTAACTCTCAATATTATTGTGCCTGAAGAACGACGTTTTGGCCTGGATTGCCATGCATAGAGAATCCCTGCTGTAATCGATTCCCTAAAGGAGTGATAATTTTGACAAGTTAGTTTTAGCCTGTGTTGGAATATCAACTTGTTGTACTGAGCACCTATTCTGTGTCCAAGGCCCATAGCAGCCTTAATATGTCTTTGTATTTTATCTTCATATATGGTATGTTAATATATGATATATAATAGATGGTATTTATCTTAATATATGATCTTAATATATGATTGGAGAAGAACTGGGAAAGCAGAGATGAATCATTAAATGATCATCATTTTTTGCATTCTACTCACGAGTTTGTATTTAACTGTTACTCTCATGTTTATCATCTACTTGCTTATCTCCATTGCTGCTTTTTGTTTCCAAATTGTGATAATTAAATATCCTAAATCTCTCTAGATCCTCTCCTGTATCTGGATAGAATTATTTTCTTCTGCAGTTGCTTTTCTTCTGTGTGTAAAGACAGAATCTTAAATTCATTTTTTTTCCTCCATGGTATGTTTGCTTTAGACTATTGAGATTTTGACATTACTGAGAAAGAGAAAGGGAGTAATAAACAGTGACATCAAAGTGCTTTTGAGTTTTAAGGAATGATAGTAAACAAAATGTTTAAATTTTGTTGGAAAGCAGAATTCAGTGAGACTGTGAATATTTAAGAAAATGATTTATTTATTTGCTTCTGACAAAAGTGAGATGTTTGGTTGATATTTGCATATAGTAAGGTGCAAGGGAGGACCAAGCGATCTAAGTTATATATGTAACTTTTCACAGTAATTGGCAGAAATAAACTTTTGTTTAAAGTTCTGCTTATGGGATTCAGTTAACTCCTCACAGTCTGTTTCCTGACCCTCAGTAAACTTTCTTTGAATAATAGTGTTTGGAGATAGAGAAAGTTAATTTAATTGTTGGTGATAGATGTGTATGTTTCAGTTATACTAGGGAGCGCTGGCAAGCGGGAGGATGGTTACATTAGAGTTTTGACCCTATAAATAATTATGAGTCATCAAAGTGCCAGTAAAGTAATAATTGTGTAGGACATTCAAAACATCTTAGGTCAGAGAGAGAATTAAGTCTCAGAAGGCTAGTTGAGGGATAGATGATAGGATATATTTGAGAACATAATTCTAGTTTCTGGTGAACAGAGTAGATTCTCTTTTTACATCCATTAAAATTGAAGGGCTTCCCATCAAAACAATTAAGATTCTAGCCTGTGGTTTGAAATAAATATTGATTTTTGAAGTAGAAAAACTCTGATTTTTGAACCCTAACTCTTTAAGCTATGCACTTTAAGACTGTAAATAGCCCCAGGAGAGTTAAGTATTTTATATGGGGGAAAATAAGCTTGAATGTATTTCCTGAACCTCCATTTTCAGTATTTTTCCCTTATTTTTTGATCTTTAAACTAAAACTTTTAAATTATATATTTAATTTTTTATCATTTTATATATAAAATTAGAATTATACTAGAGAGTTTGTAAGCTGCTCTTTTAACTTAAAAATAAGATATTAACTTGTCTTAACAAAACTGAATTCTTTATTTCTTGAATTAAATCATTTTTGCCTGTAAGTAAACATTAGGTCTATTCTTAAGAAAAAGAAAAGTAGTTAGGTGTGGAGGTTTTAAAGAAATGAACTGGTCCCAGACATCTATTTTAACCCTATATTATTTTCTCTGTAAAAATAAGAATAATTTTCTTGAGATACCTATACAACTAATGTCATCAGCCTTTTAAATGGTTTGTGGTCTCAGAGTGAAGGACAAGATATTAAATCACTTCAGGTAGTAATTATTTTATTTGACAACATAAAATAAAACACATAGTGCAATGGAAAGATGACTGTTTTTAAAGCTTATTCACATATCTTTATTATCAATTTATCTGTTGGCTTATGCTTTGGATGTGATCTTGTTTTGAGAGAAGGTATGTATGGCTCTAGTGGCAAAATCATTCATTTATTCTACAGTATTTGTTGGGTGTTGTCTGAGGGCGAGGTGCTGGGAAACAGTCTGAAATTTGTGTGTGGGAGGTCTCCTGGTGAGCACGCTCAAGATCTACACCTGTGGGGGAGTGAAGGGAGGGAGGGTTGGAAAGAGGGAGAAGTCGAACCAGGATGCAGTTTCAGTAGAGGTGTGAGCCGATCCTGTGGTGAACTCTGGAACTAGATGGCCCTGCACAGTTGTCCCATACGGAGACCAGGCACTGGGTGTGTGCAGTCCCGCATCAACCAAAGAAGTGGTGCAGCCTTGGGTGGTGCGGTTGTGAGTAGTCAAGAGCCAGTACTCTTGGAAGCTGCGGGGAGGAGAGTAAATTGAGTCTTAAGAGGGAGTCCTAGCTGGGAGATCTGGACAGTGCGCCATAGCGTCTACCACCACTGCCCACCAAGAATCCAACTTTGATCTAGGCATTGGGGGCACCATGTTGAACAAAAGCTGACATGATCGTTCTTTCAGGAAGTTGAGGTCTATTCAAAAACCACAGAAATAAAAGCAAAGTTTGGTTGTTACAGAGCTAAGACATAGTATTATGAAGGCCTATATTAAGAAGCTAAGAAACTGTTCATGAAGCTATGGATAAAATACTTTTTTAATGTATATTGATGGTAGTCAACCTAGTCTTTTTGCAAGCTCATTACTGGTTTGCCTTCTCTCATATAAGCTTATCTTGTATTATATTTTTCACGCTATTTTGCTTGGATATTGTTTGACTACTCAGTAACTGAAGCTCCAAATTAACACCCAAACCCTCCACTTCCCAGAGTGCTGGATAAATGTAATTCAGGTGATTCAGCTGACACAATGCTAATGTTATATTCATATGCTTATGGAAAAGTGTTACTATATGCACATTAGATTTGATTAATTGGGAAGCCACAATTGCAGTTGTGATATTTTCTTTTTTTTTTTTAAAGTAGTATTTTTTTTAAGCACAATATTATTTGTATGTGAAAGAATCCTTTTTTTTTTTTTTAATTTTTATTTTATTTATTTATGGCTGTGTTGGGTCTTCGTTTCTGTGCGAGGGCTTTCTCTAGTTGTGGCAAGCGGGGGCCACTCTTCATCACGGTGCCCGGGCCTCTCACTATCGCGGCCTCTCTTCTTGTGGAGCACAGGCTCCAGACGCACAGGCTCAGTAATTGTGGCTCACGGGCCCAGTTGCTCCGCGGCATGTGAGATCCTCCCAGACCAGGGCTCGAACCCGTGTCCTCTGCATTGGCAGGCAGATTCTCAACCACTGCGCCACCAGGGAAGCCCAGTTGTGATATTTTCTGTTGGACTTGAAGTTTTCAGGAGAACTTTTATTTTCTAACTAATAGAAGAAGAGTAGCCAGTAAAGGAAGACTTCTGAGGCTGCTTTTAATAATAATTATAACTAAAATAATAATAACTATTACTTCTGATTATAATGATCTAGTTGCCAAGTGCTTTATATGGATTATCTTCTTTAATTCTTATTAGTCTACTGTTCTAAGAGGTTTACTCAGATTATGTGATATAATCTTCATAATATCTCTAGGAAATAAGTTCTATTCTTATCCCAACTTTACAGGTAAAGACACTAAAACTAGAGTCTTTACAAAACTAGTAAGCAGAAGAGCCAAGATTTAAAAAATTGACATTCAGAGTCCAGAGCTTTCCTTAGGGACATATTGATTATGTTTATTTGAAATAATGTGTTGGTCATAGAAAAATCAGGGATGGTTGAAAAAAGAAATGTTCAGCAATTCAGAGGAAAAGAAACAGCTTTAAAAAGTGCTCCCTTCTTATAGATATAGAAACCATCCGTTTCCATACTTGCTCCCCACTCTCTTTCTCCACGTGGTGAGGAGGGCCATCTGTGGGATCTTAGTAGTTCTCTGCTTAAACCCTTTGATGGCTTCCTGTTGCCCTTGAATATATCTTCTTTGCTGCCTACTTCTTCAGCCACAGATGGTGTCTCCACCCCAGCCCCCTTCAACTTTGCCCAAGTCAACAAGGTTTCTTTCAGTTCTTCTAAATGTTCATCTCTTTCCCACCTCAGGCTTTTGCTCTTGCTGTTTTCTGTGTCTAGAATGTGCTTCCTTCTGCTTTTCACATGACTGAGTTTTTCTCATCCTTCAAATCTTGACTGACATGTCAGTTCCTCAGCAGAACCTGCCCCGACCATAGTATTGAAAGCTGCTTTCCCCTTTCACTCTCTTTGTATCCCATTTCATTCATTGTTCTTGCCATCATTTGTGATTATATTATTTGTTCCTTTGGTTGTTTGTTGTCTAGGTACTCTACAATACTACAGATGCTGAGTACAGGGCTAAAGTCTATCTCATTCCCTTTGTTTCTTCAGTGCCTGGCAGAGTCCATGTTCTTTCTGTGTTGTTTGAATGAATCATCAGCTGTGGACATCTAGTGGTCTTTATAGTCAAGCCTTGGTGAATTGACTTTCTTACTCATGTCCTTTTTTAGTTCTTTCAAGGTAGAACATAGATTTAAATTTAAATACAGAAAAATTGTCAGTTTTATTGGAAAGTCATGTGGCCCCTGCACAGTGCAAAGGGTGTATTGATGTTAAAAGAGTTAATGTTCATTTTAGTTAAAAGTTTATGTATTACCTTCTATCACATCAGTGGGGGAAGTACCTTTCTACATATAAGGTAAAACAATTTTAGACAAGTTGGCTGTTAAAAACAATTATACTGTGTTATTTTGGGGTAATATTAGTTATATGAGAAGTTGCAACCAAAAAACTATTTCAACTAGTTGTTAAATAAAGTACTAAAGTGTTCACTATTTATGATTGTTCCAAAAGCAAGATTTCAAAGGCCATAATATACTGTGTTAATTAAACCTGTTTATTGAGCATCTACTATGTGCCCAGGCACCTTTATAGGCTTCAGGGATTTGGCAGAGAAATATAAGCAACCCCTGTCTTCATGAAGCTTATAGTCTAGTGAGGGGATAATTGTTTTAATTAGCAATCATTTTCCATTGCACATGATTTTACATTCATGTCAGTGCTAACCCTGATGCAAATGCACACATTATATATTTGTATAGTTTGTATGTGGGTGCGTACGATTCTCATATTATTTACACAAATATAAGTCTGGTAACCCTTTCAAAAATCTGAAGTGACATAGATTGAAGCTGACTGATAGGGAGAATGGTCAACCTCATTACTGTTCTTTGAGCCCCAAATGAGATGCCTTAAAAAGCTATTTTCATTTAAATTTTCTCCTAAGGCAATTCAACCCCCCACACCAAATGAGTTAGACAAATTTAGCTTGTTGTAAAAGGATTTAGTTTCTTAAATGGTATAAATTATGTATATCTTGGGCAGTTTAAATTCAGGTATATACTTTTAAAAAGTTTTATTATTTTGATAATATCTCACACAGTATCTTTCATGCATTAATAATTTGTATGTTAAAAAAGCCAACTATTCCTATGATTCATTCACTAGTAATATATGTATGATTGCAAAGTTTGTTGTAAAGAAAGCCCTTGCAGTAATTATTTGTAAATAACTCCATGGAAAGCGTCACATTTTTTTCTTTCTGTTTTTAACGTCTTTATTGGAGTATAATTGCTTTACAATGGTGTGTTAGTTTCTGCTGTATCACAAAGTGACTCAGCTAAACGTATACATATAGCCCCATATCCCCTCCCTCTTGCGTCTCCCTCCCACCCTCCCTAACCCACCCCTCTAGGTGGTCATAAAGCACCCAGCTGATCTCCCTGTGATATGCGGCTGCTTCCCACTAGCTATCTATTTTACATTTGGTAGTGTATATATGTCCATGCCACTTTCTGACTTTGTCTCGAAAGCTTCACATCTCTTTTAAGCAGATTAATCCTTTGCCTCTGTAATAATTTGAGAATAATATTTAGACTCTGTGAATTCATGATTAGAAAACAAACCAGAGGAGAATTTGGTTTTTAGGCAAAAAGCTATGACTAAGTGAAAGGTAATCATGCCATGCTAATATTTACCTTTGTACATTTTTCACTTTGAACATGTAAATTTCTCACTGCCTCAACTATGAACTGCCTTAACACATGTTGAAGTGGACGGGCTTTCTATTACTTTTAATAACTTGCCAAGCAATTTAGTACCACTTTGTGATATAAAAAATAAAAATTGATTAATGGGAACTCTACTTAACCTAAAGCATTTAATTAAAAAAGACCTAGATCTCTTTTTTGACCCACCTCTTAGAGTAATGGAAATAAAAACAAAAATAAACAAATGGGACCTAATGAAACTTAAAAGTTTTTGCACAGCAAAGGAAACTATAAACAAGACGAAAAGACAACCCTCAGAATGGGAGAAAATATTTGCAAATGAAACAACGGATAAAGGATTAATCTCCAAAATATATAAACAGCTCATGCAGCTCAATATTAAAAAAACAAACAACCTGATTAAAAAATGGTCAGAAGACCTAAATAGACATTTCTCCAAAGAAGACATACAGATGGCCAAGAAGCACATGAAAAGCTGCTCAACATCACTAATCATTAGAGAAATGCAAATCAAAACTACAATGAGGTATCACCTCACATCAGTTAGAATGGGCATCATCAGGAAATCTACAAACAACAAATGCTGGAGCAGGTGTGGAGAAAAGGGAACCCTCTTGCACTGTTGGTGGGAATGTAAATTGATACAGCCACTATGGAGAACAGTATGGAGGTTCCTTAAAAAACTAAAAATAGAATTACCATATGATCCAGCAATCCCACTACTGGGCATATACCCAGAGAAAACCATAATTCAAAAAGACACATGCACCCCAATGTTCATTGCAGCACTATTTACAATAGCCAGGTCATGGAAGCAACCTAAATGCCCAACAGCAGACGAATAGGTAAAGAAGATGTGGTACATATATACAATGGAATATTACTAAGCCATAAAAAGGAACTAAATTGGGTCATTTGTAGAGATGTGGATGAACCTAGAGACTGTCATACAGAGTGAAGTAAGTCAGAAAGAGAGAAACAAATATCATATATTAACGCATATATGTGGAATCTAGAAAAATGGTACAGATGAACGGGTCTGCAAGGCAGAAACAGAGACACAGATGTAGAGGACAAACGTATGGACACCAAAGGGGGAAAGCAGGGAGGGGGGTGGTGGTGGGATGAATTGGGAGATTGGGATTGATATATATACACTGATATGTATAAAATAGGTAACTAATTAAAAAAAAAAAAGACCTGAAATTTTCTAGATTAGGACTTTCCAAAGTTTTCATTTGAAGTAAATACTTAATAATTTAATTCATTTTATTTATTTTTCTTGACTTGTAAACTCAGACATAAAGGCCAGTTAACTTGGTGGTAGAAAGCAAAAAGTAAACATTGTAGACTAAATTCCCTAACTTACAGGGTGGATTTTCAAAAGCCTTTTTAGGTTTTATTTATTTACATTTTCCTTAAAATATGCAAAGAAAACAAGCATTATTCTAAAATGTTATAGAAAATCAAATTGATAAAAGCATACATTTTCTCTCTAAAATGTTTATGATTTACTTTTAGTTCACTGCTATAATAAGAGAAGCTGAAGTTCCAGTTTGCTGTGTCAAGTAGGGAGACTTTTTTGGTTTTAGCACCTTAAAAAGACCTGCATAAGGGAAATATCCTCCTCACTTCCAGGCAAACCAGGACGGTTGGCTACTCTAATGTAAAGTTTAAAATCCTTCTTCCTTGTTTATTGTTTCCTTCATGTTTTCTGGATAGCCATTCTTTATGTCCTTATTTTTTAAAATTCTTTCTAAGTTTTCAGAGATTCATTTATATTCTAGGTATAGTGTCTTCAATTTTACTTGGTAAGCAAGGTGGCCTTTCCTTTGAAAGTAGGCATAGACTGAAAAAAAAAAAAAAAAAGAACAAAAAAACCGAGACCTCATTTTTGTAGTTCACGTCGAGTTGAGTTTAGATAGTTTGTTTTGGGAGAGGGCAACGTGATGTGTGAAAATGACAAATAAATGAATAAATAAGAAATAAGTATTTGAGAGATAATGAGGTGGGAAGTAGTGAATTAAAAAATGTCATCATGATGTTTCATGTTGATGATGTTGCCTAGAAGTGGGGCATCAGTTTGCATTGAAATCCTTTAAATGAACATGGAGAGAACAGCCTGATTTTATTTCACTGTTAGGTTTACTTACACAGTATTTTAATACACATTAATAAATGTGTGTAGTGTTCTTCATATGTTACTGAGGATTTCTTTTCTACTGTTGGAATACTAGAATGTATACTATTAAAACTAGAATAACATTGTAAATCCACTGTACTTAAATTAAAAAAAAAAATAGAATAACATCAGTTTTTAAAATTGACATTTTCAGAATAAATGAACCAAAAAATAATAGTATTTTTTATTTAAGGTCATGAAACTAATTTAAATTTAAGAGTGTTAGGAAAGAGGTTTTATATACAAACTGGAAAGCAGGGGATATTTCTTTTTCTATGAAGCTGATCTATAGTGGGACCAGCAAGCAGTTGAAAGTATTTGGTGTACAAGTGGTCAGTCATAAGGTAGTGAGACCAAAACTGACTCACGTCTGAAGGAATTAGAGATGATCAGGAGGTCTTAAAGTCTCCCAACAAAACATTAAACATTAAGCATTGATTGCTACTGCATATGCTCTTGGTTATTTTGTTTTGCTCTTAGTATTGTCACTTTGAGTGAAATAGTTGCAACTTTTTAAAGAAAAAAATGCCACCCCTACTCAGTGGTCAAAAATTATAGCTTAAATCCTGGCAGTCTGTATAAAAAAATGTGTGCCGTTGGTCCCAGGAGGAACCAAATGGCTCAGTCAGCACAATTCATCATTCCTACTGGAAAAAATAACTCAGCGTGCCTGCTTTGCTCATGGTGAGTCAGTGTCATCATATTCATATACTGACAGCACTGTTTTCTTTTTAGGAATTACCCTCTCTATCCTGGGCCAAAGCGCATGGCAGTAAGATTAAGTTAGGTATCAGAGTTCCAAAGAGCAAAGGCTGATAGGTTTATTTTAAATTGGTAATTCACTCAAAAATGTTTAGTAAGGTTTACCTTAGGTGCTCAGGTGATGACAGAGGTCAGTCTGATATGAGTCTTAACCTTGGGGAGCTTTTGATCTTATAGAAAGTATGAAATATACGGAAGTAATTTTTTTTAGCATAGAATGCGGAGTGAGTTACAAGTAATATGAAATGGTAGTCCAGGAGGGAATGAGTACTTCTGGTTGGGAGGTCTTCTTCTGTTTATTCAACAGTGTGATTACTACTGTGTTCTAGTGGGAATTTTTAGCAAGGAGATTTAATTGTAGCTCTAATCCATCAAAAACTGATTGAACTAGAATAACTGATTAAACTAGAATAAATGAGATACTTAAGAGAATAAGAGATGACTAACACAGTTTAAGTTTTTTAAGTAAGTCATGGTCCAATGGAGTGAGATAGACATATAACAAGTATTTAAAGCAAGATATGAGAAGTATTATAATGCATGGGTAAAGGCTATAATTTTGCTTATGGTGTGTTATATATGTGCTTTAAATATCTTTTTTTTTTTTTTTTGGTCAAAGCCTCTAACACTAGATTTAGTTCAAATCGGAAAATGCTCACCACACTATCTAATAAATAAAGCTAGTCTTCATTTGTCAAACCAATAAGCCAAATCAGACTTAACTTTTGGTAAGAAAAAGTATGACTTCATTTTTCAGTTAAAATAAACTATACCTCCTTCCCCAAGCATCTCACTTCTGCTTTCTAATTCTAAGTTAGATGGATTGATAGATAAACAGTTCGACCTACAGTAGATAAAGGCATGGAGTCTGGCTGTGACTTAGAGGCCAGATGAACTAAGACTCTGCCTTTCTCATTTTTTACTTGGTTCCTACAGGACTCTTTCTCCAGACTAGAGCTCTGAGTTGTCTCCAGTTGCTTGGTGATCTGGATGTTTCTGAGCCCTGAGCAGTGCATCATTGTAAGATTTGTAAAGTGGAGAAGAACAACTGTGAAAGAAAAGGGTAGGGGGTGGGGTGGGAAAGAAGAACCAGAGTGTTTTCAAGAAGGTGGTTTTAAGAAAGAGGAGATTTGGGAATTGAAGATCTGGAAGCATTCTTATAAAATTATCCATACTCCAGTGCACTTTGGAATGACTTTGTGTTTTGAAAATGCTTCAGAAACAACAAGCTGTGAAGTGTGAGTAGGATTTTCCTAGATGAGGAAGGTGGGGAGGAGAGACAGTTCGTGGAAAGGGAGGGATAGTTCATATCATACATAGAAAGTCTTGAAAAGAACATGCTGTATTTATGGAAAGTAGAGATCCTCATTGTGACTTTATGATAGTTACGTCGTGGGAGTGACAGAAAGTGAGACTAAAGAGTTGATGGGGTTTGGTTTGTGAAAAACTTTGCATGCTATTAATATATAATTTAGATTTCACTTATGCAGGCAGAAGGGAGACACAGTGGCTTTTTAGCTGGACAGTGCTTGAATGTGCAGATAATTCATGTGGCAGAGTGAAGGGTGGAGGGGAAGATGGGACATGAGATAAGCAGGTGGACAGCTAGTTGGGAGATTTCATCCATTATGAAATGAACACTTTTCTGAAATTGGGATGCATCTTACAATTGATGGATGTTATAAATTAACTGGCAGTAATTTTTTTCTTTTTTGGAGATACATAAAATAATGATATATTTTAAGTCAATGAAAACTATAATTCAGATAGAGGTGATGTTGGTCTTAAAAGTAGGACCTGCAAGTGGGGATAGATAGAATGTAAGATCCATTTCTGGAGAAGAAAACTCTGACTGATAGAGTAAATTTGTTTTTTGACTTAGGATAAGAGATTTCTAAAGATTGTTAGAATTTAAGGTTCAAGAATTGTCAAGGTACTTTGATTAAAGTCTTTTATAACTCAAATCAGTATGATTTTATGGGAGTTGGATTATTTTTTGCAGCTGAGAAAAATTTTAATGGAGAAAAAATATATATGTATGCATATATATATATATATATATATAAAATCAAGACCAGTGATAAATGGTTTCAAATATAGGCTCCCCCCTCCCACACTTTGAATATCTTTCTGTCTTTTCCACATTCCTTGGACTTTTTCTTCCGTCCTTTCCCAGTTCTCTATTTGCTATGTCTTTACTTTTCTTGTTTGTCCTATTTGCCTGAAAAAACAACTACTGTCACTCCAAAAGCACTGTCTACCTACCTTTTAATTCCCTCCTTTTCTACCTCTCCCTTTTCCTGCTGCCCTTTTTACCCATGTTTTGTGGACAGCACTGGGAATAATATATAATACCCGAGGGAGCAATTAACTCAGCATTTGGCCCAGGAATTAGAGACTGACTAGCTTGTGACTAACTCCTAAGGGCTTAATTTATAGTAATGCTGCCTTGAGATTCACTTTCTTCACCTGATAGCACAGGGCCAAACTCCCTAGTTGTTTATTCAAGTCAAGGTTTGCTTTTGCAAAGAGTGAATAGATCGAAATAGGAAGCAAATAAGGTTCTTGAAAAGTGCCAGTTAGCAGAGTCTATCACAAAATCACACATTTTTGCTAGAATGCTTATCTCTATATATGATGATACTTGGTAATTGAATCCTGAAGAACAATCAGTTTCTTTGCACGGAGGAATCTGCAGCAGCAAGACCCTTGAATAGATAGCTGGCTTCCTAGAACTAGCCTAGAAACTCAAGCTCTCTTCTCTTTAGGACTGGATATTGGCAATTCCATTCAAAGCTGTAAGGCACTTGTCTCTCAACTGTATTCTTTTTGTTTATGTGTAAATAATGTATGTACAACAATGAATACAAATCTTAATTCTGAAAATTATATTCCCCTTGTAATATTTCAAGTTGTTCCTTCTCTGTTAATTTCTTAGGTTTTCTTGAATTAATTTTTGGTTGGTCTCTAAAAAAAAAAATCCTCTTTTGTACCATTCTGCAGCACATATTTGGAGAGATAGAGTTATTTATTAGACTTAATATATCATTCTATTTTATACTTCAGCCACTTGCAAGCCAGTATAATATTACTGTGGAAATGGCTTATTATTTCAGTGCTGTTAAGTAGAGTAGTAGGAGTTTACATGCTGGACATCCAATCAAAAATAAATTCCCCCAAAGAGTCACTTGCACTTTAATTGGAAAATCAAAACCGATATTTAATGGGACAGCACCAATGGGACTGGACTTTTGGGAAAAGTTGTCTTTGTAGAGTTCATATCTATTTCCAGATCTTTTCTGATTAAATGGCTGCCTTTCACAGTAGTTTATTTGCCATTGCCTGTTGTTTCCTGGCTATTAGTAAAAGAGAGTATTATACCATGGATAGATTTCACCTCTGTTAGGGTTGCCGGGCCCTGTCCTGATTCTGAAGTTTAAATCTTTAATAGTTGGCCCTTTGTGAATTTCACCAAGTGCTTCCAATTCACAAAAGTGTCTTTTGATAAAGAGCCCCTTGGCAGGAAGAATTCTTTTTTTCAGATATGCATGGAGAGATTTTGTTTTGATGACTCATGAACCAAGTGAAAGAGTCCTAAATTAAAATGATTTGAAGAGATAAAATATAAAATTCCTTATTGTGTAGTGTCTTTAATCAAGGCTCTTTAATGTTATTCAAGTGTTACATTTTTTTTTTTTTTAAGCTTCTTTCTTTCTTTCTTTATTTTTGGCTGTGTTGGGTCTTCGTTTCTGTGCGAGGGCTTTCTCTAGTTGCGGCAAGTGGGGGCCACTCTTCATCGCGGTGCGCGGGCCTCTCACTGTCGCGGCCTCTCTTGTTGCGGAGCACAGGCTCCAGACGCGCAGGCTCAGTAGTTGTGGCTCACGGGCCTAGTTGCTCTGTGGCATGTGGGATCTTCCCAGACCAGGGCTCGAACCCATGTCCCCTGCATTGGCAGGCAGATTCTCAACAACTGCGCCACCAGGGAAGCCCCAAGTGTTACATTTTTAAGTTTCTGTATTTAAGATTGAAATGCTTTTTATTTAAATTAAATGCCATTATTTTGTAAAATTTCTGCAGACATTTTGGATGCTGTCCATTCATAATTTCGAATTGTGATTTAATTCCCATAAGACTTTCCACATATTAGCATTTCAACAATTTTCACTCAGAAACTGAGATTTTACATTTCTGTAGCAGAGTCTCTGGAGGTACGTCCTGAAAGAGTAGTCTCATGGTGATTTCAAAGAGAATTTCCTATTTGGGTGACTAGAGAATTCCTATCATGAAAAACTGTGTATGTTCTGGCTCCCTTGAAACACAAGTATTTTAGATATTTGTTTTTTGTTTTCTTTATATATATGTTTCAGTTGTACAGATTTATGGTTCAACATCTGTATCTGCTACAGAGTGATCATTATCACAAGTAGTTGCTATCCATCACCATACAGTTGACACCCTTCCCCCATTTTGCCTACCCTCCAACCTCTCAACCCCCTTCCCCTCTGGTAGCAACTAATCTGTTCTCTGTATCTATGAGTTTGTTGTTTTTTTTGTTTTTTAGATTTCATATATGAGTGAAATCATGTACTATTTGTCTTTCTTTATCTGACTTACTTAATTTGGCATAATACCCTCAAGGTCCATTCATGTTCTTGCAAATGGCAGGATTTCATTCTTTTTTATGGCTGAGTAATATTTCATTGTGTATATATACCACATGTTCTTTATCCATTCATCTGTCCACGGTCACTTAGGTTGTTTCCATATCTTGGCTATTATAAATAATGCTTCAGTGACCATAGGCACATATCTTTTTGAATTAATGTTTTTTTGTTCTTTGGATAAATACCCAGAAGTGGAATAGCTGGGTCATATTGTAGTTCTATTCTTAATTTTTTGAGTAATCACCATATTGTTTTCCATAGTGGCTGCACCAGTTTACAGTCCTGCTAACAATTCCCTTTCTCCACATCCTCTCCAATATTTGTTATTTCTTGTCTTTTTGATAATAGCCATTCTAACAGGTATGAGGCGATATCTTGCTGTGGTTTTGAATTGCATTTCCCTGGTAATTAATGTTTTTGAACCTCTTTTAATGTGTCTGTTGGCCATCTGTATGTCTTTGGAAAAATGTCTATTTGGATCCTCTGACCATTTTTTAATCAGTTTGTTTTTTGTTGTTGAATTGTATGAGTTCTTATATATTTTGGATATTAACCCCTTATAGGATATATGATTTGCAAATATCTTCTTGTGTTCAGTAGGTTGCCTTTTCATTTTGATGATGATTTCCTTTGCTGTGCAGAAGCTTTTTAGTTTGATGTAATCCCATTTGTTTATTTTTGCTTTTCTTTCCCTTGCCTTTGGAGTCAGATCCACAAAAACATTGCTAAGACTGATGTCAGTGAGGTTACCACCTATGTTCTCTTCTAGGGATTTTATGGTTTCTGATCTTACATTCAAGTCTTTAATCCATTTCGAGTTAATTTTTGTGTATGGTATACGATAGTGGTCTAGTCTCATTCTTTTGCATGTGGCTGTCCAGATTTCCCAGTGCCATTTATTGAAGAGACTGTGCTTTTTCCATTGTGTGTTCTTCGCTCTTTTGTTGTAGGTTAATTGTCCTTGCATGTGTGGGTTTATTTCTTGGTTCTCAATTCTGTTCCACTGATCTATATATCTGTCTTTGTGCCAGTACCACACTGTTTTGATTACTGTAGCTTTATAGGATAGTTTAAAATCAGGGCTCGTGATACCTCCAGCTTTGTTCTTCTTTCTTAAGATTGTTTTGGCTATTTTGAGAGTGGGCATCCTTGTCTTGATAGATGGCTTACATTAATTGATTATTGAATGTTGAACCATTCTTACATCCCTGGAATAAATCCTACTTGATTGTGGTATATGATCTTTTCAGTGTATTGTTGGATTTGGTTTGATAATATTTTGTTGAGGATTATTTTTACTGAATCATGTTCAGCAAAGACACTGACCTGTCATTTTCTTTTTTTGTGTGGTGTCCTTGTCTGGTTTTGGTATCAGGAATGATGACTTCATAAAATGTGTTTTAAAGATTTCCCTCCTCTTCAATATTTTGGAAGAGTTTGAGAAGAATAGATATTGAATATTCCTCCAGTGTTTTGTAAAATTCACCAGTGAAGCTGTCTGGTCCTGGGTTTTTGTTTGTTGGGAGGAGACATTTGTTCTTTAGTTAGGAAAAGGAATTTGCATTTATTTAAATTGTTTATTATATTAAATTTTATACACTATACAATTTAACCTTATTTGGTCAATTACAGCTTCAATCACTAAAGAGAGAATTCCCTTGAAAAGGCCTGTTAGATGCTGAGAGGAATTCTCTTCGTTATCTTTGAAGGACCACTACTGTGATTAAAACATGAGGAAGAGAAGTTAGAATTAAGTATTTATTTATTTATTTGTTTATTCATTCATTCATTCACTTAGTTAATTCAACAAATACTTTTGAGTAGCCTTCTATCTGCTAGGAACTAAGCTAAATATTAAATTATCCATAAAGTATTTCCTGTCTTTTTAACAATTATAATGTAGAATGAAAGAAAGACAGTTGATGAATAACTGTAGCATTATATATGACTACACGATCGGGTATATAAAACAAGAGAGGAGAATTTACAGATGATGTGGAGAGAGCAGGTGTCAGACATCAAGGAAGGATTTAGTTGAATTTTAAATTATACATAACCCAATGAGTCTCTTAAGAAATTGATGAACATCTATAATCCTAAGAATAATTTAAGTATGGTGCAAGCTTTCTTTCCCTCAAAAGTGTATTGCCTTTATTGAACAATATAATTTATGTGTGAATATACACACGCACATAATAGGTAAATGTCTTTCTGTGTGTGTGTGTATGTATGAATGTAGAAACCTATATACCATAACCATATACCAAACTTATACACCATATACCCAGCATTAGGCTTATCAAAAGGACCACATTTATTTTCTTTTTTGGAGTGCTCTTTATAGTAGACCTGTTTAATTTTAAAGGATTATAAACATTTGTATCTTTGATACTATGCACTGTCCATCACATAAAAACAGAATCCTACTCAATCACGGAAAGTCTTGGGGTAGTATGTCAGTTTTCAATTTTTTACCTGAAGTGATAACGTTTCATGATATCAGTATTTCTCAAACATTTATATTAGAAGACACTATGACTGCAGAGGCGAATGATGTGAATGATCATGTTCTTCTGGGTTGCTTGAGAAATATAGCTCTGAGGGACTTTTTAATAGGAACATATTTTGAAGTCTTAGACTTTATATGAAAAAAATCTTGCAAGCATTTTAATTCCTTCAAATATATGTGTTATTTCAATACAAAAAAGGTCTAGGTTGTAATTACTACTTCCTAATAACTGTAGTGCAAGAAACATGGCCGTGCATTTGGAACTTCAATTCACTGATATTCTAAACTGGCGAGTTCACTGAGTTAGAACTTGTTTTGGTTCTGACAGTTGTTGAAAGGGCCTATATAGATATTCATTCATCTAGCAAAACTCTTCCCCATTATCAATATCTGCAGTCTCTGACTTTGGTCATTCTGCTACAAATGTGCACTATCTATCTCAAGGAAACTTTTGCAACTGAAATATGTGATTGTTTCCCAACTATCATATCAGGATATCAGGAGGTCCTAAGTTTTTAATTTTGTCACTTCTTTTTGGTAATTTTGCCTAGGTGCTGGATGTAATAACAATTAAATGGAGAAAGGAAGGAGATTCTGTGTGTGCACGCACAGCTGCCTGTGTGTGTGTGCGTGCATGTGTGCGTGTGTATGCGTGTGTGTCTTGCAAGGAGCCTGGATTCTCAGAAAGTTCACAAAAATCTGTTCACCACTTATATTAAAATCCTTCAAAGCTCAGGTTCTATATCTATATGGTTTTTTCACATAGAAAAAAGAGTAATATTATTTTAATGTTAGAATTTCAAAATTTCAGGTATTTCAACATCAATATCATGACAGTATTATATACAGCACAGTTTATTATCTGTAAATATTTTCTATTGAAAGCAAACACAAACTTTGTATTTGTACGTCACAATATTTTCTTATTCCCCACACTCGTATACAGTGGGCATCTTGATGGAGAAAACTGAAAGTTTGATTGTCAATGTTTCCGATGTTGCAATTTGTATTTTTATGTAGTTTGACATAAAGTGCTCACTTTTAAATCCACATCTATCTCAGATGTTTTAGAGACGAAAAGGAAGATCTTTGTTTTCCTATTAGTATTTTATGTGTAATTTCCTGTGAGTATTTGGTATATGACTCATAAAGGAATCATTGTTTTTTCTATTTTAAATTCCTCTTTAGGTCTTCTGCCCATTTTTGGATTGGGTTGTTTGTTTTTTTGTTATTGAGCTGCATGAGCTGCTTGTAAATTTTGGAGATTAATCCTTTGTCAGTTGCTTCATTTGCAAATATTTTCTTCCATTCTGAGGGTTGTCTTTTGGTCTTGTTTATGGTTTCCTTTGCTGTGCAAAAGCTTTTAAGTTTCATTAGGTCCCATTTGTTTATTTTTGTTTTTATTTTCATTTCTCTAGGAGGTGGGTCAAAAAGGATCTTGCTGTGATTTATGTCATAGAGTGTTCTGCCTATGTTTTCCTCTAAGAGTTTGATAGTGTCTGGCCTTACATACAGATTGCCAACAAACACATGAAAGAATGGTCAACATCATTAATCATTAGAGAAATGCAAATCAAAACTACAATGAGATATCATCTCACACCGGTCAGAATGGCCATCATCAAAAAATCTAGAAACAATAAATGCTGGAGTGGGTGTGGAGAAAAGGGAACACTCTTGCACTGTTGGTGGGAATGTAAACTGATACAGCCACTATGGAGAACAGTTTGGAGGTTCCTTAAAAAACTACAGAGAGAACTACCATACGACCCAGCAATCCCACTACTGGGCATATACCCTGAGAAAACCATAATTCAAAAAGAGTCATGTACCAAAATGTTCATTGCAGCTCTATTTACAATAGCCAGGACATGGAAGCAACCTAAGTGTCCATCGACAGATGAATATATAAAGAAGATGTGGCACATATATACAATGGAATATTACTCAGCCATAAAAAGAAACAAAATTGAGTTATTTGTAGTGAGGTGGATGGAACTAGAGTCTGTCATACAGAGTGATGTAAGTCAGAAACAGAAAAACAAATACCGTATGCTAACACATATATATGGAATCTAAGAAAAAAAAAAAAAAAGGTCATGAAGAACCTAGTGGTAAGACGGGAATAAAGGCACAGACCTACTAGAGAATGGACTTGAGCATACGGGGAGGGGGAAGGGTAAGCTGTGACAAAGTTAGAGAGTGGCATGGACTTATATACACTACCAAATGTAAAATAGATAGCTAGTGGGAAGCAGCCGCATAGCACAGGGAGATAGCTCGGTGCTTTGTGACCACCTAGAGGGGTGGGATAGGGAGGGTAGGAGGGAGGGAGACTCAAGAGAGAAGAGATATGGGAACATATGTATATGTATAACTGATTCACTTCGTTATAAAGCAGAAACTAACACACCATTGTAAAGCAATTATACTCCAATAAAGATGTTAAAAAAAATTCCTCTTGACTGTCATAAAATATATATGTTTAATATTGTTTTAAAAATATACTTAAACAAATAATAAAATTCTTATTTGCTATGCCTGTCACTGATAAATAACAGTCTGGAACCAATAAATTCTTTGAAATCCAAAGAATTCTGTATTTCAAAGATACCCAAAAGGACATTTGCAAAATGGCCAACATTTTACTTATAAATTTTAAGTCATCTTTAGGCAACTGGGGCTTGTGGAAGGATTTGTAACCATTGTGCTAGATTGCTGGGCATTTTTGTGAGCTTAGTGCATTTAAGGGGGTTACATTTCTTCAGTTATGAGTTTATTTATTTATTCAACAAATTTTTATTGAGCCTTTTTTAAAGTAACAGTCATTTTTCTAGGCACCGGAGACACAGTAGTGAGCATATTCAACAAAAATATCTTTGTCTTTATGGAGCTTGCATTCTGGTGGGAACGTGACAGAAAAAATAAGTAAGATATATGATATATCAAATAGTGACTTTCTGGAGAAAAAGATGGGAGGATGGGGAGTGCTGGGCGGGTATTCAGTTTAAAATAAGGGGGTCAGGGAAGGTCTCCCGGAAGTGACATTTGGAGGAAGACCGAAGGAGGTGAGGGAATAAATAAGTGCTTACATGGGTGAATGTGTTCCAACCAGAACATATTCTAAGGCCCTGAGGCAGCAGCATGGCTGGAGGTTCTGGGAGTCTCCAGGAGTTGGGTGGACTGGTGCCGAGTGAATGAAATGGGAGAGTAGGAGGTCCAAAGAGCTATTTTATGTAAGGAATGGAGTAAATCATATAACACTTTGTGAGGACTTTGGCCTTGCTCGGAAGAAGATGAGAAACCATTGGAAAGCTCTAAGCATGAAGAGTTAGTGAAAAAGTCTTCAGAAACCCTAAGTGTACTTTGTGCAGTGAAACCTCTTATTTGTAATATTGATTAGTCCTTCTACCTCTCCCTTCCAAATTTCCTTCTTTCTTCTGAATGTTGAATTTCAGAAGACTTTACATTTGAAATATACATACATCAAATGAGCTGTAGCAAGTTTTTCAGAGTCCAGTTTCAGTGATGTCCAACACAGAGCAGTGTATTCATGCTGGCAGAAACCAGATCTTCAGGGCTCTGGCCATGACATTTTGAAATGGAAACACAGAAGCTGTAAAGCTGAGACTGTAGAAGAAGTAGCTTAAAGGAGATTTTCAGACTAATACACATGTCCTGCCCTAGTTAATAGACAAAATAGGACATGCAGAGAAGAAAGAGTTAAGTGGTTTGACTAATATTTTCCTGGATTGTAAAAGAGAAGTAGGGGTAGGAGGGAATGATGACAAAAAAATTATTCTGACCTTAAAAAAAGTCAAGATGCTTGGGAATCCTCGAAAAAACCCAGCTGGTGCAGACATAAAATTAGAGTGATCATATGTCCTGTTTATGTCCCAGGACAATCCCAATTTATGCCTCTTGTCCAGTGTAATTATTAATAGCCCCCTTTCATTCCCAAAAGTGTCCTAATTTAGACAGTAAGCTAATGTGGTCACCCAACATATAAAGTCCATAACCGTTTATGCTACATTTACATTATTTATCATTTATATTATTTCAAATCATTTCAGTTTTTGGTATATTCATAATTTTAGTTTGATTTTTGGGTTATTATTAGTGTTCATTATTTCAATACTTTGTCTTTTCTTTACAATTTTATTTCTCCTGTGGGAATAGTTTTATAGATTTGTGTTTAAAGAGATTGGAGATTGTTCCCTTTCTAGGCAATTCAGAAAAATATGCACTTTTTATTTTAGAAGATGCTTCTATTTATTTTATTTAACATTTTTGACTGTTGAATGAAAGACTATTTCAGAGTCAAATTTATATATAGTTTCTGGAGTATTGCTGTTAAAATAATATTAAATAATTATATATTAAAATTGCAATGTTATATTTATGTATTGTTTAAAAGCATTGAAGAGTTTTGGTTTGTGGAAGGATATTGAAGAGAAAAGTAAAGGTTTCATTTTTAAGGGAATTTTCTGGAAGGAATGCTTTTATATATGTGCCCAGATTTGCTTTGGTAATATATTATCTCAATTGGAAACATCACTACACTGTAAATATTCCTATAACATTCTTATAGACATGGCATTGTGGAGTCAGGGGAAGAGAACTAAATGGAGAGTCTGGAAACTAGAATTCTAGTTTTATCTAGTAAGTGGCATCATGATTTTGCCAATATCATTTATCCAGTCTGTGCCTTAGGGCTGGTTCTCTGGCCTAAACTAAGTCATGGGCTATTGTGTGGAGCCAAGGAGCTAATATATTTGAAAGAATTTTATAAATTATCATTTCTGTCTAAATCTGAGATTGCATTAGATCTGTAGAAAAAAAGAAAGCTCTTTTAAGTGAGACAGTTACATTTCTTTCCTAAGGAAGTTCTGAACCAGTAAGTTAATTACCTCTTTCCCCTAGGGAATGAATCAGCTAATTATAAAGAGAGAGCCAAGGTCAAATTTAAGCCAATCTTTCCATTAGTCTGGGAGACTACTTAGTTTCATCCCTTGCATGGAGGGAATGCTGGAGCTAATGTGAACAGTTTGACAGGTTTGGGAGCCTAGGCAAATAGACCTTTCAGAATGAGTTCATTATTTTATTGAAAATAACGTGTATTAATAGGCTGTCAGAGATACCCAAATGTCTATCTTTCACATGGAAATACTTTTTGGATTATGTGCACCAATGACCTGCATGACTGGCATAGATAATTAAATTTTAACTGTGTCTTTGCAACTAATCCAGTTTGATATCTGTGTTTCAGTGTAGGACATAGCTTTCATCAGAGATATTGGAGCAAAAAAGACTATGTTTAAATAGGCTTAAGCATATTCCTTTTTAATAATGTTCATTCATATTTTTATTGTTTGATTAAGAGTAGATCCACATTATAGACTCCTATAGTTGGCCTATCTTTGATACAAATGATATTTTTATGAACCACATTTTCATCAGTTCAGTGAATCATCCATTCCTGGATATCTGCCAACAGATAGTCATGACCTTGGGATAAAATAACAATTGGGAAAAATAATCATATTTCCCTATGTGATGCTGGGCAATGTAAAGAGTATAAAGGTGTGCCCTTTCCCTAGCACACACTTATTTAAATGCACAGAAATGAAGGAAAAATGAACTTAATCTTTTGTGTGATATTATTTTTAAGGACTGGGAAAACAATGACTAAAGAGAGCAGTTACGGCGTACCATTGTTATTGAGTGTATTTTTAATGTGTTTAGGGTGGGGTTGCGGGTGGAGAGTTCGACAGGCTGGGAGATCTGATTCAGTGTGGAAATAAATTCTGTCCATTTATATTATAATGTTTTTCTCATATATATTTTTTTAATTATATGCCATTCTCTCCTACAGTAAAAGAAAAGGGAAAGAAAGAGAGAGAAAGAAAGAAGGAAAGGAAAGAAAGAAAACAAATGAACAGAAGCTTCTGAATAAGGATTGGGTTTTTTTTTTTTTTAATAAATAATACTTTTTTAAAAAATTTATTTTATTTATTTTTGGCTGTGTTGGGTCTTCGTTTCTGTGCGAGGGCTTTCTCTAGTTGTGGCAAGCTGGGGCCACTCTTCATCGTGGTGCGCGGGCCTCTCACTATCGCGGCCTCTCCTGTAGCGGAGCACAGGCTCCAGACGCGCAGGCTCAGTAATTGTGGCTCATGGGCGCAGTTGCTCCGCGGTATGTGGGATCTTCCCAGACCAGGGCTCGAACCCGTGTCCCCCTGCATTGGCAGGCAGATTCTCAACCACTGCGCCACCAGGGAAGCCCAGGATTGGTTTTTGGTATAGCTTGTTCTAGGTTTGGTTTTTGTTTTACTGGTCCTGGTGGTGGTGGTGCTAGTGATGATTGTGCAAAACAATGGATTTACCTTTAAATATGAAGTATCAGAATAAATAAATATGGATTTTAATACTGAACATTTCAATAGGTTAAGGTTAATTCTCAACAATTCATTATTTATTTATTTATTTAGGCTGCACCAGATCTTAGTTGCGGCATGCGGGCTCTTCGTTGAGGCATGTGGGCTCTTTGTTGCAGCATGCGGACTTCTTAGTTGAGGCATGCAAACTGTTAGTTGTAACATGCATGTGGCATCTAGTTCCCTGACCAGGGATCGAACCTGGGCCCCCTGCATTAGGAGCACAGAGTCTTACCCACTGGACCACCAGGGAAGTCCCTCAACAATTCGTTCCTAATATTATGGTATATCATTGAAAGAAGCAGACAGGAAGTCACATAAATGATTGCAAGAAAGCATTGACTGAAAAGTATATTGAACTGAGAAAATTAAAAACACAGTAAAAAATTTTAAGTGTTTTGTATATTTTAAAATATAGAAATTTTAATAATTTACAATATTATTCTCTCAACTGATGTTCGTTTCTATAAAAAGTATTCCAAGGATGTTTAATTTTTTGCCCAATGTGTTATCCAGAAAATGCTCCTCTAAAACTAGGTCTCTGTTAATGTTAGGTGTAGAAGATGGATTTCAAGTATCTGTGCTATCCCATTATCTAGCAAAAGGGTTTGCTGACCTACTATTTATTTTTCAGCTTTACCTAGTAAAGTTGCCCTGAGAATCTAAGCAGATAATTCATGGTTGAAGTATCAGCACTGTGCCTAACTGGTGAGCCCAGTAATCTTGGGTCCTCCTTTCATCTTTGACTGTCAGTGAAAATATCTAGTAGAATTCCTAGGGTTGTATAACAATGTGCTTGCCATAAGGGTACCCCTGTTACTTCAAATGACTCCTAAAGTGATAGGCATATTAACAGAGCAATGATTTCCAAATAGTCTAAAAGTTTGAAAAATGATTGTGTTGATTTAGTTTTCCAGAATTCACTTATAAACTGGGCTCCTCAGTTTAAATACAGGTTATTTTATATCTGTGAGGGAGAATGAGAAAAATCCAGTAGGGTAGATCTCTAAAGAAAACAAAAAGAAATTAAGGATTCATAGGATATCCACTTGGTTGGATATCTCCTATTTTTAAATGTGTTTTGATAGTGTTAAGAACACAATCTAGAAGAGAGAGCATGTGTGAACTTTATATTATCTTGGCTACTGGGTAGTGACTAGTACATGCATTTGCTTTTAGAAGGAAGTGTGTTTTGTTCCTTAAAGCAGTTTTAAAAGTTACTAGCTGATACTATTACATATTATTTTTGTACAATAAATATGTTTGGAGTTGTAAATGTTACTGCATACTACAATGTGTCCAATCTGGTGGAATGCAGTCATTCCTTTTTTTTTATATATATATCTATTTATTTATTTTTTATTTTTGGCTGTGTTGGGTCTTCGTTTCTGTGCGAGGGCCTTCTCCAGTTGAAGCAAGCGGGGGCCGCTCTTCATCGCGGTGCGCGGGCCTTTCACTGTCGCGGCCTCTCTTGTTGCGGAGCACAGGCTCCAGACGCGCAGGCTCAGTAATTGTGGCTCACGGGCCTAGTTGCTCCGGGGCATGTGGGATCTTCCCAGACCAGGGCTCGAACCCGTGTCCCTGCATTGGCAGGCAGACTCTCAACCACTGCGCCACCAGGGAAGCCCGGAATGCAGTCATTCTTAAAGGTTGACCCTCAGGAACCCTGAGTATGCCCTACATTTCTATGTGCCTGTTGACGATGTTGGACTTGATTTAGTATGTAGTTTTTTGTATGTAGTTAGCCTGCTTTAAATAATTTTTATACACTCATGTTTTTTAACAAAATAATCATAGAACTTAGAGTTCCAGTTTGGAATTGTTGCGGGGTTTTTTGTTTGTTTTCACACCTGTGAAGGGGTGCTGACTAGAATCCCTTTTAATTCAAAATATGATTTCTCTTTGAAACGAACTTTTGAGTGATGTGACCTTGAATATATCAGGTGTGATAAAATGAGAAATCTTTTACATTGATGTAAATGTTTTACTAAGCATGTTACTATGAACAGACATTTAGTTCTATTATACATAGCAACTACAGAGGCAGCTATGTATTTCATATAATTCCATGTGAGTCCCTTATATAAGAGACACTATAGTGTGACCTTTTTTAATGGCTTTTGAATAATCTATCACAGCACTTCACATTTTATACAATGTATAGTCGGAATTAGTGCTTTCTACCGCTCAGCAACTAATGGAAAATATATATGAAACCGTGAATCTATACAAGCAAGTCATTTCGTAGGAGGAGTTTGGAAGGTTTTCTCTTATCAAATTATAATATGGATGATTTTAGCTTAGAATTGTTGAATTCTATTTGACATCATTTTTTTTTCTTTTTAATAAATAAACCCACTACTCTGGGTTTTTTTCTTTTTTAAGGATTGATTGATTGATTGATTGATTGCTATGTTGGGTCTTCGTTTCTGTGCTACGGCTTTCTCTAGTTGCGGCGAGCGGGGGCCACTCTTCATCGCGGTGCGCGGGCCTCTCACTATCACGGCCTTTCTTGTTGCGGAGCACAGGCTCCAGACGCGCAGGCGCAGTAGTTGTGGCTCACGGGCCTAGTTGCCCCGTGGCATGTGGGATCTTCCCAGACCACGGTTCGAACCCGTGTCCCCTGCATTAGCAGGCAGATTCTCAACCACTGCTCCACCAGGGAAGCCCTGACGTCACACTTTTGATAATACAAATTCCCTGTTCACTGGAATTTCTGGTACAAGACTCGTGTGAAGTGATTTGGAATAGAATACTTGGACTTCCTCATGGTGTAATTCAAACAGGACAATCTGAATAAAACTGCAGGAGGAATTTAAGGCAAAGGAGGTCATTTGGGTTTAGCCAACATTTAGTGCAGACCTTAAGGTAAAACTCTAAGTATATCAAGCTTATTGAAGTGACTAGCATATATCCATAATTTAATATGAATGACTAGTTTAACTTTTGAATGTGTGTGTATGTGAGTTATTGATAGATAATATTTATAAGAGGGCATTAGATAACAGACACCATCCTCATGTGAATTGGGAAATTGAAGAGGAAAAATAACCAAAGTGTTTCATTTGCAATTGCATGTACTAGAGAAAAAAAGCTGTTTCCATAGTACTGATTGCACTCAAGTATATTCTTCCTTGAGTATCAGAAAAGCTAGATCTTTTTACTAAAACCTATTAATCTCCAGATGAAAAAGCATCAGTAATTCTAGTAAATAAAATTTAGTGTCAGTACTGTCTATTTAAAGATTATATTTTAGATTGATTATTAAAAAAGAGATTAAAATAGAAGTGTAAATGTTTTTGGTGAAAAAAAGAGTAAGTTAATTTTCTCTTTCTGGTTGGACTATGATTTTAGCAAGTAAAAGAAACGAAACAAAAGGAAAAAAAAACAAACCCAAACTTGCTGTCAAGTAATTGTGAAAAATAAAGCACTGGGTATACATAGTATTATGTAAGAATGTATTCTTTGAACTTATTTCAAAGGATTTGAAAATTTAAGGCTGTTGGAAAAATTAAGATACTAAATGGGGCTTCCCTGGTGGCGCAGTGGTTGAGAATCTGCCTGCCAATGCAGGGGACACGGGTTCGAGCCCTGGTCTGGGAAGATCCCACATGCCACGGAGCGACTGGGCCCGTGAGCCACAACTGCTGAGCCTGCGCGTCTGGGGCCTGTGCTCCGCAACAAGAGAGGCCGCGAGAGTGAGAGGCCCGCGCACCGCGATGAAGAGTGGTCCCCGCTTGCCGCAACTAGAGAAAACCCTCACACAGAAACGAAGACCCAACACAGCCAAAAATAAATAATAAATAAATAATAAAAAATTAAAAAAAAAAAAAAGATACTAAATGATCTGATTTCCTTTATGATGAAAATATTCATATGTACTTGTAATCTTAACTATATAAGTGGCAGTGAAACATGTTTTCTTCCTAAGTGTGTTCATCTGTTTTATATTTAATTGGAGAAGATTTCTTTCAGTTTTCTGATTATAATGATTACATGGCATGCAAGAAACCAGAGCATGTTAATCAAACCTCATGATTATAAGTATTTAACTTAATGGAAAATGATCATTATGGATATTCAATAACATTCATTTGGCTACATTTCATGTAAAGTTAGTTCCATTCTTAATACTATAAGGTTATGCATTTGTGTATCACACTAATGAAGGGAATTTGTAAATCTGATTTCGAGTTTGAATCTCTCATTTCATTTTGCAACTTAAACAATACTTTTAGAAAATCAGTCTACATTGTTATATGGAATACAATTTGTTAACTGGCCTCTTCCAAGATGACAGTACTGAAGATTGTAATGCATATTGGATATTCATTTTATTCAAGGTGTTGAGTACTTTTAAGTACTAATTTCTTTAATTTAAAGAAAATAGAGCTTCCAGGAATAAAAGTATTATTGTTCACCATGATGGTTCAGAATAATATGATTTACTTTCCCATTTGAAATAACTTATAAATGACATTTCCTTATAGGCTATTCTACTGAAGTTTCGCTAGATGAAAGAGAGATATGTGTTTAACTTAATGATGAGATTTTATTATCACAATCTAACTTTTTTTAAACTTTTTATTTTATATTGGAGTATAGTTGATTAACAATTCTAATTTTTAAGAAGAGATTAATTCTCTTGTCTGTTTTTACCTCCATGTTACTTTTAAATTTTATTAAGATTTATTCAGAAGCTAAAAATCATATACTAGAGCTTTACTTTTAACTGTATTCCTACTTATCTGCAATGTTCATAATACTATAGAATACTTTTCAAGGGGAGAAAAGATTTTATTAAAATTTCATGCATATATTGTTCATTGCTGGGTAGTCTCTTCTATAAGTAGAAAAATATGGCTATAAAATATTGATTTCATTAAGGAAGTATGAGTTGGAAATGTCACAGGTGTAACTAATCATCATCACTGAGGCAATAATATTTTTCTTTAAATGGTAATAATGTCAACAATATTCTGTGTATTTTTTTAACCACTAATTTTACCTTTAGATTTTCTTTAAGTATCCTATTGTGATTTTAGGCATTTCTGTGTCTTTCTATTAAAGAGCTGGGCTGTGTACATGAATACTTGTCATTAACTTAGGTATATCTTACTGTGGCATTTTTTTCAATTTATTTTCTCCTTCTTATTCCATGACCCCACACTATTAATGGAGCTTCAAATTATTGTTTAAATATTATACTTTCCAGATGCATTGATGAAATATTTCAAAATATGAAATTTTGAGGACTTCCCTGGTGGTCCAGTGGTTAAGACTCTGCGCTTCCAGTGCAGGGGGCACAGGTTCGATCCCTGGTCAGGGAAGTTCCGCATGCTGTGCAGTGTGGCCCAAAACAAAACAAAACAAAAACAACAACAACAACAAAAACCTCACAGTCTGAGAAAAACTGTAAACTGATGTGAAATAAAATTCATTAAAAAATATGAAATTTTGAGCACAAGATGATAAAATTATAGCATATCAGACTTTGGCAGTGAATCTGAGAACCCCAATCTCACCCGTCCATTTTTTCCCTGTTCTTATGCCCTACGGTAGGAATTTAAAAATTGATTCCACAACACCTAGCTCAGTGTCTGGCACATAATAGACGTTAGCAAGATCTTTTTTTTTTTTAAGTTAATTAATTAATTAATTTATTTTTGGCTGTGCTGGGTCTTCGTTTCTGTGCGAGGGCTTTCTCTAGTTGCGGCGAGCGGGGGCCACTCTTCATCGCGGTGCACCGGCCTCTCACTGTCACAGCCTCTCTTGTTGCGGAGCACAGGCTCCAGACGCGCAGGATCAGTAGTTGTGGCTCACGGGCCTAGTTGCTCCGCGGCATGTGGGATCCTCCCAGACCAGGGCTCGAACCCGTGTCCCCTGCATCGGCAGGCGGACTCTCAACCACTGCGCCACCAGGGAAGCCCCGCAAGATCTTTCTAAATGAATGAATAAACACATCTTCAACAGAGGTTCTCAAAAGGACCATGTGTTTGTGATATGAAGAGCTGTCTGGATATCCAGTAACAACTATGGAGGATAAATAGTGATAGATAACATTCTTCATTCGTTACTGATTGCTTACGTCTGATTTGAGACTTTAAAAACAGTGTATATTTCTGCTCATTTCAGCCCTCAAGACCTTTTACTTTTCCACATTTACTTCATTAGTTCTCTGTTTCATCCAGAGAGCAGTTGGTTTTACAGATTATCCCCATTGCTGAAATATTCTTATTTGTTTTCTTATCTGATGATGGAAGAACTGTATTTTCCATTGTTACACGTGATTTTTTCCTTTGTTTTCTCTAAATGAATTGTTTCTAGAAAGGAATCTAAACTGTGGCTAATTATTATTCAACCTTCATAGTGTTAGTGAAAACAAAAGTTGACCTTATACAGTGAAGGGCTATAGGAAAACTTGGGTGTAACAAAAATTGTTTTTTAAAGTGAAGGGAAAAAAAATTCAGCAATGAAGTTGGGAGAGTATGCTTCAGTTTTCCACATTTTAACTCCAAAAAAAAAAGAGTCATTCAATGTAATGATGCGGTTTTTAAGGGATTTTTCTTAGAGTGTTTACATTATCTGAATAATATTTGATGGTAAAGATCAAGCACCTTTGATTCAACTCAGGATATGCTGAGGTAAAATCTTATTCTTTCGTGGAGGGCTTTTTCCTTTCTTCCATTAACGTTGAGAAGGAAAACTTGGATTTAGTCTTCATAGCTCCATTTAATAAATTTTCCTCTTCCTCCTCCTCCCTTTTTTCCCTTTCTTTTTTTCGGTAACACTGTCATTTTCTCCTTCTCTTCTTTTCCTCTTTCCTTCCATCAGTGTTTATTAAGAATTTATTCCTTGCTGGGCTCTTCTTCAAGATATGTGGTTCATCTTCAAGCTCCAGAAAGAGAAGAGAAGTAAAAGAACTGTGGCATTTCTTTTCTTGTCCCACCTCAACAAACAAATCCTTTATTGAGATGTAGATCTCTTTAGCATCACTCATGGTCTCTGTCTGGCCTGCATCCACCCGTTGCCGGTGCGGGAAGTAGAAAAGACAGAGGGTTTGCCTCATTCAGTGGAGACAGGATTTCAACCCTCAGTTTCTGATTCCTCCAGACCCTTTTGTGCAATACCCACACTGTACCGTGGAATGCACCAGCCCGCCTTATGCTGATTTCTGTTTTTAAAAGTGTTCCTTCTGAAAATGTAGCCATGGGGAATGCCCCCGGGATTTGTTAAATAGGTGACATGATTATACATCATAGGTGAATACTTGAAACTCCTATGTGGCTTGTATTTTCAAAATGGAAAGGGCTCTGGAGCCTACTGGTATTATTCCCTCATTTTACAAACAAAGCAGTTGAGGGATTGAAAAGTGAAGTTATGTAGCCATTTAGTGGCAGAGCCCTGCCTGAATCTGCCTGCAAACCAGAGGCCCTTGAGGCTCAGTAAACATTATATCCCGCTCTTTCACTCAATCAGCATATAGACAAAATTAGATTTGATAGTCTAAAAATGGAATATGTTTCTGAAAGTTATTTAGAATACAATTTTATTTCATAAATTAGGTAGTTTAGTGTGATCTAGTGGAGAGAATTGAAACCAGATGTACCTGGGTGTGCATCTAAACTGCCACTTAATGTTAGTATGAACTTGGACAACGTATTTAACCTCTTTTTCTTAATCTGTCAAATAGGGACAGTGAGCCCTTATTTTATGTGGTTATGGTAAAACCAGGTCTCAAATCCAAGTGTTCAAAATTCTTGACACCAAAGTGAAGTGCTCCAGGGAAAATGAAATCCATATAGAATGTTTGGCTTCAATTTACCCATTAGTGTAGCTCATTTCTTTCAAATTTTAGCACCATTTCTCAGAGCTAGCACCATTTAATTGATTTGTACTCCAGATAGCATCCTTTACTTGTATAATTTTGGAACATTTTTCTTTTCACTGACTACTGAAGGTATCTTATTAACATCTGGATAACACTTTAGGGAAGTGATTTTTCAGTAGTTTCTCTTTCAAAATGTTTTATGATATAATTTATCATAGATGTATGTGGCGATTTCATTTAATTACTTGAAGTAGGCTGTTGTAATCAACAGGACTTTTTTTGTAGCAAGTGAGCAGTTCTAGAAAGTTGTTTTTTCTTTTTTTGACAGTTGTTTGCAATGAGAAGACCCATTCTTCTTATTTATTTATTTATTTATTTATTTTTTTGGCTGTGTTGGGTCTTCGTTTCTGTGCGAGGGCTTTCTCTAGTTGTGGCAAGCGGGGGCCACTCTTCATCGCGGTGCGCGGGCCTCTCACTATCGCGGCCTCTCTTGTTGCGGAGCGCAGGCTCAGTAGTTGTGGCTCATGGGCTCTAGAGCGCAGGCTCAGTAGTTGTGGCTCACGGGCCCAGTTGCTCCGCGGCATGTGGGATCCTCCCAAACCAGGGCTCGAACCCGTGTCCCCTGCATTGGCAGGCAGATTCTCAACCACCGCGCCACCAGGGAAGCCTTTCTAGAAAGTTTTCAAGGACTCACAGGTTTTTGGAATGCAGGGCCCACAATCTGGAGATCAGCTGGTGAAATATAATTCACAGCACCACGACTGGGAACAGTCAAGAAAATTCAAGATTCTCAGAAAAGTGTAAAAGTGTAATCACCACTTGTTCTTAGTATGGAACAGTGTCATTTATTCGGCAAATGAGAGGAAAATAGTTTGTAAAATTGAAGTTCATTGGGGACTGTAGTACTGTAGTTTCCCTTACATGATACAATGACTAAATAATGTTTCCAAATGAGATTATGTATAATGCTGTACAATTTATTGATGGTGAATGTCTTTCCTTTGCATTCATATGTAGGTCAGCCAAAAAATTCACCTCAAAGATCACTTCCATTCTTAGATTCATCTATTAGATTTTCATTGTTGGCACAAAAGTTCAAGATGTAGGGACTTTTCTTCTTTTAATTAAGCCAGTTACTTGTTTCATAAAAGATCCTCTAAATTTGGTGATGATGTAGCCTGTCATCTACTGAATATGACGTATTTCACTACTTAGGTGCTGCTTTTATTGAGCTTTGGTGAGACAAGTTTAATCTGAAACTGATCATGTTATGTTTCTAAATCTTTGCTAAATGGCAAGCATTTTTTGTACCTATATAGTAAAGTATATCACACATCTTAAATAGATTAGCAGTGTTTTAGAGTGAATTCGGTATATCAGCAATATGAGGTTCTTTTCCTGGAGTGAGCTGCATTAGCATTATTAAATTAAGAATTGTAAAGATGCTTAAATGAAAACAACTGAGGTTAGTTTTATTTAGCTAGAAGGGACATTAGCGTTAGAATGGTGAACAAGTCCTTTTTTCTGAAACACATAACTGAACTTTCTTTCCCTTTCACTGTTGTTTATTTTTCTTTACCAAATGGAAGAAAATGCACTGTAATAAATTAAGAAGAAATTATATTTTGCTTAGTAAGTATCTGGATGGTTAATAGGTAATTAGGTATAAGAGAAAATAAGTATAGAAAACTTTTGATTCCTTTTCTAATATTGGAAATGAGGAATTCGGAAGAAATCAATACAGTGTGTATTAATTTAAGCATTTTGTGTTTTGGTAATAATTTTGTTCAGTTATATACGAGTATTCCTTAGAAAGAGAAGTCTATTTATATTCTCTTACATTTTGCTTAATATCTCTGAATAGCTGAATAGTTTTTTTTCCTTTAATTTCATAGTAATTTGCATTTATTTTTAAGTTTTCAAGAGAATTTTATTTCCTTGGCTTGAAGGGACATATTACATGTGGCAAATGTAATATTGTATTTGTACATTACTGTTTACATTGTTAATTGCACATATTATTATTGTAAACATTACAAATGTAAATAGTTCATTGGGCAAAATGACACTCATTCAATGCGGACTCAATTTAGTGAATGTATACAAGATAAAATCTAATGAAAGGACATGAGAGTAAAGAAGTACACGGTTATACTGTTCCACCAATAGGATGAAAACGCTTGATTATTGCTATTAGGGTAAACAGATTGTGTTCTTCTAACATTTTTTCTCTTGCATTTTAGGTAAGGAATTATATTAATTTAAATGAAAATGAAGGAAATGTCTAGGAGGAAAATTGCTCTGGCTAATTATAGGTATGCACCAAATCAGTGTGCCAATGATTTTGTATTGCTATGCAGTCAGGATTTATCAAAATGAGACTTTCACAGCACATTTTGCCTCTTTGTATCTGATCACTGGTTATTTCAGTGAGCTTTCCCAGGTGATTTTGTAGGCTAGTTCCATCAATACACTTACATGAATGGCTTCCCAGAGCACATGGACCTGATGAAGGGGGCTGTTATAGATTATTCTGCTATGGGAGGAATCATGTTCTTGTTTTAAATTCTATTTGTCTAATAGGTACAATAGAACTTCCTCCAAGGAGACGTTTATCCGTGCTGAAAGCCAGCATATCCTGTAGTATGGGGGTCATCTCTAAATGAAGGCCTGCAATGATTCTTGATCTCTTTCCTGGTAAATCGCATCTCAGGGAGCTACTGCATTTTTCTGCTTTGGCTCTCATTTTAACAAGTCTCAAAGTAATGATAGTAAGCACTTATTGAGTGCTTAGCACATGTCAGGCATTGCTGTAACTTTTTGTATGTATTATTGAAGCCTTACATAGTCTTGTGTGATAGTAGCCATTATTACCTGCGTTTTACAGATGAGGAAGCTCAGACACAGTGAGATTAAAGAGATTAAATGAATCATCCCACCCGAAGACCTAGACCTATTAGGTAGCAGAAAATGATGTGAACCCAGATGGTAGGGTTTCCAGAGCCCTGGGGCAAGCACAGCTGCATTACCCAAACTTCTTTAACTGAAACCTCTAAAATAAGAAGGAGCAAATCTTTTATTTGAGAGCAAAAATCCATTGTAATTAATTTGAGTAAACACTTAAATGATCACTAGTTTTTGTTATATCTGACTGGCATGTTGAAAGGTTGGTGTGGCCCCCAGATCGTGGATCTAGAATGCCAAACATTGGGTCTGAAAGTGGAAGGAAGACAGGGCAGATGCCTGCAGCTGTGGCAGTCCTATCAATGTCAAAAACCAAAGGTTTTCTTTCCTTTGGTTGGAATTCTTTGGTTTCCTTCTTCCTTAATTGTAGAGTAAAAATGTTAACTTTTATTGCATGGTCATACACTGTTCAGTAAGGTACATATATGAGTAAGGAGACATCAGAAATAAGCTGATTTTACACTGTTTTTTTTGAAATTGTTAGACACATACAGTATGTCCTCAGCTTAAACTAACATGTTTATGATTTTGATTAAAATTTTTTGGCCAATTTTACTGATACCCTCTATTATTGAATATTCATGTTTGTGTGAACTGACAGACTCATTTTGTCAAAATAGTTGAATTGGTTATTTGTTTATAGTAGGTTTTGACAAAACATGTGTCAAGAAGACAGTTTTATAGAAAAATAATTGGGAGTCGAGGCATGATTGATCTCCCTGCTAGATAGTCACCAGACATAATAGCAGGTTCAAATCTGTAAGAAAACTTGCCATAAATAAGTCCATTTAACCATGTTTGACAGATGTTCCAGAGCTTTTTTTCTCCTCCAGAAATGCTTTATTTTATAAAACCCTATTATCTAAGAACTGTCTTTGGTAAATGCTGCTATTTACGTAAAATCTGATGTTCTTAGAAGGCCCAGTAGTCTCTGGGGTTCTTATGTGAATTGCTCTTCTGAACCTTCCACTAAGGTCACATTAAACTCATAGTAAGAATTTCATACATGCCCATGATGATGAATTCAGTTCTTGATTAGACAGCCCTCTTGGGGCCATATTTAATGTCAATTGGCAAGATAAGTTTCTCTGTGTTAGACCCCAAATGTGATAGAAACACTTACATGATACTTGGTTTTTTTTAGGTATAAATAAGCCAAGTGTAAATGAGAGTTTTCAGGTGATACAACAAAATGCTGGCGTATGAAACTACAGAAATCCTGTGGGAATTCACTGAAGCACAAAAATAACAAATAATAAAAAATACTTAAATTTGAGTTCATACTTCCCACTAAGTATTGCACTAAGCACTTTTGCAAGTATGGTCTCATTTAATCCTTTTAAATGCCTCTTGGTTATGTAAATATCTCCATGTTACAGGTGAGGAAACTGTGGTTTCTCAAGGATTTCTTAAGGACCCATAGCTGTTTAAGCCAGAATGTGAAGACAGGTGATTAGGTACTTCAGAACTCATCACTGCTACACTTAGTGTCATTTAGAGCTCGGATTCTGCTCCATATGGCTGAAAATTGTCAATGGCAGCTGCACTAACTAGTCTTTTTAAGGAGTAAAGGTTGGGGAGGCACATTTTTTAGCAAAATCACAGGCTGGACTGAGAGGCAGCCCACAGTCATTGCTGGAAAACTTTTGAGTTTTGGATAGGATCCAAGTTCAATGCTCTTATGTGGAAATACTGGAGGTATAAATAAACCAAGTGTAAATGAGAGTTTTACTTCTTGACCAACCCATCAGAAACCAAATTACAGCTAAGGCCTTGTACCTTTCATAAGCTGAATACTGAAATAGCTGTTCCTTGTAATATTTTGGTCTCTTTCAAGTTGGGAACAGTTAGATAAGAAGACAGAAGAGCCAAATTAAGGTGCTCAAGGAGCAGACTGCACATTCAGGATAAATATTATTGGGTTTAGAGAATTACGTCATGAGATGTGAATCGTATATCAGTAAATCATTGGAAAGTTTTTTGTTTTTTTTTTTTTGGATTGCTTGCCATGTCCATTCTGGGTAGGGAATAATGAACTCACAAAGAAAGAGCATGGTTCAGGGAATCCAGAGAACTAGGTATGACTTCAGGCTTTGCCTTTAATTATCTTTGGATTATTGGATAAGTCACCTCTTATCTATAGAGGCATGGTAGCAAGGATTAAAAGCACAACTCTAGAGTCAGGGGTCCTCATATGAGCCCTGGTGTCTCCTAGTTATTTGCTATGTGAACTTGGTAAAGTCATTTAATTTCTTTGTGCCTTGAATTCTTGCATGTGAAAAGTAGATTAGCAGTATCCACATCTTAGGATTTTTATGAAGTTAACACATGCAGTATAAAGTGTTTAGAAGGGTGTCTAGGATATAGGAAGTGCTATGTGTTAACGATTATTTTATTATTGTTTTAATTATTATTATTATCACTACTGCTCTTATTCTCTTTAAGCCTCAGTTTCTTCAACTAGAAAATTAGGGGGTGAAATTCATGATATTTAAGATCATAATTTCAGATTCGTACACATTTATTGAATTTAGCATAAAAGTCTTCTAATGATTTGTGAGGAGTTTTATCAGTACAAAAGTATGAAAATTAATACAAAGAGCAAGTGCTGTGTGTTTTTAGGGCAAAAAAATAAACACAAAGCAAACACAAAGTAAAAAGACAAAGCAAAATCCTATGTTTGGCAGTTGAAGGACCTGTTATTAAGTGTTTGATTCTCAAGGATGTGGAGGTTTAGATGGAAAGCAGGCTTTGCATCTTTGCAGAAGTTGTGACATTTGAATAGGGATGATTAGGAAGTTGCATGCTTAAGTAGGTAAGCAAGGCATTTGTTAATCATAAGGACTAATTAGGAAGTATTTGCTATGCCAGTAATGTTCCAAGCACTTTACAAATATTAGTTTATTTAATCCTCAAGAAACTAAATAACTCACCCAACATCATACAGTTGGTGAAGTTGGGATGTAAACCCAGGCAGTTTGGCTTCTGAGTTGTGCTTTTAGCCCCTTTGCCTTACTATCTCTGAAAGGCTTGAAGGAAGGCATAAGATTACATGGAATACTTAGAATATGTATTGTGTAATTGGGTATGGCCAAACTATAGGGTTTGGGGATAAGATGTATTAAGGGTTGGTAACTGGAGAATTAAAGAAATAGCCTGATCATTATCTTCATAATCTAGATAAGAATGTATTGAGGAATTAAACTAGAATGGTCACCATAGTAATGGTGAGGAAGCCATGTTAGAGAAGATCTTAGCCTTTTTGGGTCAGGGATCCTTTTGCGAATCTGTTAAATTGTGGGCCTTCTTTCCAGAAGTGTGTGCAACATATGACATTGCTACAGAATTTCAACAGTTTCACAAGCCCTTTAATTTACTTGATGCTTTATGCAGCTTGGTTTTCCTCCCTTGCAATAATTGTAATAATTGTGTACTTTCATAAGTCTACAGTTTGTTTTTACTTTGTTTTGTTTTCTATGTTTTCTTTTACTTTCCTTTTTTAAAATAAATTAAATATTAAATTAATTAAATTTAAATTAAATTTAAAATAAATTTTAAAATTCCTTTTTTAAAATAAATTTTAATATTTTACTTTCCTTTTTTAAAATAAATTTATTTATTTATTTATTTATTTATTTTTGGCTGTGTTGGGTCTTCGTTGCTGTGCGCGGGCTCTCTAGTTGCCGTGAGCAGGGGCTACTCTGTTGTGCTGCGCGGGCTTCTCATTGCGGTGGCTTCTCTTGTTGTGGAGCACGGGCTTAGGGCGCGCGGGCTTCAGTAGTTGTGGCTCTCGGGCTCTAGAGCGCAGGCTCAGTAGTTGTGGCGCACGGGCTTAGTTACTCTGCAGCATGTGGGATCTTCCCGGACCAGGGCTCGAACCCGTGTCCCCTACACTGGCAGGCAGATTCTTAACAACCGGGTCACCAGGGAAACCCTAATATTTCACTTTCTTTAGATACCTGCTCTTTGGTTACTAATTTTTACAAAATTATAATTTTGGCAAGTTCTTGATCAACTTTAATCAACTTTATGTCCTTGCTGTATGAATATACGTAAATAAGTAATTGCAGTGAAATTTCCTTACTTTGTTGCTTGAGTACAAAAGTGTTAGCAGACCTTCTGGCCAGTAGATAGTCTCTACTTATCCGTATCATTCTGTGTTAATTCACAAATAGTTTGTTATTTGAATAACTGTATCTGGGATGGGAACATTATTTGCATTAAAAAAAAAAAAAAAAAGATCAGTCCTATTTGCAAAATGCAACTGAAATGGCCTCTTCTGGAGAGCCAGATCCAAGATTCTGCCTTTGCTCCTAGGACCCTTTTTTGTCTCTTGAGCATGGAAACCCTTAGGGTAATTAAGAGTCTAGAGGTAACGGAGTCAGAAGAGGCTGGGTGACTGATTATCATTTTTGTTTATCATTTGGTGTGAGAGTAATAATTGGGTCCCCCTTGACTATGTGGGGAGTAAACATTGCCAATACCTATGGGAAATTGCTCTAGTAAAATTCACATGCTATTTAGGATTTGATATTTAAAAAAAATACAATCTAACTTGACAGTTTGGTGAGCTGAACTCAAGTTTATCTTCCCGAAGTGATGAAAATCAATTCTTTTCTTTCTTTCTCCTTTTCCTTTAATTTCCTCTGAACTTTTACTACACTTGGAGTAAAGTTAAAGTCTCCATTTCAAAAGTATAAATTATGTCTTTGTACAAATGTACAAAAATCATGATGTTATTAACCAGTTAGTTTAGAGGAAGAATGTTATCAGAAAAACAACTTTAGAGGTTTCTGTATTTTCTCAGACTTCAGGCTTATAAAGGAAAGTTGCTTTTAGTTAGATTGCATTTATGTAATAGATAAAATCTTTATGACATTTTTCTTTCTTCAGTACATACTGTGTGTACCCTATATATCATTTAAAAAATACACCTGATATATAGAGTATTAGCAAATCAAAGACTATTTTGAGTTTCATTATGAATGACTAAATGCACATTTTGGGGGAATGAGGACCATTTATATTCCTAAAAATAATTGACAATATATATAAACCTTCATGTATATCTTCTGATTAGGGAAGGAGACATTTCACTGAAGGTGAACTTATCACATAACTGAGACATATCTCTTTTTAACACTAAATTATTGAAAATTCTGTTTAATGAAAGTGTATCAAAATTGTATTATACCTTTTCCACTTCGTAACAGTGTATTATCCAGTAATCTGGAATAAGATGCTTATGAAGTATGGAATGTGTACCATTATGAACACCATGGATATGCCCTGATATCCTCTAGGGCTGTTGTGAAATATGGAACTCTACACAGGAATGCTTAGTTATGCCCTGTCACCATCCTTTTCTATTTAGTAGTCTGAGAATGCTTCCATTCCTTTCCTATGGAGTAATGGGCACAGATTTTCTGGTGAGTGTTCTCACTCCAGCTCAGTTTTTGATTACCTCTGGGTATGTAATTGAACTGTTGTTGGTGAAGATGATGGGAACCAGAGCTCTGAATAAGTGGAGCATTATCATGGATCAAGGGATTTAAAGAGCACACACACAGCTCCATTGTTAGAGTAACGTTCGCTTGTACACCATTTGATTTGTATGTGTGTGGATATATCCTTTATCTTACATTTGTATTAATCTGTTAGTTATATATTTAATCATGATTATTTCTTGAGTGGGGATTTAAGGCAAGGGAAGATTTTAAATGATGTGGTAATAAAAAAAGAATACTATGTTTCTAAATGAGCCTGCTAGTTGTGAATTTGGCACATGTAACTTTAAGAAAAGCATTCACAGTGTTGCCTAAATGATTCACCATCATGCCCGAATGAATATCTTGAACTTGGGTAGTGAAAAATTTATGGGACTGAAGCTTTTAAGATGTTTTAGGGAACCATAACCCAAAGTCATATGTCATGGGAATTATGTTGCTCTGTTTGTCATGCTATATGTGCTTAGAATGAGTTAGATAACCTAGTTTTTAGCTGTTCTTGACTGCTACATTTTACAATAAATTTTTCATTTGTGTCTACAAGTAAGATTTGAATTCATTCTGACTGGTAGTGATAGTTTGTCAAACAGATACTAAAAAGAGGGGAAAGAAAGTCCTGAGCTACTTCTGGCCCTTAGGAATGCTGAGAAAGTGTTAGTCTATTAAGTCTCAGGTATTTCAAGTTTAACAGTTAAAACAAAGTCTTTTTTTTACTGAAGCATACTTCAGTAAATATATATTAATAGCATTCTTATAAACTAGAAAATGTTCTTTTTAAAGGAAATATTTGAATGTCTTTCTGAAATTCCAGAGGATAATGCTTTATAAGCTTAAAAGCACCAAAATACTATTGTACTGATATGGTATTGTTTTTATTGTTGTTGGGTTAATTTTACATCACAGATAACAACAAATTTTATGTATGATCCTGTAATCACAGGTGGGATTAAAACATTCAGTACTTCAAACTTTTTGTAGTGATTGTTTGCCCTTCCCTTTTCAGTTTTCTCTGTTGCTCACTTTTGACCATGTCTGTATGTTTCATCTTGGGAGCTCTCCTCTAGCTCCCACCCCACCATCTGACAGACTTGGTCTCTTTCCGGTAATGAGCACTTTTAAAGACACATTTACTAAATGCAGTTTTCAGTTTGAGTTATTTTGGCCATTGACTGTTCTTTTTATAATTACATACATACTTTTAGATCTGAACAAAGCCATTTTTTTCTGTTCTCTCTTCTTCAACTACAGATCTTCCTCGACTTATGATAGGGTTATTTCCCAATAAACCCATCCTAAGTTGAAAATATCATAAGTTGAAAATTCATTTAGTACATACCTCTAACCTACCAAATATCATAGGCTAGTCTAGCCTACCTTAAACATGCTCAGAACACTTACATTAGTCAACGTTGGGCAAAATCATCCAACACAAAGCCTATTTTTATAATAAAGCATTGAATATCTCACATAATTTATTGAATACTGCACTGAAAGTGAAAAACAGAGTGGTTGTAAGTGTATCGTTATTGCTTGGCTAACTGGGAGCTGTGGATCAAAGAGAGTAGTATACTGCAGATCACTAGCCTTGGGAGAGATCAAAATTCAAAGTTAGAAGTACAGTTTCTACTGAATGCATATCTTTGGTTATCATGGTAAAGTTGAAAAATTGTAAGTTGAACCATTGTAAATTGGGGACCATCTGTACTTCTAGTACCACAGAAATTTTACCCCCTATCTGAGTGAACAAGGAGAAAAAAAAAAGTTCATTCATTTTTGCATTCACTCAAAAACATATTGATTGAATATCAAATGCCAGGGTACTGGACTTGAACCTTTGGTGGCACTCGATTGTTAATCTTTCTATTTATTATTAGAATTATTCTGATGTTTTTCGAATAGTGGTGATTAATTGACTCATTTAAAGAGTGAAATTTGGTGTTGCCTGTCAATTTTCAATTGACATTATAATCCCAGCAACCTGTTTCCTTAGTTCTTTGAGAATTTTCTTTATGCACAAAATATGCGCTGTTTACGAGTGGAAAACCTTTCTTAAGAGTGTTTCTTTATGGAGGAAGGGAATGCAGTCTGTTGCAGCTTTATTATGATATCAGACATTTTCCATTTCATAGGCTGAGAAATGCATATGTGATTTAAAATCAGAATTGACAAGGACATTTTAAGGATAAACGAAACATATGAAAGTGAAGTTTGAGAGGGTACATTTGTGGGTGGTATTCACTAAAGCATTCCAGTTTTTAAATAGATGTGTGAAGATTATGATTCGGGGGGGTACATATTTGAGGTGCTGAGAATTGGGACCTCCTGTATGCTTCTGTATTATTCACAGGAGTGGGTCGTTCTTAGAAATGGCAGACCAGAGAGAGTGGATGAGAGCAGGTCTCTGGTCATCAGAGTGAAGCAACCAGTTTAAGCATTACTAGAACATGGGGAGGCCCAGAGGTCCTGATGCTTCCTGACTGAGCCCACGGGGAGGAGGGAGCACAGAGCGAGGGCAGGGGCAATTCAATGTAAACCTGGGAATTTAGCTCCTGCCCTTCGCTCTCTGGAGGGTGATTCTGAGGCAGAGTATTTCAATCTTTGCTTCACTGTGGCACACAGATATAAGGCTATATGCCAAATTCATTATTTTTTTTAAAAAATCACCCTTTATATGCAAAAGTGGTAACATCCTTAAATTGCCACTTAGGATTTACATCATTCGATATCATTTGGGTCATAGATTTGCCATTTCATCAAGATCTTTCAAAGAAGAGAGAGTCTGTTCATTTAAAAAAATGATTCTGACGCCTGTAGGTGTTTCAACCACAGGGAATGGGGACCGAGGGCGGGCACGTGGGCATAGAAAATGTGTGGGCATCTCCAGCTGAATGATGAACTTGAAAGGAAAGAATTGTGTGTGGGCATAGATTGATTTTTTTCATATTAACTTACAAGTTTAGGATTGAAGACTAAGAAGGCACACATGATACTTTGCAGGTTCGCTATTTTAAATACACAGATTTATATTTATTAATGAATTTCTAATCAACTAGTTCATTTCAGGTAAAGACCTCCCTTATATTTCATGTCTTAGGCCATAGAGTGGAGGATTTCTGAATGATAAAGTGTGTCTCGGGTTAAATAAAGTTTTAGAATCCCTGGATACTCTTCATTCCTAAGGGATGATTATCGTGTTCATAGGGACCTGCTCACTTGGGAGATAAATTCAGCTTGTCTTAAAGTATCTTGTTTGTTGCTTGATTTTTATCTCCTCCTGTGACATATGTCTCCAGAGAAGAAGAAAATGTTAAAGGCAAAAAATAAATAAGTAAAAAGCCCTCTTTGTAAATGTATCCAAGTGAGTGGAATTTTATGCATTACTGTAAATTTACTATTCCAGAGATTACTATAAATACCATTTGCTGAAAATACTGCTGTAATCATTTTATCTAGTTCCAAGATCCAGTATAGCTGGAGTACATACTGCTGTAAATGTTATGGCTGTCTTTATTTAAAACTGAACAAAACAGAACAAAACACACGATAGAGTAGACCCTTATTAAACAACACATCTTCAATTACGTATTAAGACATTTAAAAATATATAATTTAATTTACATATCTAAGTTAAAACATTTAATATTTAATTTAAATTCTTGGTTTAATCTAAACATTCGATATCATGTATCAAAACCAGTAAATGTAATTTTGCTTTTATCTTGTACATGTATCAAATAATTTGTGATTGGCCTGACCCACATGTTAGTCACAGGACTTGTGCATAGAACTTTTTAATTTTCACTGAAAAATCAGATTTTATTTAAGCCTCACAGTAATTCTGAAATATTTTGAAACTTAAGACTTTTGTTAAATAATCTTTCATGTTGAGTCATTATTACATAATTCATTATGTAAGCCACTTGCAGTTTTTCTGGTAATTAAATGAACTAACCAAAATATCAAAACTTCAAAGGAGTTTTGTGATAGAACAACCCAAGACCTCATGTGGAGAGAGTTGTGGGCTATGTCCTTGAATCCTTAGACTCAAGACTGAGGGTAGCGGCCAGAAAATAAGAAAAGCTGTACATGGAAAGGATAGGGGGTAGCTGTACATCAAGAAACATACTTACACGAAAATTATTTTGAAACGCAGACAATAAAAAGAAGCTCTGATTGTACTGTTAAGGTACTCATTTTCACTAATTAATTATTAATCCTTTGTTGTTGGAACAATATTTATTTTCATTAATTTGTGTCTGATCTTAAAGAATTGCTTTAGCACATTTCAGATTTAGGTTCAAAAATTACTGTGTATAATATATGTTCTGTAAGTCATAGGAAAAAAAATTGCTAATTTTAGTAAATGTTTCGAGTACCATAGTGCTCTTTTATTAACACTTTGGGGATGTTACATAAAATACCACTGTGCTATATTTGCACGTAAACATTCAGGAAAACCAAATGGGGTATTCAGTTTGCTAGTGAAATGATCAGTACACATACTGTGTCTAATAATTGAATACATTTTAAAGCTCAGGATCTGTGTGGTCATATTCAGAGACGGTGGGTAAAGAGGTCTCTGCTAAGGATGAATGAAGTCATGATAGCAGTAGGGGGAAAAAAGAAAAAAAACACCAGTAAATTAATGAATTGAAGTTATATTTGTAAACCTCCTGTGAAGAATTTTTTTAGCTTAAGTGGGACCGGATGTTTCTGTTTACAAGATTAATGTTTCTGTTTACAAAATTAATATTCAACTGCACTTGAGATGGGCAAGCATATTTTAATTTGACAGGCATTAATATCTATAATGTAAGCCAGAGGCTTTCAAACAAACAAGTGATGAGTATCCACAGGAGTAGCATAAGTAGGACCCTAATAAATACCTTTCTACAGTTTTTCTTAGAGACTAGCTGTGGTTAATTTTTAAGCTATCTTTCCCACACAAGATGTTTTGTATATCTTTGCATATAGACATTCTGTGCGTGGATAAACATGTATCCCCATACTGATAGAATTTTTTTAAACCCAGAAGAATATAAGTCAAACTTAATTTCTCTATGTTAGAACCCAAAGAAAATTTAGTGAAAAGTCACTAGTATTTCCTTTTATGTACCCCATCACTCTATTCAGAAGTCGGATCAGATTCCACATATTTTAATTACTGACGATGGAGGTACTTATGTATATTGTAGCTGGAATATTGTACCTTACAATTAGCATATTCTATTTTCATTACTTACCTTCAAGACAGAGCCTCATCTTTCAGAGTCCTCTAAAAAATTAGATATTTATTATATATTTTAGACAAAAGAAATGGGTGACTGCATCTAAGAGTTTCTAGGAACCCAGGCATAACTTTAAGGTAGATAAAGACACTTTTTTTTCTTACTACTTATATTGTCTGGCATTTTCTTTAAATTTTGCCCTTAGGTTTTGCAGTTTAACAGTTTCCCATCTATCCCAAGCAAAAACTCATAATTATACCACATGGTAAGTTCTTCAGAGTCTGGCTCTGCTTGTTTTTGTTTTCTTTCGCTCACTTCTCCCCGGCCCTTGTCACTGCCTAGCATGGAATACAACACATAGTAGGTGCTTAAAGGTGCTTGACGACCGATCAATTGATTGATTGATATGGTTTGATTAGAATAATAGTTTGTGACATATACGGATGTCCTGAAGGAAATCGATGGAGTGCCAGTCTGTGGAGGCCAGGCCAGAATGTGTTTTGTGTCTGACATGTGGTATCCTTAAGCTATACTCTTAACATGTGTTGACATAAGTATCTTAGCCCTGTGCAGACAGTAGCCACTTGAAATATGGGACAAGTGTTGTTCCTGGACGCATTCTGATTGCAGAGAGGGATGAAACAAACGTGTCTGGACTTGCAAAGACATTGCACCTGCTGTGGATGATTGACATTGTGGAGCACGTTTGGGGGGGTGGGGAAATTAAACTGCCTGGTGTTTTGTACATCTTTACTTAACAATATAGATAGGTCAGTGAATCTCAGTCTGGACTTCACATTAGTATGCTCTGGATTTCTTTAAAACCTGCCACTGCCCTGGCCCTACCCTAGACAAGTTAAATCAGAATCTCTAGAGGTTGGGCCTGGGCATCATTCATTTTAAAAAGCAATTCCAACGTGCAACCGGTTTTGAAATAGTTTGAGGTTTTGTAGGAACCAAAGCTGAAAGAGAAGAAAGATTAAGGGATATAATTTCCACTCACCCTGTTCTCGTTTACTTGTTGAGAAAGATACATCACGGTTCAATAATAATGTAGTATAAGCCATTTATGCAATTTTAAATATTCTAGTTGTGGAATTAAAAAGAGGAAAGAGGAATAGTTTGAATTAATTTTAATAGTACATTTTATTTAGCCCAATATATCTTATTATTAAAACATGTAATCAATATAAGAATGTTAATGAGACATTTTACAATCTTTTTTTCCCCTTGTATCAAGTGTTCTAAGTCCAGGGAATCCTGTAGCTTTGCAGCACGGCTTGGTTTGGACTGGCCACTTTCCAAGTGCTCGGACGCCCTCGTGTGTGGCCAGTCAACCTGATATTGGACAGATCTGGAGGGTAAAGTGCTAGAAGAGAGACCAGGAGACCTGAATGTAGTGTTGGTTTTGTCACCGACTAATCCTGTGACCTTGGACAATTCACTTATCCTCTCTCTTGACTTCAGTTCCTTTTTGTTTACTATGAGGGGGTCAGTAGTCAGTCTAAATTGGGAGTTTTATAATTTTACTCCAAAGAGCCCCAGGATTTTGTGAGCACACCTTAACTGCCATCATACGGAAGAAGAGAAGCAAACAATCTGCTTTAGGCTCTTTTTTCCTTTGGAAATACTTGCATTTCTGGGTGTCATTTTGTTTGAGGAAAGAAACAAAAAAATTTTTTGAAACCAAACCAACATTTGAAAAATCACTCGGTTGAATGTTTTCTGAAGTCTGTGGTCTCTCTTGTCAGCATTTATTCCAGGAAGAGGTCAGGCAGCAGGTATCCTGCTTTTCCTTCCAGTGAAGGTATCACCATGACAGTGACTCTTGAATATTTCCTATCAAGTAGTAGGAATTCCTTCAATAGTGGCTTCAATGGCTCAGAGTTGAGAAACAGAAAGCTCAGATACCGAGGTCTACCCCAGAGTGATACAGTTCACTTACGGCTACTGAGGCAGCTCGTGGTTGTCTAAAACCGACCTCTAGCCCAGATCTCAGGGGACCCCTGACTCTGAGGTGTGGTCCCCATAGTCAGCCAGAACCCAGGGCTAGGAATACCTTGGTTGCAAGGCTTTTCTGACTTGGAATGTATTTCTCTACTGGTGAATGCCTGATTGACAATAACGTCAATAATTGTTATACAGATGCCAATATTGGATGCCCATGGCTTTGGTTCCTAGACTTTCAACCTTCCTCCCTATCAGATAGATGAACTCTCTGGTAGCATCAACAAATAGAAAAGAAACAATATCATTTCCAACCTGTTCTTTGGAAATCAGTCTTTGCCAGATTTCCACAGCCAATGACATGGAATACAATTCTAGTCCAGTGTGTTGTTTGCCTTTAAAGACTTCTTCGGTGGTTTGTGGCAGGAGTCAGTCAAGGACTTAACATGTCCCAGATTTTAGCTACTTTGCCATTTTATTTGACAACAATAGCAAAAAAGACACTGAGTGGGAATTGTGAAGTAGAGAAAGCTGAGAAGGTTTCTATCTATTTTTAGGATGCTTCTAAGAAGCCTTCTATAATACCGTCTTCTTTACTTAACAGGCAATTATGAGAAAATTGTTTTAGAAAGAATCAGCCCGAATATCAGCAGTTATTTCAGAATTTTTATTAGCATGCACAAGCTTAATTCTTCCAATCTTGGCCTGCTCATGTATAAATGGAAGCAACTTGTCATACTCAAAGCAAAAGAGGGAAGGGGAAATCCCATTTTGCTATAGCAAGTGTAGCCACTTATACAATGAGTTAATGAAAGAAATGTTTTCTAAGCACGTTGGACTCTTTGGTCCAAGTAGTTTTTGCTCAAAGTTTGGCACAGGTCTGCATGTAGGACTCTAGGTGAACAGAGAAAGCAAATAAGTGTGACCTTTGTAAGGCTGGTGTTTTCTTTATGAAGCCAAAAATGTGTACAAATACAAATATTAGCCCATGCTTAGTTTTGTCCCAGAAAGCTTCTCTCTGGCTGACCGCATCTCTGCGTTTGCTGTTTGGCATTGTTGCTGCCCATCTTGGTTCCCTGCAGGCCTTGCCATCTGTTTAACTGGTAAAGGGGCCCGTCTTATCAGTGTCCCCATCATCCACTTGGAAACAGAGCCCTTCGATTGGCCTTTCTCCTCTTTTTTCTTGCTCCGGTTTATTTGGAACCAGCCCCAATATCTCAGTGCCAGGTGGCTTTCCCTTAGCCAGTTACCTTAGGATTAGCAATTACTGGAAGGTAAGAGATCTGCAGCAAATGGTGGGAGCATCTGTTATTGCAATGATCTTGGCCTTGGAGAGAGTCTAGGGACTTGGAGAAAGTCTAATTCATGAAGGTGATGCCCTCCCTGGGGTGCTCTCCTTTTGCCTCTCATCTTCTTAAATGCTTCAGCTCTTTCAGGTTTAACCCTTTGATCTGCCTGAAGTTTAACAAGGCCAGCTAGTGTGTGTATGGCAGAGACCCACTGCCTGACAATAAATCAGCCTCCTTCCCTTCTGTGTTCCTATGATTCTTGCCTGACAGTTTTGCAGAGTCACTTAAACCTTGACAGTTGTCCTAGACACACTTTAGGAACTCACCTGAAAAAAAAAAAAAATCAGCTCATGGCCTTACCCCAAGTGTCCTTTTGAAGTTTCCCCCTTTCCACCCCCATCCTATCTCTGGGGAATTTTGAGGAGTTGCCAGGTAAGATATTTTCTGTTTTCAAACCAAACATAAAGACCCAGGTAAAGAAATGTGGCCATCGAAATGTTTCCATGTTTTATTAACAAGCGTGTATGTCAGTCAGGCAAGAAAAAGGGAGGAGGGCAAAGAAACAGAATGAACAAAATAGAGCCCAAGTGCCAGAAGTCTAATGACTTCGTTGCCTCTTTTTTCTCCTCCTTGTTTAATTCTCGAACTTTCTTTTTCTTTTATTTTACACTATGCTTTGGTGTTAATGCATTTTGTCTCTTATTTTACCTCTTGCTTTTGTATTACATATCTATTCTACTATAAGCCACTCCAAATAATCTTTGAAAATAAAAGTGTGGTCTTTATAAGAAATACCGCTCGGGATTCATTAGAATTTCAATTCTAGAAAGTGATTTACTCATCACTTTTTAATTATTAAGCACTGTCTTAAGTACTTTCTCGGAAGTAGTGTGGTGTAGCTATTAACACAAGTATTCCGGCGTCAGAGTGCCAGGGTTGACACTCAGCGGGTCTACGTATAAATCACTAGGTGATTATCTTGGGCAAGGTGCTTAATATTTTTGAGTCTCAAGTTTCTCTCCCACAGTAATGTTATAGGGACTAAATAAGTTTATATATAAACACTTGTACTTATGCCTTCATCACCTTACAGCTTTATTGTTGTGTCTGACTTTATTACCCAAACAATGCCTGGCATAAAATAAACACTCTATAAATGATAGCTACTACTAGTACTATTTACTTTAGTTATTATAACAATCCTCAGATAGATATAATCCCCATTTTCCAGGTGAGGTGACTGAAGCCAAAGGAGGTTATTTAGCTTGCCCAATGTCATATAGCTGGTGAGCGCTCAGAGCTAAGGTTTGCACCCAGGTTCATCTGAGCATGAAAGCCTCACGCATGTCCATTGAGTCTGCACTGCCACTTCATTTTGGAGGCATAGTTAAACAGATATGCTTGGATTGTTAGGAAAATCAAGCTTGCATCCATCAGTACATGTTCATTTCCTGACTTTTAAGTAGTTGTCATTTCTCTTGGATAACAAGTCTGTGCTATTAGATTGCACAAAATTTCTTGGCATAGGTCTACCATAAATCTTGCTTCTTTGAAAGACGCTTTCAGGAGGTAAGAGGGCTAGGTTTAATCCGTAACATCAAGTGTTTTACCTAAGAGAGGTGCTTCATATGGAGTTGTTCTTATGCACATGACATAATGCACATGGCAGATGAAAGTTACATGAAACAGTGTTTGTGCTTCTTCCAGACATTTCTGATAGATCTGAGTTATCCAGTAAATGAACCCTCATGTAAAACGGAGAAATAATGAGTTTCCCTCACTGAAGGGGCTGATTGGCCATTTATCAGAAATTTAACCTTTATAATACCATCTCTGACCGTGAACCTTTGGACGTCCTGGCACATTGTAGGAGTTTAGTGAATATCCTCTGGCTGAATGAGTGAATGAATGTATTTAGAGATGTGAAGAATGACAGGAGCTACAAGAGACCTTCTCACTGTTAAGAAGGCATGGGGGCATGGGTGGAAGAGAGAATGGTTGGCTCTAAGTCTGAGCAACAAACGGAATTTGTGATTATATCATACTCCTAAATACCTGTGTCTCCTGATGTCATACTGTCCTCTCACTGTTCAAGAGATTCCCTGATTTTCTGTTCAATATTCAGTGCGTTTTCGCCCTCAGATTCCTGCTCTCTCCTTATACTGTGAGTCAGTTGGTCAGTTTACTCAGAGATGTAACTCCCATTGAAGGGCAAATCTGGTCTGAAAGGTCTTTTCCGCTTCCTCTAATCCCAGTAGAGGAGCCTGATTTTTAGTGAAGAAATGTCTTCACCCGACTCAAAATTAGAAGGATGGATGTATAGGAACTCTTTGCTTTTGCTGAATTGATTATTGCCTAACGGAAACAAATCTCTCTTTTTTGTTATTCGCTCAGTCAGGATCTTCTAGATGCATGAGATCGGTACTGGATGAATAAGAATCGTGAATTTCCTTTCAGCAGTCACATCACATCTAGAACCATAGGAAGAAGGCAGTCTTTAATTCTTGATAGCCCTTGATCATATTTTAATGGGGGGACTTTTTAAATACTCCAGTAGGTGGTCAGCGATAGGGATAAATATTTGGCGGTTATTATTGAATCTTGAATCTTTGGTTGTTGAGTTGTGGCCAATGTAACAATTTGACTTCTTCGCTTTCAGCTGTCCCATTTCCTCCAAGTCACCGGCTTACGGCAAAAGAAGTGTTTGATAACGATGGGAAACCTCGTGTGGATATCTTAAAGGCACACCTCATGAAGGAGGGCAGGCTGGAAGAGAGCGTTGCATTGAGAATAATCACAGAGGGGGCTTCAATTCTTCGACAGGAAAAAAATTTGCTGGATATTGATGCACCAGTCACAGGTAAGTCCTGAGGATGGAGACTGTTCACTTGGACCCACACTTTGTTGTTTTTTCATATCAAATCAAAAGTCTTAGATACCAATGAGTCTTCAAACACTTACACTTAAGTGTAAGTTACACTTCAAACACTTAAGAGTAAATCTTCATCTTACTCTTTTCCTGCCAAATCTGTACATTAGGAACAAAAGATTTAATACATATGTAACAGTATTTTTATTTTCATGTATTAAATATTTGTGTGATGTGATACCCTAAAAAGTGGTGTGCAACTTAGAGATGATGAAGATATTCTGAAGTAATACCTTAACTAAGAAGTGATATTTTGTCAGTAGAACACTGTCACAAAGAACACAAGATATTCATTGGGAAAGATCAGACAGAGCATAGGAAGACTTCCAAAGTAGTTAAGTGACTAAGTTAATGCAGTGGCTCTCAGAGTGTCATCCCAGACTGGCATCACCATCATCATCACCTGTAAACCTGCTGAACTGTACCTTCTCAGCTCCCACCCCAGAACTACTGAATCAGTTCTCTGGGGTGAAGCCTAGCGATCTGTTTTATCAAGTCCTCTAGGTGACCGTGACAAACATTAAAGTTTGAGAACCATTGAACTTCAGGAAGAAAACAAAATTTCTCTCCTTCCTATAGCATTTTATGCCTAGAAAATATGTCCTTACTTTTTGAGAGTTTTTGTTCTGTTACTTCTTAAGGGCAGATACGTGTTTTGGGTAAGTGGAACTTCACGTAGACCATAAAAATTAAATCTTGTCAAAAAGTTTTGTGTGGTATAGAGGGTCAAATAGTAGAGGCTTTTCATCTACACTTTGTGAAATTTGCTAAACTTGCACGTTTTTATTTCTAGAGAAGCTAAAAAAAACATGTATTTTCTCCTTAATTATTATCACTCTGGCAAAGGGAAGAAGTTTGACATAGAATATTATCCTTTTCAAAATAAAGAGGACATTTAAAATATTTCATATATACTACTGATTGCTTCTTTCTTCCAAACCTTCATGTACTTATAATATTATTGGCCTTCTGATATATTTTTGAAGGTGACTGTTAAGAGCAAGATAAGCGCTCTTGAATATCAGACTAGACCTTCCTTGATCAAAACGCCTCTAATGATTCCTATTCCAGAGAAATTGACATTTACATTTTGTTTTGGGTTGGCAATGCTGTTTTTCTTATTTGTAATTCAGAAAAATAATGAATGTGTTTGGGGCCAGGCAGCAGGAGAAATTGGTTCCAGTGGTAAGTCAGTGTTGGACCAGTGGTGAAAAATCAAGCTACATACTTACCCTGTGTATATCACTATGAACCCCATTTTCCATGTGTTAAAATGCAGTCATGCATTATTATCTTTGACTTACAGACACTGTGGAAATATAAGAACAAAACAAATGTGAACGTGCTTTACTTTCTTAGATACTAAGATATGAAAATTTTTTAATATCTAAGTAGTAGCTTGGAATCTACCAGCAAAGAAACTACTTTAAAAAATTAACTGTAAATTCCACCTATAAATAAATGGTAAAATAGTAGCTTTAAATGATATCTATATCATTAAGTTCTTTTGATTTTGGTAAGAATGAATGGCTTGATATTTTATTATGATATCATAATATGAAATTATGATATGATAAATATGGTATATTATGATATTTATTACGATATTTTCTCTACTTCACATGATAATGTGTGATTTCCAATGAACAATGCATGTTAAACTCACTAATGAGCCCAGTAGGTATTAATGGAGGTGATAATTATAACAAAAAGGAAACATGTAAAATAGACATTTAGGGGAATGTATTTCCTGGGATACAATCAGCTCTTCTGTTTGATGAGGCTCTGTCCTGAAAGAACACATAGGGAGGTTTCTGGAAAAGTCAGATTCGTGATGTTTTATCCCTGAACCTTTCTGGGGTCCATTGACTAATTGCCCTCATATTCAGCAGAGGTTGCACCTCGTTCTTTCTAGTGAGATTCCAGCTGACAGTTTGGCACATTTCACAATATAGATATGAAGAGACTTTAGAAATCAGGTCTCAATTATGTATAACTTTCCCTGGGGGAGAAAGCAAAAAAAATCCTTCTAGATGGTGACAGAAGTAGCTATGGAGACATCACAGAATATGTAGCACAGAATATGTAGTGTTTATATTTCTTAATGAAGGCAGGATTCTAAAGAACCTCCAGTAGTTCCATTGCAGTGATCTCTTTCTCCCTTTTCTGGGAATATAAAGATATGTAATATAAGTGGTGGGGGGAATTTATTTTAACATTTCCATTAAAAGGGAAAAAAAAACTCTTTTGCATATGATTCACCAGAAAGCTAAATTCATAGCTTCATATTTTAACCCATGAACTTCCAAGCTGAAGCACGGAGGACTGCAAAATAAAAGCAGGTACACTGATCCGAGAAAATTGCTATCTCTTTGTATTTCAAGATACTTCTTACAATTTATTGATAACATTTTATGATATATGATTGTGTTCTGAGATTTGATTTTATTTGGACAGCTGAACCAGCAATGTAATATTTATTTTTAAATGTAGAATATTTGTTATTTGGATAACTGAATCAGTAAAGTGAATCAATGAAGTCAATATTATATTGACACTACGCTATGCAATAAAAGGCATAGTTTACACTTCCAAATCTTAAGGGTAGAGTATTCTTTATGTAGTTCAGAATTCCACACTTAAGAAAAATGGAGAGCTTAAATAGTTTAAAAGAGAAAGCAGAAAGGAGGAAGATGTAGAAGAGGAAGGGGAGAAGAAGGAAAACAGTAGAGCTGCAAATGAGAACCTATGAAAAAAGAGTAAGGGGAAAGAAGCAAGGACTTTTAATGTAGGGAGAAAAAGCCTGAAGCCTGAAACCATATGGTGGTTTTCAAGTGGTATTAGAAATAGTCTCTCACCTACTTATGTCAGATTCCTAAAAATGTAAGGTGAGCCATCAAGGTAGAAACTGACGATTAGCTTCTTGTGGGCAATTCAGCTTTAAGTATAGCCTGAAATGTAAACTCACAAAATGAAACAAATGGCAACTATTTTATAATCATGCACAAAAGCCACTCCCCAACTTTCCCTCTTCTTTTCTTCCCTCCGACTTTTTATTAATAAAAATGTTTCACACTCACATGTTTAGAGAGGAGTTGTGCTAACCTCTGTGTCATGGTTTGCTCCCATTTAAAGAAAAATCTAGGAATTAGTGTCCCAGTTATTTGAAATCTGGACATTATTGCATTCCTTTAGCATTTCTTTAATGTTTAAATTTACAAAGCTCCCCAACTTCCCTTCCTCCCTCCCCTTCAAGTGTTTTTAAAGCAGTAAAAAAAAAAAAAAAAGGTTTATGTTCAGTTAGGAATTTTTTCCCTTAAAATTCTGTACTTTTGATTTTGGAGAAGGAACAGGAAGCTGCCTGGTCCCAAGGCTCCCTCCATGTGTCCCTCTGGGGAAGGTGATAAAGCACTATGTACCTTACCCTCCTGGAGCGTGGATTTAGATAAGCCAGTAACCATCTCTGTGGGAGTAGAGGTGAGGATTAGTTATGGGTCCCTAATCAAAACAAGGGAGGTAGGAGTCACATTCTGCTCTTTTCTCTAAACAAACTTGCCTGATTAGAACGATGGCTGTTTTAGACATTTAACTAGAAGAATGTGTTTCTATATTGGAGGCATTTTGTGAAGGAAAGTATTTTCCCTCTTTTTGACTCTTTTTTGAAAATTGAGTTAAATTTACCTCTGTTTCCTTGCAGACATACAAATGAAACATTAAAAAATGTGGCCGAATATCTGTGTAGCAACTTGCTATGGACTGAATGTTTGTGTCTCCCCAGTAATCATATGTTGAAGCCCAAACCCCCAATGTGATGTTATTTGGAGGTGGGGTCTTTGGGAAATAATTAGATTTAGGTGAGTCCTGAGGGTGGACCCCTTATGATGGGATTAGTGCCCTGATAAGAAGAAGATGAGATGAGAGCCCTCTCTCTTTACTCCATGTGGGGATACAGCAGGAAGATGGCCATCTGCAAACCAGGAACAGAAGCCTAACCAAACACTGAATATGCCAGCACCTTGATCTTGGACTTCCCATCCTCCAAAACTGTGAGAAATAAGTGTTTGTTGTTTAAGCTACCCAGTCTAAGGTATTCTGTGAACTAAGCTGAACTAAGGTACAAGTCATTTGGGAATTCAATTTACCAAACATTTGCCTGGTACAGGTGGTGTGTGTTATACACAGGTGAACAAGACCTGGTCTCTGCTCTCCCAGGGGTCAGCGTATAACAAGAAAACTGAAACAGATATTTGCTGAAAGATATGTGCATCAAACTATTGATTAAATGGAAGGATATGACCTACATTTATTCAAGCAAATTTAGAAATATCCAACTGGATAGAGCTAACTTAAAACCAAAAAGTTTTCCTCTTTTCTAAATGGCTAAGGTTTCCCTGACAGTGTCCATTGATTATTATATTACATCTTTGAGCTAAAAAAAAACTGTTAAATAGCTCGGATCCTATCTGTCCTGGATATGGATTGAGAACTCTTTCAGAAGACTAGGAACTGTGGATGATTGAAACAGATGAGGCATAGTCCTTGACTAGAATACTCAAGGTCTATTTGGGGAGTCAGACACAGAAATAGATAATTACTGTAAAATTTGTTAAGAACCATAATGAAGGTGCCTGTAAACTAGTGTGGGAACTCAGAACAAGGAATGCAGGAAAGCCAAGAAAGTCTTGACAGATTAAATGGTACTTGAACTGGAGCATGTGTGATAGGTGAAATTTTACTATGTGAAAAAGCTAGCAAAGGTTATTCTGGGCAGAGACAGCAGCATATGAAAGGCACTGATATTTTTTGTAAAGTGGGAAGGCATGATCTTGGAGATTTGCTGTGGGAAGACAAGGTCTCGGAATGGTGTGAGGGGTAGGGGTGTGGGGTGAGACTGAGGTTGGATGGTCAGGGTCAGATATTAGTCTCTTGTATGCAGCACTTAAACATTTGGTTACTGTTCTGTAGGCACTGGGAGTGGAGAGGGTCTTGCAGCAGGGAAGTTACACAGTCAAGTTTGTGGCTAGAATAGCATCCTGGATGAGATGAGTAAAGTGAGCAGGGAGGAACTCTCGCGAGAGGGGCTGATCAGGAACATTTCATACTCGTTCAGTATGCCCCGAGTATGCCTTGTGCCCTGGCAATGATTTTGGCAGGCTAGGAGAATTGGATCCGATTTTGATTACAGGGCTCTTCAAGAATGATGATTGACATTGATCTTAAAATGTCTGATTAGTTTGTGCTTAATCAATATCCATTAAAGACTTCTTGAATATGGTAGGAGGATTTATGCAGGGATCCAATTTATTACATTTCTCTTTCAAGTTCTCATATTTTCCTGTTTTCCCTTTGACTTAGCATAGAACATTTCCCTCATTTATAAAGCAGAAGCTGACCAGGAGCTTGGGTCTTTGAAGAGAATGATTTAGAACTCATTTTCTGCTCCCTGGGCGGAGGGGATAGGCCAGCATCAGCTGGGCAAACTGCTAATCTCTCCAGTTTGTCTGTTTCCTGCAGGGGGGGATTTGTCCCTAGGGCAGCAAAGGATTCCCTCAGTGGCTGTGCCTGCCATTTAGCATGTCAGGCAGTTGCCAGGAGAACCCTTTGGCTTTGTTCCTGGATGTGAGAGTGAACTAGTGGCCAAGTTTAAGGTCATGGCATTCCTTCCCTTACAGCAGCTGATGTCAATTAGGAGAATTCCCCCATGCCTTTACTCTGGGGAGAGTTAAGTGGGGTAAGAATCCAGTGTCTTTTGAGAACTGAAAGATCAGTGTTTATTCTCTTCATACTATCATTTGTCACAATCAGAGCAATGCAGCCTTAGTTTATATGAGGATAAAATATTACTTCTGGGGCATTTTGCCCACTTGTGATTTCAGTGGCCAAATCTTTAGGGCCTGCCCTGCAGCCAGAGGCCTATTTTGGTACCTAGCCCGCCACTGGCAAGTCAGCACATTTCAGGCCCAGCCTGTGGCGGCGGCCACAGTTTGATGTTCTTATTCCCCTTAATTTGGGCCCTTGATTTAAAAAAAAAAAAAAGATGATGATAAAAGGGTAGAAGGTCACTGCATGAGAGCCAGCGTCCTTTTCCCTGATTTGTTTTCCTCCCTTGTTTTGCAAGGTTGGTCTTAGGAAACCCATCTTACAAGTGAGAGAAGGGAGTCTCAGAGAGTTTAAGTCAGTGTTTCTGGAACTTGAGCGTGGATCAGAATTGCCTGGAGGGCTTCATAGAACACAGATTGCTGAGTCCCACCTCCAGAGTTTCTGATTTAGTAGGTCTGGAGTAGGGCCTGAGAATTTGAATATCTAACAGGTTCCCAGATGATGATGAGCCCCTTGATCTGGGACCCCTCTACAGGAACCACTGGTTTAGGTAACTGGCCTCCTAGCTAATCAGCTGAAGACCTTGCTATGAACAGGATCCGTCAACATAACTCATGCTGAGCTATTACATGGTATTACATGCACTATTCTACCTCTGTATTAGGTTGAAAAAAATCAAGCATTTCAGTTCATTTGACTAGAATTTGGTCTTGCTCATTACTGAAGAAAACGTACTAAGCCTGCTGTTCAGGTTTCTCAAGAAATACAAGGAATAAATTATCTTGACTCGATTTATAATTTATTATATTTTAAATTAAAATGTATTGCTGTAACACAAGGGGGCAAGACCAGACAATAGTGCTTAGTATAGTTGGGGCATAGAGTTTATATAGTTTTTCCCAGTGAAAAACCTTTGTAGGGCTTTCCCTTACAAGCTCTTTGAGAGTTGACTATAGAAAGCTACTGCAGAGAATAAAGGAAGACTGGGATCAAAAACATCTTTAAGTGAATTGTGGTAATGAATACAGTATTACATTAAGAATAGCTGAGCCTTAGGAATTCAGCATTTGTGTGTAACATACAAGCCAGTAATAATCTATTAATGTAATCTATTAATGTCAATAAACATATAACACCACCCAGAAGAAGCATTTGACAGTTATTACATCATAATTACATGAAGAGATATTTTGCTTTAAGACACAGTGTGCCCTTTCCTTTTCAATTTGCCATGAGTCAGTACTTTTCACAAATAGTAAAGTGTGTAAGCACCGTTCATAAGGCAACACCTATAGTTGTTTCCATAGGAAGATAAAAATCCCCAAACTATTATTTTTAAAATCTGAAAGTGATCACTTGCAATAATAATACTCTGATGGTTTTAGAGAAGGTTGAAATATATTATTATCAATACTACTGTGCCTTTAAGAGAAGTAGCGTTTCAAATAACACTGAAAGGCTTCCAGGTAAGGAAGGTACATTCTTCTTTGATACCTTAAAGGAAAAATGTAGATACACTTCCCTTTGTCTACAGGAAATTCAGATTATATTTATGTTTCCAACTCATGTCATGTTCCATTTTCCCATTGAAGTGTCCCTAATAATTTTAGATTCCACTGATTTTATTCTCTTGTGATCCAGTTCTTAATGGACATTCCCACATACTGGCCACAGACTGGTACTGGGCTATGACAGAGTTTTCACTGGTCCAGACTGAAATTGCCTTTTTCATTTTAGTGAGAATGCTTTCTTTATGTACATGAAACTATGGTGACAGTTGATAGTAATTGCTTTTTATACTTTTGGGGGGACAAATTAATGAGTTATTTTTGTTGTAAGGCTAACATTCGTTAGGTTCTTGTTTTTTGCCAGTTTGTACAGTATTATAAACACTGTACGTTTTAACTCTGAGTTTTCACACAACCCTATGAAGGAAGTGCTGTGATCAGTTCAATTTTACAAATGAGGAAACTGAAGCTCAGTGAAATTGAGTATTATATCTAAGGTTACTGAACTAGAAGGTTCCAGAACTGGTATTAAAAAGCAGACAGTTCAACAGGGTCTATTCCTATTTTATTTGGGGTTAGAAGGTAATTTTACAGGTCCGTGAAATTATTAAATCTGGGAGTAACTATATAGCATGGCATTTAACTACAGTTTGTCCTTGTACACCAGGGGCTTATGGGTGCTGATCCTTCACAGAATCGAAAATGTGCGTATAGCTTATAGTTGGCCCTCCATATACATGCAGTTTTGCACCTGCAGATTCAACCAAACTCTGATCCTGTAGTATTTGCTGTCGAAAAACAATCCATGTGGTTCAAACCCATGTTGTTCAAGGGTCAACTGTATATTGTACTGAATTTTTTTTATTGTTTCATGCTATTATCCTATTAAATGTTAACAGCTGAGGACATGGATTTTATGTTACGGTTTTGTGAATGTTCCTCTGTTTCAGAATAATTTTAATGTAAATGTAGTGCTGATTTGCACATAGTAGATTATGGTAAGAATATAATGGTAGTATATAGGAACCTCTTAAACAGAGTAGGTATGTATTTATGCATGTGTGTGGATGTGTGTGTTTGTATTTTGTTAGTATCGTCATTTAAATAACAGTTATCTTTTCTACTCTGTTCTTTTCTCCTGAATAGCTGTTTGTTGATATCTGTCTAAAGTGGAGGATTTTGGACAAATGAGATACTGGATAAATATATGAACTGGTCAGAAGTAGTTTCTTATAGAAGAATCTGTGATTTAATTAGTGGATTAGTAAGAGAATAATATTCAGTTTTGAGGCAGCTGCTTTACCACTATTTAAATGACTATCTTCATATATAAAATGTATTTTTAAAATATGAATTAAATACTTTTATGTACACACCTTGCTAATGTTAAAATATATTCCGTGAGAGAAGGCCTTTAAGTAGTTCAGTCCTGGCTTTGCTTTTGTCTTGGAGGTCACATAGCTTTTCCTTCTATTTTGCTGGGCTCTCCACCAGCATCATGGAGTAAGCATTGCATTGTGAAGTAATGTGAAATCTGCAGATGGGTTTGAGACCTAAGTCAGTGTGTTGAGGAAAGGGAAAAAGGAAAACTCTCAAAAAAGTCCAGTGTTCTTTCCTTATATTAAGCCCTAATATGTGTATGTAGAATACTGTCTATATACATAAATCCAATCCAAGAATAAATTAGAAACTGGTGACAAGTATCCTCTAAGTTGCTTTTATCATATGAAAATAACATTTCTAGTTAACTGTATGTTGTAAAAATAGGATTTTACTGATTATATGATGGTGGAAAAAAACAACCAACACACCGCACATCCAGGGGATAATCAAGTCTGTTTCAGAGGTTTTTATGAAACAATATTGTATTTTAATATTCTGAACAAGATTTCAGTTCCTGCTATCATATGGTTACTTTTTGACTCCAGTTTGGTGTATGATATGCTTCTTCTGTTCATATTTGGCATTGTGGTCCAGGTACGAGGCAGTTTTAGACATAGCAGCATTGTTTCATTCTGTTCCTGAAGATATTTTAGGTTTGGACATCAAGGATTTTGAACTTTAAGTTCATAAGAGTCATATATGTAGGTGAAAGGAAACTTGACCTGTTTTATTTTTTTTATAAGCTTTTTTTTTTACTATTTTTCTTCTTAATGCTCTCTGCTCTGAACTGTCTTTCTTCATATTTACAATAAACAAAGCCCTCTGATAGAGTAAAATTAGGATTTGTAGAAAGAAAAATTGTAGGTAATAATGAAGGACACATGAAATTACTAACCGAACTTTCCTTTTCTCTATGACTCCATTTGTTATGTCTTTTTTTAAAATAAAAATTATATCAAGATCACCATTTTATTTACAGTGCCTTTCTTTTTAGATTCATATATTTTGGTTATATTCAAGACTACATCGTTGGGTTCTTTGGATTTTATGATTAGTGTCAGACATTTTAATATTAAAAAATCTGTTTGGAATTCATGAATTTGATTCCATTTCAGAAACGCAGTTAACTCACCATCTCTGAATGTGCTATCTGATTTAAGATGCCATCTGGTGGTATGCCTTTGATACATCTAGTGCTACTTTTAACTGCCATCAGTCTTATATCCTTTATTGCTTATGAGGGAGAATATTTTTGAAATGACTTGCAAAGATATTTGTTTCCATTTCAAACAAAGGATGCTTTGTACCTTCCTTTCTGTTTTCTCAAAGTAATATGCATGTTTGCTTTGGTCTTTATTAACATAATCTGATTCTTTCTTAAGGCAACATTGACCTTGAAAATCAAGCTCCCATTTTAGGAACTCAATTTAGTTCAGAGAAATTTGTAGATATTTAGCATCCCCTTTAAACTCCTAATTACATATGTTTTTCATTTAGTTTTTTAATGGTAAAATTTGATTGGCTCTTTGGATACCATGTGACGAATAGGAGATTGTCAGATAATCATAAACACGAAACAGAAATTATTCATTTGAAATTCTCTTCCTCGTATTTTAAACATTAAAGGCCAGCTCCTTCAAAGGTGAACCTTAGCTTAACCTTAACTACCGCTTTTCTTTTGCCTTCTTCAAGAGATAAGCTGGTAATTCTTATTAAATATATATCAAAGCTAGGTGGAAATTAGAAAGTAAATTGTCTGTATTATTGATATAAAATATCCGTTCCACTTAAGGAGCTGAATTAAGGAAGTGTTAAAAGTACATGAGTCTTTTTTTAGGCCCTTTCAAAATTATTTGTGGCTGGTTAGCTTAGTTGATTAAGGGTATAGTGGCAGTGGGCCAATTTATAGATTCTTTTCCCACTGTGGTCCGTTTAGCATTCTCTGATTATACTCAGACTTCTGGGGCAGCCAGTTTATCTGAAGGAAAAAAAAAAAAATGAATGGTGTGAAAAGAGGTGAGAAAAGGAAGGGCGATTTCATCTGTGCTGTCCAGTTCACCTGCTGAGGTCCATCTCCCAGTGACCGTGCAACAATAACTTCATTTTCGTCCTATGTAGTGTGGTATCAGGGTTACAAATCACGGACCTCTAGAGAAGCATTCAGGATCTGCAAGTGCTTAGCTATTTACCACTGGGCAAATTATTTCACCTCTGTATACCTCAGCTTTCTCATCTTTGAAGAGATGAGCTGTGAGTTTCATGCCTGTCACTCAGATAAAGTGAAGTGTTGCAAGCACAGCACTCAGAGTAAGTGCGCAGCAAATAGTAGCTGCCTTATTATCATTGCTATAACCATTTTTGTCGTGGCTATTATTGTTGTTATGCGGCTAATATTGCAACTATCAGTTCTGTTCCATTGTTGAGTGATTAGAAGCATAGAGAACTGTTAACTGTATTAACATTTGGATATTATAACAGACTTTGCATTTCCCTTTTAATGGATGTAAGAAACACTGAGAGGGCTGTGGAACGAAAGAGGGAGCAGAGAGGTCCTTATGCCTACAGCTGTCTATTACTCATCCTTTCTAATTGCAAATGAGTTTCAATTTTAATTAAAGAAAAATAAATTTTGTTTTCGTGGTCATGCCGTCAGTATATCAATTAGAAATCAGAAAATGAAAAAAATAATTTAAAACCTGTATAATATGGGCTAAGATGTCTTTTAAAATTAGAAGTAATTAACCAAATATGGGAGGGTGGGCCTTGCTCAAGCATCCCACGTCAAAGTAATAATACTCCATATTTGACGGCTGAGAATCATTCTGATGCAAATATATTTTCATTTCAAATTTGGGTGATTGACCTTCTTTAAAGATAGGTCCCTGTGTTATACAATAAATCTTGTTGTTTATCTATTTTATATATAGTGGTGTGTATCTGTTAATCCCATACTCCTAATTTATCCCTCCCTCCACCCTTTTCCCCTTTGGTAACCATAAGTTTGTTTTGTATGTCTGTGAGTCTGTTTCTGTTTTATAAATATGTTCATTGGATTATTTTTTAGATTCCACATATAAGTGATATCGTATAATATTTGTCTTTCTCTGTCTGACTTACTTCACTCAGTGTGATGATTTCTGTGGACCTTTAGGTTGCTTCCATGTCTTGGCCATTGTTAATAGGGCTGCTATGAACGCTGGGGTGTATGTAGCTTGTCAAATTAAAGTTTTCTTCTTTTCCAGATATATGCCCAAGGGTGAGATTGCTGGATCATATGGTAGCTCTATTTTTAGTTTTTTAAGGAACCTCCATACTGTTTTCCACAGTGGCTGCACCAATTTACATTACTACCAACAGTGTGGGATGGTTCCCTTTTCTCCACACCCTTTCTGGCATTTATTATTTGTAGACTTTTTGATGATGGCCATGGGTGATTGACTTTTTAAATCAGGGGTCCCCAACCCCTGGGCCACGGACCAGTACTGGTCCACGGCCTGTTAGGAACCCGGCGGTACAGCAGGAGGTGAGTGGTGGGCGGGCGAGCGAGCGAAGCTTCTGTATTTACAGCCACTCCCCATCACTCGCATTACCGCCTGAGCTCCGCCTCCTGTCAGATCAGCGGCGGCATTAGATTCTCATAGGAGCGCGAACCCTATCGTGAACTGCGGATGAGAGGGATCTAGGTTGCGCCCTCCTTACGAGAATCTAACGCCTGATGATCTGAGGTGGAGCTGAGGCGGTGAGGCTAGCGCTGGGGAGCGGCTGCAAATACAGATGATCATTAGCAGAGAGGTCTGACTGCACAGAGACCATAATCAATCAATTGCTTGCAGACTCACATCAAAACCCTATCAGTGAGTGGCAAGTGACAATTAAGGAGTAGTCTGGACATAAGCAGCACACTTTGAGTATCACTCTCTCCCATCATCCCCAGATGGAACCATCTAGTTGCAGGAAAACAAGCTCGGGGTTCCCACTGATTCTGCATTATGGGGAGTTGTATAATTATTTCATTATAAATTACAGTGTAATAATAATAGAAATAAAGTGCACAATAAATGTAATGAGCTTGAATCATCCCGAAACCATACCCCCCAACCCGGTCCGTGGAAAAATTGTCTTCCACGACACCGGTCCCTGGTGCCAAAAAGGTTGGGGAACGCTGTTTTAAATAACAGTTAATGGAACTACCAACAAAGTGCACATCATCTGGATTTTACATTCCCAAACATCCTGCCATTGGCTACCCTAGGGCCAAAAATCAGTGATGTATGACATTTGTCCTATGTGTAAGACAAATATCATACCTCACACATTAAGATGATTCAAGTATTTTTAAGTTTTCATTGATTGGGCATGTACCCTGATACAGGCAGGGTGCTAAATAAGCGCATGTATACAGTGGTGTCCAATTGCCCTGAGCATCAAGTTGCAAATCCTAAGATGGCTTAGAAAGTCTTGCAGGTTCCATTCCCCAGATATGTCTCCAGTCTCATCCACTGCCTACTACTGTTTATTTTCTGTGACCTGTCTACACTGGCATTCTTTCATTCCATTTCTGTAAATAAGAGATTTGGCACATGCTGTTCCTTCTTTCTAGAATGCCCGATCCCTACCCCCACCCCCCGTCCCCATACACACACCCAATAATCTTGAATAGTTAGATTTCAGCTTCAAAGTCACTTCATTCGTTCTTCAGGGAAGCCTTCCCTGACTTACCCCAGTATAGTACCGTGTACCTTTTCTTCAAACTACTTATCATAGTAATGCTATTATGTTACTTGTGTGATCGTTGTTTGTGTGATCTCTGGTCCTCACTAGATGGTCAAGTTCAAGAGGGTAGACCCTTTGTCTGCTTTTGGCTACTGTTTATTCTTAGCATCTAGCATAGGGACTGCCTCTTGGCAGATATCCATTAATATTTGTCAAGTGGAGTGATGCATGCATTATCTTAGTTTGAGGAGTTTATTAACATTTCTTACGACCATATATACCATGTGTCAAAGAGAACCAAAGCCAGGTACCAGTTAAAGTGGTAAAAACGTATTTTATCCCAAAACTATTGCAATAGGGGAAATGAGACTTCAGTAGAAAACTGAGCTCAATTCAGAATATAATAAGGACAAGTGGGAATTCATAGCCAAAGAGCAGGACAAGGGGGTCAGTGGATGGAGAATTCCTAAGAGAAGATGTCAAGGGTAGGGAATCCTTGCTCTTGGCAGGCCAAGGTGATCAGATATTAAAGATGGGGGGATTCTTCCTAGAACTGAACTAGGCAGGCTGAAGACAGGGCCCCAAGAATGAGGCCTAGATGAAAAGATGACTCAGAGAAGCCTTTCTAAAGTTTGGTCAAGGAGAGAGTTTTTGTCAATCCCTCCTCTTATTCAAGGAAAGAAGAAACATTCTGTTTCTTTGAACAATATAAGGCCATTTTTCGTTCAGTCACCTTTTGTTCATCAAGGACCAGCTGAGCCATCTGTTGAGACTTGGCGAAGGTTGCCAATTGCTGAACTGTGTCACCCAGAGACGTTTAGTGAGAGGGATACTTCTAGGAGGATAATCAGAAAGGCAGAGATTATAGACTGAATCAGTCTATATGCCCAACTTCATAGGCCTTCAGGGATCCGCCAGAAGAAGTTCCAGAACCTGTCATCTTTCCTGCAAGGAATTTTTCCTTTGCCTCTTGAACCTTCCTGGTTGTCGCAAAGATATCAGTGGGATTACAGAGGTTTAGCAGTCACTTCCCTCCATATCCAGGGTGATGCAATTCTAGAGGACAGTGTACTGGATTCTTGTAATTGCAAGTCACAGATTCGAGGCCAGTGGTACCGTTGCCCACAGACAATGTGAATTGCCTCAGCAATGAATAGATGACTCTGTAGCTGAGTCAGACTTCTTCAGCCAGGCAATAGATTCTTTAAGGTGGTATCCAAAAGGTGGCAAACCTTTCCTAAAATGTAATGAGGTCTTGTATAGAACTTAGGCCCAATTCTGTAGCTGTTTTTTTCCCCTTAAATCGCCTCCCAGGAACTGAGATCACCTACAAGAGGATCTGTGATGTCTCTGACACCTCTTTGGTTTCTACAGTGAGAGGATGGGAGTTGGGGGGTGATTGTTCTGGAGACAGTTTAAGAAAGGAAGAAAACTGTGGAGGATTGAGTATGATGAAGGGATTGGTAAGATTAGCAAATTAGCAAGATTCGGTCCAGTTGGCTGGTAACAGCCAAATAGGCTTGGGTTCCACAGACAAAGAAAGAATTACCAGCAGGTAGCAGGGGTCAGAGAAATAATCGTCTGATGGCTGAGGCTGACGAAAGGTGGTCCGTGTGTGGTTGGGTTGAGTCTGAGGAATTAGGCCTGGGGGACTAATGGGGACATTTCCATTCATGTGAAGGATGTCTAGGGGACCCATAGTAGCTGCGGAGTTTTATGCTGAATTTAGTGATGGCTAGGTAAATGTAATGACAAATGCTCATTTCAAGAAACAGGCTGGGGGTAAAATTATGATGGAACTAGGCATGACGCTTTCAAGGACAGACTGGAATCTGTTTGGGGGTTGACTTATGGTGGGTTGTCTAGTTTAGAATGGTGGAGGAAAAGAGAAGAAGGAATATAGCAAAATAATTATTATGATTGATCAAAAGAATCTGGGAACTGTCAGACGTACCCTCGGGAAAGGGAGCAGAGTACCAACAATCTGTGTGGTAGGGGCCGAAGGGAGACGGTGTGACTGTGTCTGTCAGACAGAGTACATTATTTAAGGGTCAGTGATGATCATGATTTTAAATAAAAGTTTTTAAATGTAAAGACAAGGTTTCTTTTGGAGCAGATTTTGATTTTCTGTTTAAGTGCGGCTTAATGCTAAAGCCATTAAGTATTCACTGTGCTACTGGTAAATACTAAAATTTTAACATTTCTGTAGAAGGTAGAAGTGAAATGGAACATGGATGTGTTCAGTCATGTGTTCTGAATTTTTTCAAGTAGCATCTGCATTCTGTATGCCATAGGACTTTTGTCAGGGTAAGGCGCTGTCGCCTGGTGAAAAGAACACTGGCTCTAGAATCAAACAGACGTTAAGTTTTAATCCTGCCGCTGACAAGTTACCTCACGCATCCCTCTCCATTTACTCATCTGTAGAGAGGATTGAAATAACTTCTATCTTACAATGCTGTGGGACAGGAAGCAGTGTTCAGAAAGATGCTCACACGGTTCCTGAGACCTCGTAGGAACTCTGTGAACAAAAACGATCATTTATTATGACTGATATTGATGCTTATACACTCATACCACCGAATCTTCTGCACATGGATGAATAACTATGTAACTATTTGGAAAGAAAAGAAAAATTGTATTTCTCCCTCTGTAGTGGCTTACGCTAAGTGATGATTAGTAATGGTCATAGGGGTTGTGTTATTTTGTCTGCTGAATTTAACAACCATTTTTGGTAAGAAACATCAAACACTTGCTGATTTATTCAGCGCTTACTTCATATTTGCCCTTTTGGTGCAAGTCGAAAATCATTAAAGTAATTTATGATTGAAAATTCAAAAATCCAACTTGGAGAATTTATATAGACTCTCTTCTTGTCTTGTTTGGTATGTTTTCTAATCACCTGAATTCCACCTTTCATCTGACTCACATACGAGTTACTTGACATTTGTTTTAGTTCCAAGTGGAAGTATAGTTGTTTTATTGAGGATCTTCTGGTCATTATTATACTATTATACTAAACGGATATTAAAAGAATATCTTTTTCTGAGCGTAACAAAAAAGGGACGATGAAAATAATGATATTAGTGAAACCGACTGTCTTTTAAAAGCAGAGGGAAAGAGTAAAGGACTGAATCAGGAAGCCAGAGACCTAGTGCCAGTTCTAACAACAATTTCTTCCTGTAGTTCATGAGAAGATTATTCTAGATGATCTCAAAGCTCTTTTCAGTTTTGATTTTATAAATGTGTTTCTTACTCAAAGTACATATTACCTGACTTCAAAATGAATACCTTGATTAGATACTTCATGAACCTTATCAGGGTTTCCTCCTGCCACCCTTTAAAAACACGTCCGTGTCAAAGTAACTGATAACCCCAATTTTTGTTTTTGTGTGAATTCACTTCCCCCCATATGATGGTTTCCTGAACATTTCAGAACCACTGGTTCTGAAATAAAACATTTCTGTGAGTTCTTCCATAACTATTATAGAATGACCTCTGTCATTAACAACATAACCTTTATTGTTATAGCTGGAGCTTACCCTCCCCCTTCCCCACACTTGTGTTTCTTTTTTCTTTAAAATACAGAAGGGTAGTTTTCCCAAAACATTTTTTCTTTAAGTAAATGAATGCTCTTTTCAGTCTTCTAGTATAACTAAGAAGTGAATTCACTGCTTTTTATTTTGAATAATTTTATTGTGACTATGGAAAAAAAAAACATGGTGAAAGGGGATGAATTTGTGAATTTTAAGTAAAATATTCTGATATATCACTGTGACATAAGAATAAATATATTTTGGTCCCCGCCCCAGGTTCCTAAAACCCTTACAACTTCCTGAGTGATGGGGGAGAGAGAAGCATCTTACACAGCACTCCTAATTCCCTTGGAATTTCCTGGGTGATAGGAACATCCTTTGTTCTAATGAGGCGACTCTTGGTGGGTTCCTGGTCAGCTTCAGGATGTGAGCTGGTCACCAGAAAGACCACGCCGTGATTAGAAGATTGGAACTTTCAGCCTGTCCCTCATCCTCAAGGGAGGGGAGAGGGGCCAGAGACTGAGTTAATAATCTATCATGTCTATGTGATGACGCCTCCATAAAAATTCCTCAACTACAGAGTTAGGAGAGCATCTAGATTAGTGAACACATCCACATGCCGGGAGGGCAGTGCACCCCAACTCCACGGGGAAAGAAGCCCGTGTGCTCAGGATCCTTTCAGACCTTGCCATATTTAGTTCTTCATCTGGCTGTTCATCTGTATCCCTTCGAATATCCATTATGACAAAGTAGTAAATATACGTAAATGTTTCCCTGAGTTTTGTGAGTCATTCCAGCAAATTATTGAACCTGCGCAGGGGGGCTCCCGGGAGTTGTGAGAACCCCTGACTTTGTAACCAAGTCTGACACAAATGTTGGTACCCTGGGGACACGTCATTTGCAACTGGCACCTGAAGGGCTCTACTAACTCTGCGTAGTTAGTATCAGAATTGAATTGAATTAGAGGACTTTCAGTTGATGTCTGGAGAGTTGGAACATTGGTTGGTATGAGGGAAGAAGACCCATACATGTGGTATCAGAAGTGTTTTCCTTTTATAAAAGGCAGTTTTCCTTTTATCACATAGCTGCTAATGTTCTTGAATCTTTGCCTCTCTCACTGTGGGTTTTGGGTTTTTGTTTTTTTTTTTGCGGGATGGGCGGGGTTAGATTTTGATAATAGTCGTAAGTAATAGTAGTAATTTAATGAACACTTTCATTATTCTTGTAAGGGTTAATGATTTGCTCATATAGCTCGTAACTGGTCATATCAATCCCTATTATTAAATTCTTCACTTTTAAAAAATATTTGAATTTTTTTCCTGTAATTACTTTCTTGCTGTGATAGTCACCTAATTTTATTGGTGGAAGATACTTAGAGACCCCCTGCAGCTACCAGCCTCACAGATGACGACACTCACCTGCAGCAGGGTTTGGGCATGACCCGGTCTGGCAGTGTCACCCACATCTAGTTCGTGCTGAGTCAGGCCCAGAACTCTAGCCTCCTCCACCATGGCCCACTGCCCTTCTTTGTTCTGTCGTCTATTTTCTTCTGAACAACAATGGGGAACACTGATGATTTCACTTCTGCAGCATGTCAGTGTTACTTTAACAATTTAATTTCTGTTGCCTTTCTTGGAATTTAATGTATATTTATGTACATTTAGTGCATTATTATAACCGTTATTCCTCAGCAAGAGATTTGAGTTTTTCTACTCTTACCTAGCCTGTAGATCGCATATGAACTCACTTTTCCCCACTGACCTTTAAGTAGAGTAAGCCCTCAGTGTCCTTCTCATTTTGTCCTTGATCCAGAGCTTTCTTCTGCTTCTTACATCATATTTAGCAGCAGGGCAGAGGTAAAGACCTGCAGGGCGTGATGTTTGTCCATTCCATGACTATCCCTATTTAACTGCTGGGAAAGTTTCCCTCATCTTCCACCATAATTACCTTTAAATGTCTTTAGACTTGAGAAAGTAGGGTTTTATGGAGACCACATCATTCTAATGGGAGTCTACCACAGATCTCCATTTTCTATTTCCTGTGGAAAATGGAATAAAATAGAATGTTTTGAGTTTCTGAATGAATTGGAGTTTCTCCAATTTACCCCTCTGGGTGGTAGAATCAACCTTATTCATTGTATTTGTGCCTAAAGAGCAAACAACATTCTGTTCCACTCCTTGCTGAGGTTTCTTCCTGGCCATCAAATTTCTCCATTTGAAGACAGAAGGTGTTTCATACACCAAAGACCATAACTTCCAAGTTTCTTCATTCTCATCTAGCATTGAGAGCAGATCCAGGTATACTCATCTTTTCATATCGTGTTCAGCTGCGGAATTACAAAGAAATCGATGTGTATATATCATAATTTTAACTCCCTTTGGTCTCCTGGGATACTTCTTCTTTAGCAAACACTCAAATGGAACCATAAAAAACGTACTACATCTGGAAGAAATATTAAGGAGGAAAACAACTCAAGTAGTGTAGTGAAAGGAATGGGCGACTTGTCACAATCAGCTAGAATAAGCTCAGAACAAGTCACTTCAACTCCCTAGGCCTCAGTTTTTTCATTTATAAAGTGAGCCAGACAGCACGGTACAGGAATTACCCACTCATCACTTTTCTTTGGTTTCATTCACTTAGCTCTGGTGCTTACTGTTTCCCAGGAATCTGCCACAACGCCTCTCCTAAGTCCCAGTATAACCTATGACCTTGAAAGCTCCCTCTCATTTCTCAGAAGTAAGACTTTGTTCTTCTATTAGCCCCTGCTGATTTCTACAGCTTCAAAAACAAGGATAGTGTCATTCTAGCTCCTCCTTCTACAATTCTTTATTTCCTTGCTTTTAGCGTTTTCGTATTTGCTTCCAAGAGGTTTCCCCATCTCCTTTTCTTCCATCATTGTAGATTTCCTAGATCTTTTTCATGTCTCCCAATATTTTTCAGGACTTTAAATCTTACCCTGATCCTCTGGCTCTCCCCTCCACCCCCGTTTCACAAAGCACACCCCTTCCCAGCGACGGGGGGTGCCTAATTCCAGTCCCAGCTCTGTCACGTCCCAGCTCTGTGACTGTTCAAGTTACTTACACTCTCTGGGCTCAGTGTCTATCTCACAGAATTGTTGTGGGCATTAAGTGAATTAGTATCCGTAAGCTCTTAAAGCAGTGTCTGGCACATGGTACATGGTACGTGATTGCTGGCTATTGTAGTGTTACTGCCGGCATCCTTCCCCTGCCCCACCTCACTATTCTTCTTGGCCAGCTGAGGGTCTCATCTTCCTCTGACTTAGGCTGCATATACTTTTATGTTACTTTGGATCAGGAAGTACACATAAACAGGCGCCTACTGACTACCCTTAAATACTTCAAATCATGCATAATCTCATATTTAGGGCTGAGCACATACACTTTATATTCCTCTAATCCTAAAAATCATTCTCACAATACTTAGGGCTTTCCCATGTTGTTGGGAAGAAATGTCGTACTTTAAGAAAATGTTTTAGAAAAGATTTAAACCAGACTACAAGAATACATACATAAGAAGGATTTATTAAGTTCCCTTTTAAGAAAATAAAACACACCCAAAGACTTTACCGTTTGGTGATTTATTCTCCAACCCCAATTAATTTTGTGATACCTTAATGGAAAATGTTAATCTGCCAAGGAGTTTGGTTGTTTTGCTTCCTTGAAAAGAAATCTTTTGGGTTCATGTTTTAAAAGAGCTAATGTTAAATAAGTAATACTGAAGGAGCCAATCTTACTGATAAAAACATAAGTATTTAATAGAGCCGTAGAATATCAAAAGAGTTTAAAAACCTAGAGCTCATTGAATTCAGTGATTTCCAAACTATTTGTTGACAACACAAGTCTTCTAATGAAATGTTATGCAAAACTTCATTGTTATGCCTAGTTCAAAACGTAGAACAGAGGCCCTGGTTAACAGAAAGATGATGCCTTCCTTCCCTGTGACCACTGACCATACAGATCCAGAGTGGAAAATACCCAGCTAAATTTCCCCTTCCACCCTTGAAGAGACTGAGACTCAACAGAGGTTAGTTTAATTACAAGGATATTCAGCTATTTAATGGCTGAACTGGGAGAGCAAATCAGCTGCATCTAACTCCTCTATGAGCATGATTTCCACAGACCATTCCACTTTTGTCCCAGGAAATTATTGCCATGGTTATCTATAATTATTTGGAAAATCGTATGTTTACCAGCTGGGATTATGTGGTTAGACTGATCTAGATTTGAGTTCTGGATCTGCCTGTTTTGTTACTTAAACAACTTAATGGCTCTTCTTATCTTACAGATAAGATTTTTTTCTGTGAAGTAGGAATGATACTAATAGTGGCGTATACCTCAATGGGTTTTTTTTTTTTTTTTTTTTAATGAGGATCTTGAATCAGATGCGTATGTTTGATTGATTGATTGATTGATTGATTTTTGGCTGTGTTGGGTCTTAGTTTCTGTGCGAGGGCTTTCTCCAGTTGTGGCAAGCGGGGGCCACTCTTCATCGCGATGCGCGGGCCTCTCTCGTTGCGGAGCACAGGCTCCAGACGCGCAGGCTCAGCAGTTGTGGCTCACGGGCCCAGCCGCTCTGCGGCATGTGGGATCTTCCCAGGCCAGGGCTCGAACCCGTGTCCCCTGCATTAGCAGGCAGACTCTCAACCACTGCGCCACCAGGGAAGCCCCCCTCAATGGGTTTTTGTAACGCTATTACGTCAGTAAATGTTATCTATTATTAGCGCTGATATGGTCATTGTTAATATTATTATATTCAGTTAGCTAATTATTAAATCAGGAATTATTATGATTGAAAAATTAAAATTAAGCTTAATTAAATTAAATTGGATGAAAAACCTCTTTGCCAAACTGTTATTTAAAACTTAGGCTCACAGAGGATTATCATCGTGTGTCTATATCTGTATCTGTATCTGTATCTCTGTCTATATAAATCCTGACATCACGGCCTTTCCTGGTACATAAGCGTGTGGTTTAAATATAAGAACGCTATTTTTTAGCTATTAATAAAAATGCAGATTGCTAAAGCTGGATGTGACTGTAGAAATCACCTAGTGTTTTATTGTACTGTTGCAAAAAATAGGCCCACTAAAGTTTGGATTTTTTTTTTTCCTTCAGCATACCAGGTTTGCAAAATCTTGTAGTACATGCAAGCACTGCCTTGTGCCTCTTACCCTGCCCACCACATATCGAGACATTACTACTTATAGCAATGTAGCTGGGCTTACAGGACATTTTCACATACTCCCTAACAATGCCCCGCCCCCGCAAAAAAAGCCACCCCAACCCCCCAAACAAACCCAACCAGCCAAACAAAAGCCTTGTTCTATTAATTTCCAAAAGCCATCGTCAGTGCCCAGAACCCGTCTTCAACCTCTTAGCCGTGTAGCTGCCCTGGTCCAGTTGCTCAGCTCCTATGCTGAGGCAAAGATGGCGGCCGAGAGGAGCTTGAGGATGGAAGTAGGCGGATGGAGCTCAGTGTGTATATGGGTCATCACACATCTGGGGATGCTGAATTTAAATGTCCAGGTAACTGCCTCAGTGCAAGGAACTCTCACGTGTAGCTATGTAGTGACTTGGTTTTATTAGTCTGAATGGTGACGATAAAGCAGTGCTGCAGTTCTGTAAACTTTTTTTATAGGATCATTATTAAATGTACTAAAGTGATGCCATGGTTTTTAGAAAGAAGGAAAATTTAGAGACTTATGTTTAATATGTCTTACGGGAATGAGCAAGCTAATGCACTGCTGGTGTAAATTAGAGCCTGTCCTGATTTAAAGATTAAATCTGCCCCCCTTTGCATTAGTGAACTAGGTGATTTCATGAGAATACGTAGGTCTACACCTCCTAAGACTCACCGTAGAAGGGCCCACATGGCTCAGAAGGAATCTGAAATGGGGAAGGGGGACAGAGAGTCCCTTTCAAGATTTTAAAGGGAAGGGGAAGTGGGAATAACATTTTAGGGACATTTAGTCATGAGGGAAGAGTAAGTAACAGTGTGTCTCAGTCACAATGCTAGGCGCTTGTACACGTGTTTTCACATTTAAGGCCTTTGTCAGCACTGTGGTTCCGTAATAAATTTAGTGCCAACTTCATGCCAGGCACTATTCTAAGTGCTTGGGGTATATCCGTGAATAAAAAGCAGGATCAGTATATACCTCTCTTTATAGATGAGGTGGCTGAGGGTCAAACATACTGAGCAGCTTGCTTAAAGCCCAAGACAGAAGTGTCCGAAAAGGATTTGACAACGGGTCTCTGACTCCACAGCCCAGGTTTTGGGACTATAGCATGAATTGCTAGGCATACTCATGTTGAGTTACCTACAGAATATGGTTGATAATACCTCTGCTGCCTATCTCACAGGCTTCTTGAGAGAATCAAGTGATATTTTGGATTTGATAAGTTTTAGTGTCTTTCTTCCTGTCTCCCAGCGATCGCTATTCACCCTTTGATGGCGCATTAACACTGTGGTTAAGTCTGTTCTGCAGTCTACAGACTTGTCATGCGCTCATTCAATCAGTCATTTGGTCAACAAATATTTGTTGAATGCTGCCCTGCATTAGACGCTGCGCTAAAGGGGCGCCAGAGTAAACTAGAGACATGTTTATTTTCATATGATCCTTACCTCCTAGCAGAGATGGGCATTAAACAAATTACACAATTGTTTATATTTATGATAAATATTACAGAGGATAAATAGGGATGTGTCTGTCTTTCTTAAATCTGCACCTGTTGACCAAATACGTTAGAAAATTAATGAATGATTAGGATAAATTCTTCTACAAAGTGGCAGCAGAGCACAGGGACTTCAGCATCATCATGGCAGGTTTTGGAACCCAGCCCTGCTGCTTACTGAGCTTTGGGACTTGATGCAAGTTTCTCAGCCTCCCATGTTCGAGTTTCTTGCAGAACAGGAATAATAATAGTTGTTGTGAGCGCGGAATGAAGGACTGTTCAAAAACAGTTTACAACAGAGATACCATAAGTGCAGGAGAAGGTTTAGTTACTATTACTATTATCATGTAGTAGAACTTTTTAGGAAATTCTCTTTTACCCATAGCCTTCATCTATGCTGTTAACCTTCTTCTAAGGGTTTGTTAAAAGAATGTTCTTAGACTGGAGTATGCCTGAGAGTCAATTATAAGCTGTAAAAAATACATGTTTCCAGGCCCCCTTGTAGAAGATTCTTATGCAGTAGGTCTGGGGTGAGCTCTGCATTTCAAAAACTTCATAGATGACCCTGATTCATACCTCAAGGTAAAAAGTGATGGCTTTAAAATGACACAGAGAGGAGGTTACACACATGGCAGAGCAGGAATGTCAACCACTGACAACCATCCCAGGACTTTGCTCTGTGTACCTGCCCTTGAGCGAGTATTAATAGGTACTTGGAAAAATGTGATCAGTAAGCAAACAAATACATAGCTAAGAATTTCTGTAGAGTCTAGATACTTCTTTGGGGATTTAATGTTTTAAAAATTCCAAAATGATTTATTAATTGGCCAAACGAGTTTGACTAGCCTAGAACATGAGCTCTTGGAGGACAGGGATCCTTTGTCAGTGTCACTGGTATATTGGTATATAGTAGGTGCTCAGTAAATACGAGTTGAAGTGAATTTGAGTGAATTTTGTTTTGTTTTGTTTTTAACATCTTTTTTGGAGTATAATTGCTTTACAATGGTATGTTAGTTTCTGCTTTATAACAAAGTGAATCAGTTATACATATACATATGTTCCCATATCTCTTCCCTCTTGCGTCTCCCTCCCTCCCATGAGTGAATTTTGAAAGCTTTCAGATCTTTTGGAAGGGATAAGAAGGATGAATTATAGCCTGTGCAGGAATTTTCCAGTGAGGGTAGATGAAACATAGATTGGTTATTCTATTAATTCTCTGAGTAAAATCCTGGTATAGGTGTATCTAAGAAAGGTATGAGATGTAGGGTATAGGTACTAGGTGTGAACATGGTGGACAATACAAATAGCAAAGTCTCATCTTTTTACCACCTCTCCCCTCACTCCCCTGGTCCTTTTTCCCAGCTCTTAGCTCCTTTTCAATTAGTTAAGTTATATTTAATTACTTGAACTAACATATAAAATGTTTATTGCTTTTGTATTTCAGTTCTAACTGATGTTCATGTTTGTTATGTGGTTTACTGTGGCTTGAGAACTGTTATGAAGAATTACGTTCTTGAGTCAGAGAGATTAAAGCCAAATGGCCCAGGTGCTTTGCAGTGTGTTTTGGCATTTGATCCCTATAGGTGGTTTTCAATAAGAAGCAGAAGGTTGTATTTCAGTTTTCTATGTAGCTTTGTATAATTATGGGAAAAATAATGTCTTGAGGATTTAAATAACTGAGATTTTGAGTGCTATTTCTTTTAAAAAACAAAATAATGTATTTTTGGCTGCGTTGGGTCTTCGTTGCTGCGTGTGGGCTTTCTCTAGTTGCGGCGAGCAGGGGCTACTCTTTGTTGCGGTGCAACGGGCTTCCCATTGTGGTGGCTTCTCTTGTTGCAGAGCACGGGCTCTAGGCGCGCGGGCTTCAGTAGTTGTGGCTCGAGGGCTCTAGAGTGCAGGCTCAGTAGTTGTGGAGCACGGGCTTAGTTGCTCCACGGCATGTGGGATCTTTCCGGACCAGGGCTCGAACCCATGTCCCCTGAATTGGCAAGCGGATTCTTAACCACTGCGCCACCAGGGAAGTCCCGAGTGATATTTCTTTAAAGCCACTATTCTTTTGTGATTTCAATGGGTATTCCAGAAATTTTGAATTATTGTCTGTGGGTCATTTAAAGTCACTGTTGTATCATGTGTTATGGTTCTTAATTGTGGTGAGGATGAAGCAAAGCAGAAACTTCTAGAAAATAAATACGGGGTTTTCCCTGGAAAATTATGGAAACAGGGGCAATGATCCAAACAAGTTGGGCCAGCCTGATAATTCACTGCCTCTATTCAAAATACACTGCTGCGTGGCACTCATTGTAAAATGAACAGTCTTTCCAGAATCAGCACTGACTCCCCAGATTTAAGAGGATAAAAAATCACCGGCATATCTTGAAAACATGGCTTTTAAGCGATTTCTGAATCAGCATTTCTTAAAGGTGCTTGCCATGGATCGCTTTAATGTTGCAGAGTCATCACATACTAGAGTCAGCGTTAAAAAGGTGTTTACTGCTTCTGGTCGTTAACATTTGCTTGAGCAATCGCTGCCTTCTAGCACTTTATCATCAAATGCTGCAAGCATATTATGTTCACATAGAGCAAGGTTAAAAAGCATCAAACCCATCCATAGGCATTTAGTAACTGTCTCTTCCTGCATGACACATCTTTGTAGGCCTGTTTTCAGTTTATATCCATCTGCAAGGATATTTAGCACATAGGTGCCATTGATTGCTTTTCAATTTTAGGATAAAAGTCAGAGGCTGGTAGATGCTCCCCAGGGCACCCGCCGCCTGTGGCTTGGCAGGTATGCACTACACATGTCATGACATGGCAGTCTAGGTGACCAGTGCCCTCATGGTCCTTTGCAGCAGCTCTGGGTGTGCGCACCATTTATTGTTGTCTCCACTGCTTACTAAGCACCTTTTCTGCTCATTGTGCTAAATCCATGTAGATAGTACAAGTGATGAATTGCACCCAGCAGCTTTATTAGGATTTAGGTCAAATATTCAGTTTCCTAAATTGCCTGCACACAATGATCACACTAGACAGTCAGTTTGATCTTCAGTGAACAGGCAGGCCTGCTTGTTGACTCTTGTCTCTAGATGTAATTGCTTAGCTGCTTATCTGTAGTTCCTTATTGTAATTAATTGCCCTTGTGGGAAAGTGAGTATCTCAATTTCCTGTTTGCAGTTGTTATTAAAGTCTACGAGATAGCTTTATCATTGTTTCATTTAATGCATAATATTGATCGCCCAGCAAGTAAGTGTAAAGGAGAAGATAGAATTATCAAGAATTAGCTCCTAGGGTTGACCATTGCTTTATCAGGCTAAGATAGTAGATTTGGCAGATGTATCATTGTATCTATAATATATAAGCAGATGTAGGAAATACAAAAGACTTGGTATAAATATCTAATAGAATATTTTGAGATTTTACTTTGTCTGGATAAGAGGGCATAGCTCCTAAAAAACAATTTCCAAAGAATGGTGTCTGTGTTTTTAACAGATAAGATTCAGTTTCATAGTATCTGAACATTTTTTTTTAATTTCTTTATTTTTTACCATGAGCCAATTTTTAGTCCTTCCCTTACTGGACTGCTTGGCAAGTTGACACTCCCTCTTCCTTCCAATACGTTCTTCACTTGGTTTTCAGGATACTGTACTCTCTCTCCTGTTTTTCCCTTAATTTGCAGCCATTTTTTCTCAGTCTCCTTGGTGGCTCTTTCTCCTCTTAGAGTATCCCAAGGTTTAGCCCTTAGCCTGCTTCTCTCCTCTACATGTACTCCCTTTGGACATCTTGTCTGTTCTCTTGCTTTCAAAACCATCCTCAGTCTGATTCTTCCTAAATAACTACGTCTCCAGCCCAGCCTTTTCCTCTAAGTCCAGTCTCGTGTTTCTAACTGCTTGCTATCTCCATTTGTCTGTGTAAGAGACATCTCAAATGTCCAAAACCACACTCCTGACCTTCCTTCATAAACCTGCTCTTCCTACTGTCCTTTCTCTTGGTACACAACAACTATATTCTTGACATTTCTCTTTCACATCCTGTATAGAATCTGTCTGAAGATTCTCATGGCTCTGTCTTTAAAACATGCCCAGAATTTGGTCATGACCTATCCCCTCCTCCTCTGCCCTGGCCTTGGCTGACCTGCCTGGATTGTTGCAATGGCCTGTGTCTAAGGGTCCCCCAGTTCCCCCCTTGCTTCACATTCTCAACCCAGCAGCCAGTGTTTTCCTGGTAAAAAATAAGTGGGATTCTACTATTCTCCTGCTCAACCCCTCCCCACTGCAGAAGTCAAGAGAACGAGTGCTTACTTGCATCTTTAAGGTTTTGTAGGTTCTGACTCCTTTCCCCTTCTGCCCATTTTTCTCTTTAATTATATCTCCAACTCCCCTCACCTCATTCATTCACCTCAGCCACGCTAGCCTCCTTTCTGTTCCTCACACATACTCTGTCCTTGCTGGAGCGCTCTTAATATATATCCATACATCCTCACCTTCTTCATGTCTCTGCTCAAGACTCACCTCCTCTGCAAGGCCCTCCCTGACCACGCTGTGGAAAGTGGTGCCTCTCTTCTCCCCAGCCCCACTCACTGCCTCTCAGGTGCTTGCTCTCATCAGGTACCCCAGTCTTACCTTCCTCCATGGCGCTTATCATCCAATGATGCACTCTGTAACTCAGTTTTTATTTTGTTTATTAGCTTTCTTTCTCCCTAGAGCATACACTCAAGGAAAGCAGGAATGCTTAATTAATGTTTTCCATTACTCTGTTCCCAGGGTCTAGAATAGTATATGGAATACATGTGGTACTTCGTAAATACTTACTTGTTCACTCAATTAGTAATGATTTACATATTTACTAATCCTTTTTTTTTTTTTTTTTAATGCCTTATACTAGCTGAACAAAATTCACTGTCTGGTAACCATGTGGCTGGGATTTACCCCAAAAGACATGCTTCTCTCTGTGCGTCCAGAAGCAGTTTGCTCTTAAGTTACCTTAACCAAGAGCCCCTGTAGTGATGGCGGGAATCATCGTCTCTGTTGCCCAGTAAAGACTGTGGCTGCTCAGGCTGTTAAAATAACGGCCATCCACAGAGCCTAACACATTATTTCTCCTACATAAATGTGCTTTAGTGTTTGTCCCACTTCCTTCAGTTAATGATACTCTAACATATTCAGTCGAGAGCATGGAAGTTTAGAGTTTGACTTAAGGCAAATCATTTTTCACTTAATTTTCTCTTGAATTCAGGTTAAAATGTTCAGTCGCAGGTATAATTAAGAAGGAGAGGCAAGAAAGAGTGAGACTGGCCCTGGGCTATTACTTCAGTTTTTAAAGTTGTCTTATTGTTCTCTAATAATCCAGCTCTTATTAACATCAACAGTACAAGGTAAATAAATCAAGTAAGTGATTTGGCTTAGAGACAATGTAGTAGGCACTCAAATGTATTAATGTACCCTATGGAAATGTAAAAGGTAGCGGCAGTCAGTAAAGGTGCTTGTGTTATTAAGATTGCTTTGGAATCTTAGAGGTAAGGTCTTTTTATCCATCTTTTAAATGGTAGGCTGGGTACTTTTGGATGATTGACTTAATAGAAGGGAACAACCCATATGAAAATCCAAAATAATGGAAGATCATCTCTACAGAAATGAATTGCACGAGGTGGACTCGTGGTGGCAGGTAAGACGTGACACATGGCGTGCCGTGCAGTGTTCCACTTGCAAATATGCCTTAGGCGATAAGAAGCTGAATTCAGGACATCTTTTTTCTTTTCTTCTTCTTCTTTTTTTTTTTTTTTTTGACTTTTTTTTTTTTTCCCCAAACATCTTTATTGAAGTATAATTGCCTTACAATAGTGTGTTAGCATCTGCTTTATAACAAAGTGAATCAGTTATACATATACAATATGTTCCCATTTCTCTTCCCTCTTGCATCTCCCTCCCTCCCACCCTCCCCATCCCACCCCTCTAGGTGGTCACAAAGCACCGAGCTGATATCCCTGTGCTATGCGGCTGCTTCCCACTAGCTATCTATTTTACATTTGGTAGTGTATATATGTCCATGACACTCTCTTACCCTGTCACATCTCACCCCACCCCCTCCCCATATCCTCAAGTCCATTCTCTAGTAGGTCTGTGTCTTTATTCCCGTCTTGCCACTAGGTTCTTCATGGCCTTTTTTTTTTTTTTTTTCCCTTAGATTCCATATATATGTGTTAGCATACTGTATTTGTTTTTCTCTTTCTGACTTACTTCACTCTGTATGACAGACTCTAACTCCATCCACCTCATTACAAATACCTCCATTTCATTTCTTTTTATGGCTGAGTAATATTCCATTGTATATATGTATATAATTTTTTTAGCTCTTCTCCGAAGGAGAGAGAATGGTCTTGAAAAAATATCCGTAAGAAGCAAAAGGAATTGGCTGAAAGTAAATAAACGTGGAATGTCAGTATTGAGACTGAATTTCACACGATGAAAATGTGCTGGGTCAGGTTTGGAAATCGGTGCACCGTACTGCTCTAGCAGCACCGTTGTGTGTCACTTGAGCACAAAAATGCGTTGTGAGACACCATTGGATTGTGTACTTCAAAAAAAGTTAAGGTGATGCTTGGTTGAGGTGAAAGGAAAACTCAGCTGAGTCTGGAAGAGAATCTGCTAGCATTTGATTGCCTGTCACGAGAGGACTTTCTTTGCCTAGGACTGCTGCTTCCTTAAGTTGTCTGAATGGTTGTTGTATATGTCTTATCCTAAAATACTAAAGTCAGGTTATGTATGCAAATTCAGGGTCATCTTTTTGAAATCTGCTAAATAAATATGTGTTCCAGCTTCTACGCAGTTGTAGTCTTATCTCCCCCCTCTTATGTTTTGAAATTTTATTTGACTAATTTAGCAACTCTGAAGTCTTCTATCTTTGTTCATCCCTTCATCGTATCATCCATCTACTTTTCTCTTAATTAACCGGGTGAGATGAGTCTTATTTAACATAGAAATCGTTTTTTGTGTTGTTGTTATTTAGGAGAGTATATAGATAGATGTAGATATCCTGGTTGTCTATACCCAAAAATCTAATGTCAGCTTGAGTATGTCTCAGTAATATTACTTGATAAATTCCTTTTAATTGAAAAATGCCCACTGACTCATAAACAACTGCTCCGTGCTTGTGTATGGCCAGTCATCTTGAGAGCAGGTAAAGTTTTGTTGATGTATACGTATACATTTTGTAATATTTAGACCACTTAGACAGTATGGATATCAAAGAAGAAAGCAGTTTCAGATGTTTAAGGATTTGTCTTATTTTGGGATAAAGCAATAGGAGAAAAGGGTTTAATATCAAATTGTATAAAGTTAAGAATTAAATCTGAATGGGTAAAAGGATAAGGCACTGCATAGAGCACATTAAAGGGTTGGTACTGGGTTCATGTTTCTGCTGCTGTCTGAAAGATTGTATGGATAACAAACTGACATAGCAGATATTCTACTGTTTGTATAGGGGATGATTATTCATTATGTATTAACAAATAGCATTATTTCATGTTGTTGAATCTAAAACCTGAAATGTTTGGGAGAAAGATTTTGCCCTTATGCAGAGAGAAATGTGGAATAAGGAAGGGGACTGACAGTAAACCACACAAAGTTCCTTAACTGTCTTCATAGTGGGAGGCAAAACATAAACAATAAATACAATAAAGTATAAATAAGCAAGTTATAAAGGAAGTTAGAAGGTGATAAGCACCACAGAAATAGAAAAAGTAGAGTGGGATAAACGAGTGTCAGGGTGAGGGCAGAAGGCATTGTTAAGAAAGGTGGTCAGAAGACGCCTCGTGGAGAAGTTGGGATTTGAGCAGATTTGAAATAGGTGAGCCGGTAGCCCAGGAGATCGTCACGAAAGGGCTCTTTCTAGAGTGAACGGCTGGAGCATGGCTGTAAGGCAGAACTATGCCTGAGTGTCCAAGGAGCAGCAAGGAGGCAAGTGTGACCTCTACAGAGTGAGCAAACTGGAGAATAGTACACCTGGGCAACGATCCTCCTAGTGCTGTCCTTAGGAATTTGCCACCCTAAAAAAATCCCCAGTTACTTTGCTTTTATTTAATTAGTTTGTTTTGGTAAAATGGAAATTTGAATACGCATTAACCCTGAATTTAGATTAAATTAATTAATATGCTACATATTTTTTAAAACCCAGCATTTTTATCAATATTTTCCCCCTATTGTGTCAAAACAAGCTTCAGTGGACATTTATTGGTGGAGAGAATGATGGCCCAGATGTGGAATTACAAATATCCATCTTCTCTCATCTACCAGCTTTCTCCTGAGAGCATGAGAGAAATCTGTCCATTTCTGATAAATATAGCTGCTAGCTGAGCCTTAAGCCCTAAACCTCAGGGTAGTGCCTGAAGCGCTAGGCTGAGCCAAATGGAAAACTCTCTTCTGGTCCATTGAAGTGGACTTAAAACAATGTGAGATCTGCTTTATCTATTTCCCCCTGTAAATTCAACCGGAATCTTTAAGCTGTGGAAAACCCATCCAGAGACAAACTGGGAAAAGGAAGAGAATGGGGGGAAAAAATGTGTATTCCAACACCTAGAGCTGTACTTCTGTAACTCAGCTCAGGCCTTTCACAAGTACAAAGGAGTAGCAAGAGAGACGGAGAATAAGAATGAGAGTGAACATGCCCCATCCACAAAGTCATGTGAGCCTTGGAGAAAGGGTGGGAATAAGAAGGGACCAGAGAATAATGACCTGCCCTCTGTAAAGCCTCCACCAGACAGTTTTGAGACCACACAAGTTTATGCTACATGCTTTTGTGGGCTCTCTTTGAAAGCCCCACAACCTTGACTTGTGGACTAATAAACATCCTGAAATTTGGTAGATCTAAATCACTAGTTTTTCTTGGAAGAAAGGGTTCAAGGTGGGAAATGGAAATACTAGATATTTCAAACTGAAATGGAATTTAAAACAGTGAATTAAGTACCTACAAAAATGGTTGGGAACAGTAGAGTATCAGTCAGAGGTTTTTTTTGGTGTTGTCATTGTTCACCGCACTGCAAACTATGAATAAGCGTTCAGGAAACTACTGCTGCCATCCACAAATGAAGGAAAACCCTGACAAAGCTATAACTGCTTCACAGCCTCTAAACTGGTGAACGTGGAATTGCCAGTCACTAAAAACCCTGTTTACCAAAACCCACAGGCAGTAACCCTGTCAGGTGCTGGGGTAAGGATGACTTCTACCTTCCTTCACTTTTGAATATCACATGAGTACACCTCATTGGCAAAACCTAAGCTTATCCAGAAACCTAACGGCAAGGGAATTTAGGAAACTTAGTTCTTAGGTTTCCAGCCCTGTCATATAGGGGAGAGTACAGAAGGGATTGGTAATGAGTGCTGACAATAAAAGTTGGTCAAGGGCATGCCCATTTTAAAGGAAGAAGTGAAAGCTAAGTGGAAATTCTCAAAGGGAGGGGAGGAATCAAATTGGCTAGTGAGAAATTTTAATCCCAGGGACAAGATATTGTGAACTGTACATATAATTGTGAGTAGGCATTTGTGCCTGGGAATGCTACTCATTTGAGTGGATCAACTAAGAAATTAATTTTCAGGGGTTCGGGGGGGGGTCCTATTTATTTTCTTTCTTTCTTTTTTCTTTTAAACTTAGCTTGAAGCCTCCTGTTTATCTATAAAACCATTATGTTGGGGAGCTAGATCCCTAAAACTGGATGTTTCACAAAGACAAGGATCTTATTTATTTTACTCACTTGTAGCTCCAGTGTTTTCCACCATGCCTGGCCTATTTGCATTCAGATAATTTTTGTTGAATGAATAAAAGTGAGTTTCAAGGACTTCTTGCTTCAGAACTACCCAGAATCCTATAAAGTGCAGATTCCTTGGGCACCTTGTATGTGGAACTGAAATCCCTGGGGTATCAGAACCCATACAGACACACACTCAGTGCTTCTTTCACATGCTGCATACAGTCTGAGAACTACTGACATTCAGTCTCTTCACTTTGTCAGTGAGAAAATTGAGACTTAATGGTTTGCTCAAGGTCACATGGCTAATGACCGAATCAAAAGTAGGGCCCACACAGGCAGACCCTGAGAAGTTCATTAGTTTATTTACTTCCTCTAGTTTCAGTGTATAGAAAGCAGGGAAATAATCCAGCTTCCAGTTTTTTGTTTTGTGTTGTGTTTTTTACCTGATAGATGGTTGATTTGGAGTCAATTTCTCATTGTCATTTCTGTATCACTTCTTCTACCAGCATTATTTCACACTCTGCGTTTTCCTCATTGATTTTCATAGTAGCACCTAACTGATATTTCTAATTAAAATTAATTTTTGAAATGCTTGTCAATGACCATGGACTTCTAAGTTTTTCTTATTTCACTGAATAGAGCTGTGGGAAAGAACTTACTCTGCCTACCAGGGCCTTTTGAAACTCCTTTAATATATTTTTCTAACATGGCTTTCCCATGTCTCCTAGGGTGGCAGCCATTCTCAAATGCCATTGCTTTTGCTTTGGAAATACCAGATTCTTAGGCTTCCCATTTATTTTTTTTCCGCAAAGTGTCCAAGGAATAGAAATTCATTGTTTATCTAACTGATGTATTTCACTTTTTTTTTTTAAAGAAACGTGGACTGAAAAGGTAGAATTTTCCTGCAGAATGCATGGACAGCCAAGTCGGGTACAGACTTGTGCCTGTGAGAAAGGAATCGTCTTGCCTACTTCAAAGCAACTCCTATTACGGTGTGCTGGTGAAAACACCGGCTTCCCTGTTCTTTTGGGAGCAAATGAGCTTTCTCTTACATCCCGACCTCATCTGTGCCTTTTACTAGGTTCTTCAGAAATTTGCCACTGTAGTTGAATTTGTTCAGAATCCTTTACCAAGTATTGCAGGATCTACACAGCTGTCATCTTTACGTATTAAAAGATATTTTAGAATTCTGTAACCAAATTGTCAATTGAGCATTTTTTCTTAATGTCTATATTTAAATAATTCTTGGGACTGCCAGTCTTCTAGAGCAAATGAATCCCTTCCCATTTGGCAACAGGATAGCTGACTACCAGCCCCTTTCCATCTGATAAATGTTCCCATAGCAACACTAAGGCAGTCTGTTCAGTTTCATTAACTACCAAGACTATAGCCTGAGAAAAATATATGGTGTTATACCATATCATAGCACCTAGTGAAAGGACTCGCGGGTGATTAAATTCATCATGATGGTGGTGTTGGGGCGTTTGTTCAAATAATAAAAATATTACTATTTCTTTTTGTAAGGGAGAAAAAGAAACCCTTGATATCGGAGTCATTATTTTGAACTTGGACAAGGATTCAGATTTACTCTTGATGTTGACAGATCTAAACTTCCAGCACTCAGTTTCTCTATATTGCTAAAACCCGTCCCTGTATTATCTATTTGGAAACTTTTACTCACATGCATTCTAAAGAACACCTTCATTTCTCTGATTTAAAAGAAGATTTTAAAGAACAAATACACTCTGGGTACTCAAAAAGCAGAAATGTCTATTGATTTATGAAAATTGGAAGTGTACTACCATCTTTTTCTGCAGCAGAGTCATGTAAAGGCGTTTGCTGCTTGAGACGGTTGATGTGCCTGTTTTAAGCAACCAGGTAAAGATCTGGCTTCACAGAAGCTGACAAGGGGGATCGGTAATCATCTTGCAAGGTATATTTTGCTTCTCAAGAATTTACCACAGTTAACTTATAGTGAGCTTTCTTTTTTGCATTTAATATGATTGGACTTCCACACACTTTATTTGTACATAAATTTGGAGATATTATATTTTGACCTGGTTAATGAATATTAAAGTTTGAAGAGAATAAAGAAATCATACTGTCCATTCCCCTGCTTCTTGAGGTGTAAAACTTGGGGTAACATCATCTTGTACATCTTAAGCAATACAATTTTTATTTGGCAATTGTACCTCAATAAAGCTGGGGGAAAAAAAAACTTCAAAAGACAGAAAACTTGGGGCAGAAGGAGTAAGTTATTTGCCTAAAGTGAGCCAAACCTTGTTTGTAAGGATTAGAAGTATTTACTGTTAATGGTCTTTGCCAATGGGTTTTCCATGTAGAAACACTGGTACTTCAGAATTTTGTTAGCTACTTTATCGCTGTAGTTGCTATGTAGGTTTATGATTACCATACTATTAAATTACATAGCACACAGCAGTTCAGAATAGAGTGTGGAATGCAGCAGACATGCACCAATCATACTTTTCTATTCTACTTGCTATATTATGTTTTCCTTTGCTTCTTTCCAAAGGTAGCTGTCACCTTAGCCTATCTTGATTATTATAACGATGCATACATGAACATTTTTTTTCTATTAGGCTATCTTCAATAAGAACCAGACAGACTATTTGATAGACAGCTCCAATTTTTGTAACTCTAAGAAGATTACTGCCCCTAGCAGTGGCCCCATTTCTGTGTACAGATGGTTTTGATGTATATATTTCAGGTATCTGGAGCAATGCAGGAAAAGACAGTCCTGGTTGACACCTATTTTAGAATTAGTCCTACATTCAAAAATGTATATTTTTGAAAGATTTATTTCTGGAATTATGCAGTCCTGCAATGAGACTAAATTTTGTTCTGTGACTTTTAAAATAATGACAATATCACTTAGTGCAGGAATAATTTCAAGACTAGAGGCACCGTGAGGTTTTCTGAATCCGTTTTAGGTCATAAAAATACAATTTAGACCATTATTGACCATGAATAAACAAAGCTGTCTTTCTGTTGACTTTAGAAAGAAAGCCAGTCTTCTGCACTGAATTGAAAAAAAACTTCTGGGTAAAAAGAGTGGAAGGGTTGGATTACTGTGAAATCCCTGATCTCTTCCCTTGAGATAAAGTAAATCCAGATGAAATCTGGGGCCGGCCACTGTTCTTATCTTGGAGTGGAGGGACAGATCAGTGGGCGAGTGCGGGTGAGGACCAAGAGAGGGAGGAAACCACAGAGCACCTACTTAGGTCAGCGTGATGTCGGGGAAGAAAACTGACTGCCAAATCAGGATGTCTAGTTTCTAGTTCCAACTTTACCCTCCTCCTGAATTCTCTGTGGGCCAGACAGCCAGGATTGGTCCACATTGGGACTGACTGTTCAGCTTGGTGGTGTTAAGAATGTGGACCAGTTACCTGAAACTTTGAGCCTCAGTTTACCTGAAACTCTGAGCCTGTTTCCTCATCGGCATAATGGAGCTAATAATAGTACCTTCCTTACACAACTGTGAGGATTAAGTGAGCCATTCCCCACAGTAACTAAGCCAGGTAAGACTGTTGCGGTGTAAATTTCCTAACGATGTGTGCCGTCGTTTTCTTCATTCATAAAATGGAGTATCATAGGCAGTGTGAAGATGAAAGAAAATGGATGATATTGGTAAAAAGTACTTAGCAAATATTACTGAGATGTGAATTAACTTTTAGCTGATTAAAAGGCTTTAACTAACCTGCATTCTCAGTTGCAGCCAACATTTGAATAAACAAAGTTTTTACTGTTTTAGTAAAGTGCAGTTTATTCATAGGACAGGCAGGTTTTGGTATTTAGTTACTGAATATGACACTTGACTGGTTCGCTTCAGCATGATTTATTGAGCACCTGCTATGGGAAATCCTGACTGCTCTCATTATTTCTCCTCAGATATCATAGTTAATGATCGTATTGTGTAGAGGCTCCAAAGCCCCAAATATTGAAACTAAGAGTAGAGCCCCCGTAAAGCACAGTTGCTTTCGACATCCATTTTGCATCTGAACCTCCAGAAATTTTTTGAGACTGAAAAAACTCCCTGTCCTCTTAAGTAGTGCTTTGTAAAGTATTCTTGCTGTACACTGCTCCCCCTTTTCTCTTCTCACTGGGCTCCCATTTGTGATCTATCTGAAATAACTATTTCCACATAACACATTCTTTGCCCACTGCTGATCTACCCTGGAGCTGTTGCTACTTCCCGTGGGGAATACAGATGAACCTAGTGACCCACCAGGAGCCGGCCAGGGGACAGGGAGATAATGACTCTTTGTCACAGTGAATAATTCTCTCAGTTTGAATTCTCAGTAATTACCAGGTTTTTGTTTTGGTGTTTCGTTTTTTTTAACCTTCTTGGTTTATATCTAACTTTAATTATTTCACAGAATGTTTGTCACCCTGAAGCTTTTCCTGCAAAACAAAAACGAAAAATTAACACAGTTAAAGTTATTTCACCAGTGGCCTTTCTCTCTCCATTATGATGTGTATCAGTATCACTATTTAGACGCACAGAAGTTAATCCCTTGTAGCTCTTAGACAGTGATTTAAAATAGAACTATCTGGAAACTAGTCATGAAAACTGGGAGCTTTGTGCCTGTGAAGGGACTGTTCGGGATTTAGAAAGTGTTTTCTGAAATAAGAGACCGAATTGTACAATTTTGACTTGGAAAATCAAGAAATTAGAGTGCTCCAAATCTGCAGCGTTAAAAGAGCAGAAGAAAAGAGTGTTGGATAAGCTCCACGTGCTCTAGGCCAGCGGTCCCCAACCTTTTTGGCACCAGGGACTGGTTTCATGGAAGACGGTCTTTCCACAGACCGGGGGTAGGGGGTAGGATGGTTTTGGGATGATTCAAGCACATTACATTTACTGTGCACTTTATTTCTATTATTATTACATTATAATATATAATGAAATAATTATACAACTCACCCTAATGCTGACAGGAGGTGGAGCTCAGGCTCTAATGTGAGCGATGGGGAGCGGCTGTAAATACAGAGGGAGCTTCGCTCGCCTGCCCGCCGCTCACCTCCTGCCTTGGACTGGTACCAATCCGTGGCCCCAGAGGTTGGGGGCCCCTGCTCTAGGATGCATTTCAGAGAACCCTAAAGTTATCCAAGTTGCTTCTCTTCCTCCAGACAAGAGTTCGCTTAAATCAGCCTTTAAGATCTTTATTCAGTGTGCACAGACACGTGTCACATTTGCCTAGGTGCTCGGTTCCCTCTAGGATTTATTTTTACTCAAGGCACTAACACGCTTCCTGTCTCCTAGGCTTGAAAGTTAAGAGCCCATCTTGATTTCTTCTTTTCCCTCATCCCCCATCTCTAGTCAGCCAGTACGTCCTACCATTCCTTTCTGATGTCTTCTTGTTTCCCTTTTCTCCTTCACTTCTTCTCCTGCCTTCCTCCTGACCCAGCGAATGTGGCAAGTGCAAAATGCTTCAACATTCCCAAGGGGTGAATCTGTAGAACTTTCACAAATCAATCACCAGTCTCATCGCTGTAACTCACAGTTATTTCTATACCTGTAGTTGAGGTTTACTTGGAGGCATTCTGCATAAAGGAACATACTCCTTTGTTTAGTGAGACAGACTGAGCGCAAGACCCTGCTTTGGGGGGGAAAAGATAAAATCCCACCGAGAAGCAGAAGCACGGTGCTAGCTAACAACTTGCCTTCACAAATCGACCTCATAACTCTGTGCCCTAGAAAAATTAGAAATGAGAACATTTGGAGATCATTTGGGTCAAGTTGAAATTATGAATGTTCAATCTCTGATTGCTAAGGGACTGTGGTGTTTCCCTGCGTATTTTGCCTGCAGTTTTTCTCTTTCTCTTCCAATTCATTTTTTTTTTTGGTAATCTGCTAGATAAATTTTTCTAAAATACCATTTTGCATTCCCCATTTCCTGTTTAAAAACCTGAAATGACTCACCTAATATTAGTTTTAGAAATCAATTCAAAGGCCTTAATAGAGAAGCTGGTTTCAGGCCTTCCACAGTTTGGCCCATACCCACTTATCTCTGATTTTCCTTCATAAACCTGCAAATCTAGCCAAATCAATTTGATTTTTTTTGTCCCTGGAAAAATATTTTCCTGTCTCTGCCTTTTTCTGAATTTTCTTTAAGAATAGCTTTCAAGTCTGATTCCCTCTCTTTGATCTCTACCACGTCTGTGTTCAGGCCATCTTGGGACCCGCGTGGTAGAAAAGGCCACACTAGCTGAAATGTGGGAGAAGTCTGTGATGTAAGCGAATGTCATTACTTCAATTATTAATGTTTATTGATACAAAAAGTTAATTGAATTAGGACTGAGGGTTGACCACACACTGAAAAGAACCACTCAATAATTCCGTCATTGGAACCATTCCATAATTGCTTATCTTTGGTAATTCTTCTTGCTTTAGTAAAGCAGGCTTCATATATTCATATGAAAAGCCACAGCTGAAGCTTAGAACAGGTACTAGAAATGGATTGTCTGAGTGTAAAACCTCATTCTGACTCCTAGCTGTTTAATTTGGGGCCTAGTTTCCGCACCTCTGAATGAGTATAATAATGGTACCTGTCTACCTCATAGGGTAGTTGTGAGGATAAGAATAGAGCCCAGCACATGATAAGAGCTCAGTAAATATTAGCTGCTGCCATGAGTATTAGTATTAATATTGTTATAGTTATTGTCTGATGAATTTGATATTTTTTCATTCAGCATTTACTTCACCACACTTAATTTTCAGTGAAAAGATATTTCCTGCTTTGAGAACGAAATCTATTTCAAGTTAAAATAAAAATTCATCTAATATACCTTTAAATAATAATGAGGCATTTAGTGCACTGAAGTAGTTCTGTGTTTCCCAAAGTGGGAACTTACAACAATGGAATCATTTAAGCTTAAGGATTCCTTATATTAGTCATGTAATTATCCCTTCTCTTAGAAGCCTGGGGCCAAATGGATCTCTTCCCAGGAGAAAGAAACTATCTCTCCTGGTTGAACAAAGATTTCGGTATAAAGGCTATCCACTCTCTGATCCATTGCTACCTCCCTGATCTTGGAATACCTTTCTCTCCCATAAGAAAGAAGAGTAGGTGAGGCAGCAAGAGTAGGAAGAACCTTTTCTCTTGCTTAAAGCCAATCTGAGGCCTAAGACACAGAAAGAAGTACCTACTGAGCTCTTCAAGCAAGCACAGGGCCCAGTGAAGGTGCTCTACATGTGTGAATCTGCTCACTCATTCATTCACTCTTTTATTATTTGTTCCATTCATCACTTATTGAGCATATACCTGGTGACAAGCGCTATACTAGGTATTGGACATTCAGAGGAAAAGAATGAGAGTTATTTCTCTGCCTTGAGGTGAGGGAGATGGGTTTTTCTGTGTGCGTTTTAACACAGCAAGTCAAATTAAATCTTAAAATATTTCTTCTGGGAATCAAAACTTTCTGAATCAGATTTATATTTGCTAAACTCAATGCCAAGTGGAACAAATGTAATGCATATTTAAAAATTATAAAATGGAAGCACTGGAGCGATTGGAGAATCTCTTACTAAGGTGAGGAAAACCAGAGTTGGCGTCATCATGATCAGGTAACTCTGGGACAGGCCCTAACCAGTGATTTCTAAAATCTAGTCCCTCCGTATTTCTGTGATAAGATGTTGGAGTTTCAGTGTTACTACTAGGCCATATGATTTTTAGATGTATAGAAAATATTTTTATTGTCCCATAGCCTAGCTTTAGACTATTTTTCCCACCATTTCATCAGCCTGGGAAAAGAACCATTTCCAAATTCCTGTGCATTCTAGGCCATATGCTGCTTGACTGTTGGGCTGATTTAAGTTTTTGATCCTGTTTATAAGTTTTCTGGTCAGAATTATGTTACTTGGTATGTTACTTTGAACTGAAATTTTTCTTTTAAGTTTACTCATTGCTAGGGTCTCTGAAGTTTCTACAGAACTGCAAACGCTGTTTCAACAGTGTGACCTTTTCCTTACTAACTAGTAGGAAAGGACCATTTACACTTTCTAAAGCACGCTGGCCACAAAATAATTTGGAGAGGAGGAAAGAACTATTTCTTCCAAACTGGAAGGCAGGCAAGCAGCATTCATGATACAGGGGAAATACACAAGTAAATATGGTACTTTATAAAAAATTGAGTTAATTCTATTTTTAGGTGGAAATTTTCCTTTTTTATGACTTGCAAATTTTTTTTTCTTAAAAGTAACCATGGGCTTTATTTAATAATTTGTATCGAAGAGCAGCAGACAAGGCCATGCATTGTCCAAACTGTTCCGGTATTAAAAAAAATTGAGTTGTGATGGTAACTTGGAGAATTGCAGGAAGTGTTCCTGAGTACACAGTGGTTCTCTTCCCTGTGCTTCTGAGTATGATTCTCATGCTGCTTGTCTTTGTTGACTTAAGCCCATCAGAAGAAGGTCATCATAAAGATAAAAAATTCCTTTTTGTTAGCTAGATTAGATGTGGATGCTTCTTGGTTCTTCCAGGTCAGGGAGAATGCCTAGTTGAGTGCTAATAGGATCCTTAGTTTGGTTTTCTAATTGGAAGCCCTAATTAAGCTCTGGCAGGATCTCTCTCTGTTGATGTTTTGACCTCTCTGTTGACCTCTTTGTGCAAGAGATCTTTTAGCAGCTAAACAAACAAATGGGGGGTGATGACTAGAATTTTCTATTCCATGTGCCCAAGATACAATTCTATTCTGCCACTAATGTATGATATCTTCAGAAATCTTTTGCTGTATGCGCACTGTTGAAATGAATGTTATTAAAAGAAAGAAAGAAACATAGTATGTATTTTATTTCTTGCTCACGGTTGAAATTAAGAGGGGATGCTCCTTTATTTGGTATGATAATCATGCTTTGTTTAGATTCCAGGTTGAGAAGAAGCCTGAATTCTTTCTTTCATGTCATGCCTGCCTCATTCAGACCCACCCACAGAGTTCTGCACACACATGTCAGTCCCCTGCTCCTACACGGATCCCTTCAATAGCTTCCCTTCACCCTTTGGATAGAATCCAAACTCCTTACAGCCCCAGATGCCCAGAGGACTTCTTTAGATCTCAACTTAAATGTCTCTCCAGTGGGAAATCATCTCTTATCCACAGAAACATGCAATCTTCTGCCTTCACACTCTTCCTTTTGGTGAGAATAATGCACCTAAATTTACTTTGCATCAAACATTCTGTGGCCTATAATCTGTGTTCCCTTCTAAACTTTGTTTATTTCTTGCAAGGAAAAGACTGTTTTCGTCTCTCTTGGTCTCCCTCCACAATGTGTAACGCTGTGCCATGGTCACTAATCTTAAATATCTACTGACTGATCGATAAGGAGAAAAAAGTGTGCACATACTTACTACATGCTACAGAAACCTGTTTTCCAAACAAAATCGATGCATTTTAATTTATTTTCTGTTACATAATCTGGAGTAACAACTACCTGCTTTCTTACTTTAAATGATAAATAGATAGCTTTATAACACTGTGATCTTATAAAGTGAAATATCTTCATTAAAGCACCTACTGAGTTAGAATGTGATCAGTTAGGCAGTCTGAACTAGCAGTTTTTAAAGATAGCTCATGAAAAAAGAAGTGTTTTCATGATGTTATTTACCTCTAAACAATTGTGCTGGTAATTCTCAAAAGCAATTGTGCTGATAATTCTCCATTATTCTTATCTGTTTCTTATAAAAGCCCCGTAAAGACCTCCACTAATATATCTCATTCTAGATCAAAATACTACATGTATTTTCCAAGTATTTACTTGCATTTTTATATCTATTTAATCCTTGCTCTGTCCAATTAATGCTTATTGAATGGAACAATGAATGAATAAATTTTAAAAATGCAATATTAGGTTTAAGTTTTGAGTATTTAAAAGAAATATGCTACCCCTGCCTTCTAGAAATATTTGGAAAATGTATTTAAGGTTCACATTTTCAGCAATTCAAATATACTCCATTCTTCTAGTTTCAATGAAGTAATGAGGTTTCGCTACATTGTATTTCCTGAATTCCAGAATATTTGAATATATGTAGAAAAATAGAACACTTTAGCTCAGCTAAAGTTTGGGAATAATCTATATCTCATCTTCCTTGGTATAGAAAAATGAGAGTAAACATTTCTATGTAGAAATGAATTTATTGAACCTCCTCAAGATAAAGCTTAAATAGATGAACATTTGGTCAAACAGTATTGTTCAACCTTTATATTCAAATTCTGACCAAATGTCCATCGTCACTGCGAATGGGCCAGCACTGAAGTAGCCCTTTATGGAAAGGTACTACTGTTAACATCCAATGTTAAAAATAAAGTCACGTTATTCTAAAATCTTATGAATTTAATTTTGTGGTACTGCAGTTAGTTATAATCATTTTAAACTTTGTAGAACTTAAAAAAAGAAAATCTTTTGTTGACTGCACATGGTGTACAGCATAGTAGGCTAAGCTTGGAAGATATACAAATGAAAAAGGCATAGTGACTCTCCCTAAGGACTGGGATTCCAGGGAACCTAACTAATGTTTCCCTAAATAATATGCTATAGGCTGTGATAGATGCCAAAAATTAAATGAAAAAAAAAGTATTATGAGACTGCCAAGAGGAAGTGATTAATGTGAATTTGTAGACTCAGAGAATGCTCCATAGAGAAAATGGTAGTTGAAGGTTGAATACCATTTCAATACACAAATCATGGGAGACAGAAGATTCCAGGTAGATCAGAACCTCTGAAGCAAACCACTGTGTGATTGTATCCAGGGAGTGGGACCAACCAGTGGGACTGGACAGAGTATGTTTGGAGATGGGTCTTGGGGGTGGTAATGGCAAGCCTGATTTGAATGAATTGGACTTTATTTCATAGGTCATAGGGAGCTACCACTAAAGATTTTTTTTAACTGAAGAGAGACTCTAGTAATCAATAATAATGACCACCAAAAACGTCTTCCCTTCCAGGCACTTAGTAGAGTTGCACTTTTTGCAACCCCCTTTTCTGTTCTTTCTAGTTTGATGGGGTCATGTAGCTGCTTATAAGAATAGTGTTGGTACTAGAATTGATGCAGCATTTAATGACCAAGAGAAGTCTTTTTCTGGCTCTCTCTCTTCCCTTTGGTATGTTTGAGATAGAATTGCTCCCTATGAGTAGAGCCTCCTGCTGACCAGAGATGGATGTATACTTTGAGCAAAGCATATAAACCTTTGTTGTTTTAAGCTTAATACAGAGATCTGAGAGTAGTTTATTACTGCACCACTACTGTCTCTCCTGTCCTGATGGATACAGGGATGGTGTCAAGTCCTTGCTTTATAACGGCAACCCTTGTAGCATTAAGTAGAATACATGAAGAGAAGGGAAATCTGGAATTGAGACCGCTTAAGAGGTTGATGGATTAATCCTGACAAAAAATAATGACCAGGCAGTGGCAGTGGAAGTGGAAAGAAGAAGTGATGTGAGAGGAAAGGTGGAGAAAGAATCAACAGGATAACTTAACAAATTAGGTGGGGAGCCAGGGTAAGAGGAAAATTGAAGTTTACTTCCAGCGGAAATTCTTATTTAACTTCTGAAACTTTTCTCACTGAAGAGATTACACTCATATGTTTCCTTAATATTTTTGTGTTTTTCTCTTTAAACAATCTCTTTTTGAATTTTTTCCAGAGCTCTGGTGATATTAAATGGGTTTATTGTCTTTATTTATCTACATTTACTCACAATTTACGAAAACTATCCAGATTTTCTGTATTTTGGTTCTTTTCTGCTTTGTTAATGATTCTGTACTGTATATCATACATAACGCTTTATTTAGCAACATGTTAACTTAAGTAAAACTACTTTGGTTCTCGTGAGTTAAGGGAAAAAATGATAGACCTCAACTACTCTGTCAGTTTATAGCATTATATTCTAATAGCGATAATAATAGTTACATAGAGAACTATATTCTTAAAGCAATTTAATATATGTTCTCTCAATAACTCAATGAGGCAAGCAGGGTAGGAGTTAACTTCATTTAGTGAATAGGAAACATGAAAGAGGGATTAAGTTAGTAAATAGCAAAACCACTCTTCAACCTACGTGTTCTGTCTCCATGTTGAGCTCTCAAATGCTGCCTAGAACTCCCAAAATTTTGAAGCACAGAGAAAGCTCAAGAGCTATCAAATGTATAAGCACGGAATTTAGACATATATCCAGACCGTCAGACTGAAGAAAGAACTCATTAACCTCTAGAATAGGCTGCCAAGTATATTTTGACTTTTGGATTTTTAAAAACTATGGGCCTATTCTGAATCATCTTACTTCCTATCAAGTTTGGATGATCTTGTTCCTACTATTCTAGTCTTTGTTTAGTGAGGTTATGGTGAAAGTATGTGCATTATCACTCTACCCCCAAAATGGATCTGAATAGTATAGGCTAGAGGTCAAGAACACAGACTGTGGAATCAGAAGGCCTGATTTCAAGTCCTGGCTCCACCATGAGATGCCCTGTGACTTTGGAACTGTTGCACTATCTCTTCTAGCCTTAGTTCACTCACTTCTGAAATGGAGTAAGAGTTGTATGTGGGCAGTATGATTATTGTGACGTTTAAATGAGGTAATCTACATAAAGACCTTACTATGGGGTTTTGCAGGTTGCAAACTCAGTAACCTAGCCATTGTTAGATAATGATCTAATGAGATAGCTGAAATCTTAGGTGTATTTCTGATCCTGCCATCATCAACCACTTAGAGTTTAAATTATAATTTTGTCACTGTGTCTGATAATTTATCAGTGTCTGATAAATGTTTGAGGAATAAAAATATTAGGATTGGATTTCTCTGCTCAATTCTTAACTATTGGTTAGAGAAAAATCATGTCATTTGAGGTGCAAAGGAGCACGTGATTGTTTGGATTTTTAATGCCTGATAGACAGTGTGAGAAACACAAGTAAAGGCAAGACAAACGAACATTGCTATTGTTTTGGTTCTTATACTGCACTTACAACTTCTAGCAAAAATCTTTCATTTTGGTTGATGTTTGACTTTCTCCTTTCCCTGGGGTTGAATTAACATATGATTTCAAATGTTAGTCTTTTAGTTATACAGGGTACAGGATGAAACCAATTCCTTTTCTTGTTTTCTGACTAGTGCTTGGTTTGTTTATAACCTGGGTACAATGGTAATACATTGAAAAGCAGTGTTTTCTAAAACAGGTGATATAATATCTCTTGTATGTGGAATCTAAAAAATGGTACAAATAAACTTATTGACAAAACAGAAATAGAGTCACAGATATAGAAAGCAAACTTACGGTACTTGGGGAAGCAGCGGTGGGGGGGATAAATTGGGAGATTTGGATTGACATATACACACTACTCTATATAAAATGGGTAACTAATAAGGACCTACTGTATAGCACAGGGAACGTTTCTCAATTCTCTGTAATGACCTATGTGAGAAAAGAATCTGAAAAGGAGTGGATATACGTATATGTGTAATTGATTCACTTTGCTGTACAGCAGAAACTAACGCAACATTTTAAATCAACTATACTCCAATAAAAATTAAAAAAAAAAAAAGACCCAGGGACATACATGATGGATAAAACAAAACAAAGCAAACAAGATCAACCAAGTTATTTATTAAGAAACTAAGATAAAGAAATAAAAATGCAATTTGCTAGCTTCTTTAGGCAAAGATCTTTAAAAACTAAAAAAATAAATAAATAAAACAGGTGAATAATGTAAGAAAGTGTGTGAAGCCAAAGACCTTTGGTTAAACCACCATGGTATGTACCTTTGTCTAGTTACTGCTGTGAGGGTATGATGTAATGCATGTAAAGAAAGATCATGTGTTACACATACTAAGTGCTCAAAAAGAAAGTTACAATTACTTCTAATTCAGTTTTATCTATTTTTTTTGCCTTAAATAACTTGTTTAGAATTTAATGATTTATTTATTTAATATGTGCTCATGGTTTCAAAGATATAAAATTGCAGCATTCTCAATAGAAATATTTTTTAAAGTGCCAATTTCTGAAAATCGACTTTTCCATCACTTTTTAAAATATAATAGGAAACCTTAACAAGAGACACATTTTAGAAATTTATCTTTATTCTGTAATGCTGTGTATTAGTAAAACAAAATTAGAACCATTTCTATGATAGGTCTCTTTTTTTTTTTAAGTCTGACTCTATTATGCTTAAAATATTTTTTTTTCTAATTTGGAATTTGATATACTGAGAGAGTCACCAACTTTACTCCTTTTAACAATTAAATATACAAAGTTTAAATAGTCACAGTGACACCTGTGGGAGAACCTTCCACCTTGGCCTGTCATAGAGGCTTATTCTCCTCATCCTTTCATGGGTCTAATGATGCTCTTACCATGTGAGACAGAGAACAGACCCAGGCACCAGGCTCCTTGGGTCCATATAAAGTGCTATCAAAATCCAAACAGCTTACGTGTTACCTTTAAAATGTGTATGCTAATTTGATTGGGAATTCAGTCAGCAAAACTAAATTAGTAATTCTGCCGTATGAACAGGATATCAAGAGATTAATATCTCTGAGAAATCCATTATTTGTAAGTATAAAAAATAAATTATGGTAATGTTTCTTTCCAGGATATCAGAAATTCCTGTGTTTAGAAAGATAAATTAGCTTTCACAATCAAGACATTTAATAAATTAATAGATAGCCTAACCAGGGTAGCTGAGTTAAATATTTAGAAATAATTGTACATGAAAAAAATATCATACTGAGGAACAATAAAGTGTTACAAATTGTGTTGTGGAATGAATGTTTATATCCCATCCCCTCTTTCCCCGAATCATAAGTTGAAGCCCTACCACCCAACATGATGGTATTTGGAGATGGTGCCTTTAGGAGATAATTAGGATTAGATGAGGTCATGAGGATGAGGCCCTTGTGATGAGATTAGCGGCCTTATAAGAAGAGACAGGTACCAAATTAGCTGGTACTATGATCTTAGACTTCCAGCCACCAGAGCTGTGAAAAGTAAATCTCTGTTGTTTAAGCCACCCAGTCTATGGTATTTGTTATGGAAACCCATGCCAACTAAGTCAAATTGTACATGGGAATACTTACCTTGATATAGTTATTAAAAACTATGCATTTAATTTGAGGAGTCAGATTATTCAGAGATTGTATTCATTCTTCCTAGCCCCTATTTTTATGTCACATCTAGCTCAAGGAGAATTTTTTTTCCAGCTACTTTTTAAAAATTCTGTAAGGCCTGTTTTTTTGATATCATGATGAGATTTCACTCAGTCATGATACTGCCTTCAGTGTATCCTAGGGAAAAAGGTTGTTCTTTCATTTATATTTTGGATGAAGGAGTTGAGATGAACATTTTAAGAAGGGATTGTTATTGTCTGCAATATGCCCAAAACCAGTACTTGATTGTGTCTATTTCAGGCTGAAACATGGACCTTAGTAGAAGACACCAAGTAACTTAATCGACTACATTTTGAAAATATCCATCTGCCCTCACAATGACCAGAGACCTGTCACAACTTGGAAAGATAATTCAGTTAATTTTAATCTTGTAGTTTTTTAACTGGTAAATACTAGCTATTTAATGGCATCGACTGTTATTAATCACAATGGAAAAACAGCATAATATATGGATGTGTGATTTGAACCTGTAAATTTCTGTGTGTGTGTATGTGTGTGTGTGTGTGTGTGTGTGTGTGTGTGTGTGAATGTAGGGTGCGGATGAAGTGTGGGAGAGTACTGAAGGAAAAAAAGTGGCCATTGTAACAAATGAATTGAGTGTATTACAAGAAGAATAGCTCTTGGAAAGAATCCAGATTGGTCCAATTTCAAGTAGCAAAGGTAATAATATCTGTGAATTACCTGTATGCCAACATTCCTGTATTATATTTCAATGGACTCAGCTTTTTCTTCTCAGTGTAATAGGAACTCTGTGTCTTTTTTTAGTTAGTGGCCTTTGATATTCCCAGATAAAAGGCATCCTTCTGAATTCTTTGATCATACACTGCAGCATGCCAGCAAGCTCTCACTCATAGCATCTTTGAAAAATACTCGTATTCTTTAAATTCATTTTAAATTATAATACAGTGACATTTTTACAGAGTGTAAAGTAAATTAAGCCAGAATTTAGTTGCATGCTCTAAAGAAGAACTGAGGAAATGGGAAATTATTGGTCACAAAAGAAAAACCCTAAATTCTAAATCCAGCATCTAGCACCTTATCAGTTTTTGACTATTCACTGTATTTATTTAACAGCAGAGAATCCCATGGGAATAGCCTCAACTTTGGGAGAAATCTGGGTTCAATCTCAGCTCTGCCACTTAGTAACTGTGTGCCCTGAGCCAGTTATTTAACCTTTCTCTGCTTTGTCTCCTAATCTGAAAAGTGGGCATAAAAATAGTACCTTTTTCTCAGAAGGATGTTGTCCAAATTAAATGAGATACTAAATGAAAAGCACAGTGCCTGGCAGATAGTAAATATATAATAAAATGTGGTTCTTCCTCTGATTTTGACACTGATTCCTATACTTCCTAACTGTATGTTTGGAATCACGTTACTTAGGTCATCCTTTATAAACAGAGGATAACACTGACCTTCAGGATTGTTGTGAGAATTATGAATGACATAAATCACCTAGCATATTGCCTGATGTGCAGAGACATGTCATAAAGGGTAGCTGTACTTCAATGCTCCTACCCAATTTCAGTTACTCTTCGTGGTGATTTTGGATAAATCACAGAAGATGGATTTTATGCCCTTAGGAACTTTGTAGAGTGGCAGCACCTAAAAACACAAAAGATAGATATAGGTAGGTGAGAATATTCCAGCTTTAAACATGAATGAAGAAAAACTTCATAAATTTGAATTCTTCTAAATTTAGATTCTTGATACTTAGATCTGGACCACACTGAAATTTACTTTGAAAATGTCTGTGAATAAAGGGTTTATTAAACTAAATAAAATGTGAAATAGTTCAAACGGAGATGATTGGCATATTTAACACAATAACTTGTGAACAAAGTGCTTTTATGTAGTCATTAAATCCAGGACCTTCACATATTGTTTATAGTTTGCAACAATGTGTGAACTTCAAAGAAGTAGCATGATATTTCTTTTTAAATATTTTATAATTTTTCCACATATTTACATTGACAGTTCTAAAGTATGGATAACTGATACATGTTTTCCAATAACATTTATTGTTAAATTCATAGTCAAGGTAAGAGAAATACTTAACTAATTCAGAAATTTAAATTCCTTAAGGTAAGAATTTTTTTTCTAAAACACTACATATACAGCAGTGTTTTTCAAAATGTGTATCACAATCCATGAGACATGAAAGTAGTTTATTGTTATCAATCCAGTATTTTTAAAATTTAATGCAAAAAAATAGAATAAGAAAGAACATATCAGAGTTTATCATGCTAAATAAGGGAAAGTATCTATAGAAGTGTTGTTTATTTGTACATATGTATATTTATAATGTCTTACGATGTAAAATTTCTAACTTTGGTTTGTGATCAAATAGTTTTGGAAAACACTGCCTACAGCACAGAACCTTGCACAGCATTTCCATTGTTCAGAGAAATATGACATGGGAAATACCATGAAAGAGGTTTCCTTAAGCATGAATAGTAAACCTCAAGGAATATCTAGAAGTAGATGAAAGTGGACTAAATAGAATATTCATTCTTCTATTTAGCTGGGAAATATTTATTGAGCATTTACATTTCTAGGATCTACAGGCACAGAATTGATAAACATATAGCCTCTGCCCTAAATAATGTCATAGTCTACTAGATGTTACAGATACTGAAATAAATCTATTATGAAACATATGATAAGTATAAAATAAAAACTTTGCAAAGGATAGAGGCTGCAAAGTGAGTGACTCTCTGGGTACAGGTCAAGAGACAGTAACTTCCTATCTATGTTTTAAAAGACAAACAGCATATCCGACACCTAGGTGTAGAGAGGGCATTCTAGACATAGGAATAATGTGGTCCAAGGAGCAGAGGGATGTTTTACCTTGGTATGTTTGGAAAACTGTTAGGGCTGAAGGCACGTGCCAAGAGAGATTGAAGAATTTGGCAGGGGGATGTCTCATACACTAAGAATAAGTAGTTCAAGCTTCATTATGTACAGACACTCAAAGGATGTTTAGTAAGGAAAAGGCTTGCTTGTATGTGGTTACTATTATGTTTTATTCACTAGGACATCACTCTAAAGGTAGCATTAGAGGGAGAAAACCTGAAGGCAGAAAGACCAACTAAAATGTCATTATGATGGTCCAGACAAGGAACTGAGTCAAGACAGAGACAGCAACAGCAGTGGTAGAAAGGATGGGATTTAATTAAATATTTAAGACTTGGTGTCAAGAAGGAAGTGATGGGTAGAAAGAGAAATCTGGGATGATTTTCAGCCTTCTGGTTTATGTGACTGGATAGATGGTGATGCCACCATCCAAGACTGAATATCTCTGTAGGACAGATTTCTGTGAGAAGACAGCAGATTCATTTTAGACAGGTTGAATGTGAGTGTCTTATGTAATGCCTAAGCAGAGTCACCCAGTTAGCTGCTGTGTATACGTTTCTCGAGAGTTCAGCTGAGAGATCTGGATTAGAGTTGCTACTCTGGAGTTATCATTACATAGGCATTGGTAAAATCATTAAAAATGGATGCTAGTAGAGGGGTAATGACAAACCTGGGGATAATGCCTGCGTTTAAGGAACAATCAAAGGAAGAGGGGCCACAGAGGAGACTGAGAAGTTATAGTCAGAAAAGTTTGTGGAGAACTATAGACTGAATGTTTGGGTTCCCCCCCAAATTTCATATGTTGAAACCTAATCCCCAATGTGATGGTATTTGGAGGTGGGGCCATTGGGAGGGTGGGGGCCTCATGAATGGGATTAGCACCCTTATAAAAGAGATGTCAGAGAGCTCACTTGCTCCTACTGCTGTGTGAGGACACAGCAAGAAGATGGGAGAAGCCCATCAGATTTATCCCTCCCAGGAAATTGAATCTGACAGTGACTTGAGTCTTCCAATGCCTTGATCTTTTTTACTGATACCTTGCCTCTGGTCACCTCTCTTTCCCAGCCACTCCTTCAGGAGGTTTCTGTACCATCCTCCAGGCCTAATTTCTCAAGGATCATGCTCTGTCATCAGTTATTTACTCTGTCTCATACATTTCTGACTTCTTTTCTACCGGTTTCTTTCCCTTTACCTAGAAACACTTGAGTCTCTTCCATGGTGCAAAGTCTTTCCTTGACTCTGTAATCCTCTCATGCTACTGACATGCTTTTCTTCTCAGTCAAGCTACCTGAAAGAGTGGTCTACCCTGAGTGCCTTCCCTTGCTCTGCCCCAATCACTCTCAATTCACATTAACAGGAATGTCCTTGTCCCAGCCACTCTACTCCTTTTCTATGGACAGAAAGCACCAGTTACTTCCTAACTTTTAAGCCCAGCAGGCATTCTTGAGTCCTTCTCTCCTCAACTTCCACTAACACTATCCCCTCTTCTTGGTTTTTGTCTTAGTCTATTTGGGATGCTATAACAGAATATCAAAAACTGAGTGACTTATCCAACAGTAATTTATTTCTCACAGTTCTGGAGGCTGGGAGACCAGAACATTTAGGACCTTGGCTTTTACTCAATTCAAATAGGATGCCACAGGGTTTTGAGGAGAGAAGTAAAATATTGATCTTAAGACATCTTGAGGCGTTATTTCTGTTCCCATTATGTTGTAACCTCTTTTCTGAATCATGAACAACTAATCAAAATTGCTGGCTATTCTATGAAAATGTTCTACTAGGGGATGGTGTCTCAAACATAAATAGTTTAAGGTCAAATCCCTGTCTATGCACTTTTATTTCCTTCATGGAAGTAGATGTCTAGAAACAGATAATATTGTTTCTGTTAAATTTAATCACATGTTTTACGAAATGTGTCTGTGGATAGAGAGAGAGCCAGACCCATAGCTCCAGTGCTCTGCACACTTAACTGGGATACTCTGGGAACCGCAAACTACCTATGTAATAATTCCGGCAATTTCTTTTTTTGTCCATAGTACAGTGTTTATGTGCTGGTCACAGATACATCTGACTTTTACTCAAACTGACTTTAATAGGAAAGGCACCTTGAATTTTTTTTTCTTCCCAAATAAAAGCACAAATTAGAGCACATTTTTTTTCACGTTATTCTGAATCACATAGCATCTTATCCAGAGAAGATAATGCTGAAAAGGGGAAGAAGAGGGAAAAAGAAAGTGTTCTCAGTGTCTAATAGTATGTGATTAATGTTCTAAGTACCACTGAGGAGACCTGCTGTAGCCGCCAGCAAGTACCTGTCATTAACGTGACCAGGTATCTGCGTGGGGCATGTATTTGTCTGCTGAGCTCTATGGCTTGAAAGGGTAGTATTTTGCAAATGAGAGTATTATCAAGTCATTAGTGCTGAATTCTGCACTCAGAACTCAGCATGAATATACATTAAAATCAAAGTTAATTTGAAAAGGAAATTGCAAAGAAGATATATAGCACTGAGTTCTACCTTACTGAAGATAAATGAACCTTTTTATCTGTACTCTCTTTCAGCAAACTGAGATAGAATGAAGATTGAATAATTATCAATTCCCTTTTTAAAAACTGTTATGTAAATAAATAAATGAATAGCTTGGAATGGGGAATTCGTACTCTTTCTTTTCTAGACAGAAAACACTATGTTAATGAAATATGAACATACTATACAAAATTCATTGGAAAATCAACACAAAAAACATTAATTTGTGAAAAAAACCTAGAATTATATAGTAATGTCATTTTGCCAGAAAGCTTAAAAATACTGTAAGAGAAAATGAAATTTTAAAGACCACAGAATTAATTGTATTGTCCTATTTATGTTAGCATAATTTTCTAGTAGTAGGAGTTGGAACAAATTTAAACTCAAATCCAGTAGAAAACAGAAGTTTCTCAAAGCCCTTTATTTGTTCAGTAGTTACAGGACAAAAACAAACAAAAAACCCAAAATCTTCTATGGGTGAAAATCCATTCCACTTTGTAAAAACATCAGGACTCTATTCAGGTTCACTTCTTTTTGGTTCATACCTCAAGCACGGTTTATACATTTGCCATGTTCTTTGTAGGGTTCAAGTAAAATATTATTGGGCCCCCACAATGGGAAATGCAAGGCATAATATTAGATTCTGTAGAGAACTCAAACAGGCTGTCTTTGTCCTCTAATTGCCTCATCAAATTTGGGATGTGTGAACACTACTGTACTAGGAATTAAGAGTCCTGGACCCGACCCTGTCACTAACCAGCCAGATCACCTTCAACAAATCGTCTAAACCTAAGACTTACTTTCCACTTTTATAAACTACTTAGCTTACTGTGAAAATTTTCTTTGAAAATGTTTTTCATATGTCAGATTTTCATATTATTTCATATTATATATATATTATTTCATATCATTTTCCTATCGTTCATATAATTTCATTTTATTTCCATTTTGTCATATTATAATATGAAATTATTATCCATATAAGGTTAAATGCATAACCTTATAGATATATAACCTTATAACTATGTATAAAGTTGTATATATGTAACCTTATGTGTAACTGTATATAAATACATGTGTTTATTACAAGTACAGATTGAGTAGTAGAAAGACCAAACCTGATAAGATTCAAGACAAGTGAGAGTGCAGAGTGGAATGCTTTTGTTATAGTAATAGTTACCATTTATATACATTAACTGTATGTCAGATAGTGTGCATAGTGATTAAACATAGTATCATGCAATAAGCCAATGAGTAGATGTCTCATCCCCATTTGAGAGATGAGAACTCTGAAGTCCACTGGGGTTTAGTCACTTGTCCCAAAGTTATGCATGTAATGGCAGTAAAGATAAGATTCCAATCAGGTTTAATCAGTGCCAAAGCTCACACACTTGACTACAATGCCAACTTCTTCTCAAAGGGATTTACTGGAGGCGAGGCTGGAGAGGAGAGGTAGAACCAGATTGTTTTGAGAAGAAAGGACATGGCAGTGCCATGATAGGAAATTTGTATTTTGTCATTTAGGCAAAAGGCAACCATTGATTATTTCTGCCCAGAGGTGTGACATGGTGAAAGCAATGCTGTAAGAAGATGAGTAAGATCTCAACTTTACAGAAGTGGAAATATAATTGCTCACTTACTAACGATCTGTTTTATATAACACAGAATAATGGAGACAAAGTCCTTGCTGGTTTGAGGTTTTTGTTTTGTTTTGTGGGAGGTTGTTTTTTTTTTTTTTCTTCGAGGACTGACAGCTGTGAGTTATAATGAGCTTCCCAAATTTATCCATGCCTACTCTCAGCCCATGGAGAGTAGTAAATTGCTCTCGTTCTCATGACACATTTAGATCAGGAGAAGAAGTAGGGAGAGGGGGGTGGCACTGCATCAACTAATTAAAACTAATGTGGGATGGTAAGCCTCCAAAAAGAAAAAGATCAGCAACGATGAAAAGAAAAAATAGCACACAGGCAGGCACCTCAACCAGAGACAGTGGTGACTCAGCCCTTCCCTGGGGCTTCAGCCTACCCCTGCTCTGGGGAGACCTAGCCTTTTGTTTGCTTCAGTGGGAAGAGGAGGGTGGCATTGGCATTGAGGTGGCTGGTCCACAGAGAGCTGTGGAGATGACATACCTGGGAGAGTGCAGACACGTCTGTGTGTGTCTCACAGCAGCTGGCCACGATGCCTGGGAACTAGGAACCATTCCTCAGCCTCAGGGACAAACAGCTTCGTGATTCCTTATTTCATGTGCTCTTTTACTTGCATTTCAAGGCCTGATGGTCACATCCCCATTCCTCTCCGTATCTTGCCTTTTTAATTGCTTTGGGATGAAAGAATCATAGGTTCAGAAAGTAATTTAGCAGTCCTCTCCTCTAGATGATACTAGAAAATCCCCTCTGTAATATGCCTGCCAGCCTCCACTCCATTAAGCAAACATTTATTGAGTCCTTCTTTTAGGTAGACATAGGGGTACATATTAAGACAGACACTTAACTTACAATTGAGGAAAACTACAGTAGAGTAATCAAACAATACCATATTTCACCAATTCGAAAATGAACTCTTTTCATATTCTAACCTCTCTGAAATTTGCCTGGGTCTCTCAATCACTAGTCAAACAATAGTCATGTTATAGTTGTCATTGCCTGCTCAGGTATGGGCTTGGTCAAAGCTGTTCACATTGTTGCCTCTGAGTTAGGTGCGTTGTTGGAACTGCATGTGTTGAGTTTAATCGCTATTTACAAACCGTCTTCAAAAATATTATTTGACATTGAAACTAAATGTTATCATGTAGAAAGGCACAGAAACAGGACAATGAGGTCCAATAATTAGAGAAGATAATATTCACTATTGGAAGACTGTTGGCAGTTTCCTGTTTTCACACAAAGCCAAAACCATATGCTTTATGGGACCTGAGAAATAAAGCTTACCGCAATCTGCTGAAGCACATTAGATTTTCTTACCAACACAGGAGCAGAAGATTGCCATCATACACCCAGCAAGACAGTCCAGCAACAAATCCTGGTTATAGCACTCCTTTAAAAACACTGCATTATGAATACTTTTGATAACATACATGATGATATTTGGTGAAAAAACATCGATGACTCTGATGTGAAAAATGCTTCTGATGAGTCAAACTAAATGGGAGGAGGATTTAGGAATATATTAATCAATATTTCTCTTATAAAGTATAAAACAAAGATTTTGAGTCATAAGAAAATATTTCATTTTTTGTTTGATTTAGTAATACACAAAATAATTGGTGTTTCTTATAATCAGTGATATCTTAAGGTCATTGAAATATCTTAGTGACACAGTGCAATATACTTTTTAATCATCAGACAGCCCTGCAAGGTGAGATATTATTCTTTTGGTTTTGCAGATGAGGTGACTAGCTCAATATCTTAGAAAACTAATACAGACGGTCTTCAACTCACAATGATGATTTTTTGACTTTACAGTGGTGTGAAAGTGATACGTATTTGGTAGAAACCGTACTTCCAATTTTGAAATTTGATCTTTTCCTGAGCTACCAATATGTATGCTACCTTCCTCCTGATTCTCAACAGCGGCAGTGAACCATAGCTCCTAATCAGCCACCTGATCTCAAGCGTAAACAACTGATCCAGTAACAATCATTCTGTACCCATACAACCATTCTGTTTTTTCACTTCCAGTACCATATTCAGTAAATTACATGAGATACTCAACACTTTATTATACAACAGGCTTTGTGTTAGATAATTTGCCCAACTGTAGGCTGATGTGAGTGTTCTGTGTTCATTTAAGGTGGGCGAGGCTAAACTCTGATGTTTGGCCGGTTAGGTATATTAAATGCATTTTCAGCTGATGTTATTTTCAACTTACGATGGGTTTATCAGGACACAACCCTGTCAAAGTTGAGGAAGGCCTGTAGTGGTTGGGAAACTAATAGTTGGTTAATGGTAGCTGCCACTTAAACCAGAGTTCAAGGGACTTCCCTGGCGGTCCAGTGGTTAAGACGTCGCCTTCCAATGCAGGGGGGGCTGGTTTGATTCCCAGTTGGGGAGCTAAGATCCCACATGCCTCGCGGCCAAAAAACCAAAACAGAAAACAGAAGCAATATTGTAACAAATTCAATAAAGACTTTAAAAATGATCCACATCAAAAAAATCTTTAAAAAAACAGAGTTCAAGCTGTTTACCCAGAGTAAGTTGCCCCAGTTGAAGAGGATCCTTAATCAAAAAGAAGAAAATAAAGGGAGGACACAGGGATATGATGAATTAGCAGTAGCAACTTGCTGCTTCACTCTCGGCTTAAATATTTCTAGGGTGGGTGAGCACATCATACAACAACACCAGTGACTCCATTCTGAATGCTTTTCTTGTTAGAAATGAATCTTCTTTTTTTTTTAATTGGACAAATAGGCTTCCTTTTAATTTTCACTCATTCACCTTTATTCTGCCCTCCAAAAAAACAGAAAAAATAACCCAGATGTCTCATCCATAAAAGCCTCTCAAATACTTGGGAACCGTCATCATGTTGCCATCTATTTTGTTTCCTGGACCAAATTACCCCTGTTTTTCTTATAAAACATGTTTTCAAGGCCCAAAATAAATGTTTCTCATATTCCCTTCGGATATTCTATTTCGTTGCTGTGTGTTTAAAAATACGGAGTTCAGAGTGAACTTTTGCCTTAGGAGTTTCAGCATAGACATGACACGCATTGAGTCTGCAGTCAACTAAACACTTCCAGGACCTTTTCAAGGTAATAGATATGAACCCAGGCTCAACTTTTCCTGAATTTTTTAAGAAGGATGTTTGTGTCATCTCTCAGGGCACATAACCCAACTCTTACTAGGATAGGGCAGACCGGAAGAGTTTGCGACCTTGGCATCTGCATGTGGAAGATGGTTCACCATGAAGATTCAGATGCTTGTGGTGGCAAGAAGTCACAGCGACGTAGCAGAGGTGTGACAGCTTGCATGAAGAGGCGTCCTGCGTAGCTCAGGCCCCACAGTGAGACTGTCTGCGTTTGAATTTCAGCTCTGCTGCTTACCAGCTTGGGCAGGTTGCTTAACCTTTCTCAAATCGCCATCTGGAAAATGATGGTTAATAATTGTACCCACCTTCTATGAGTATTTGAGGATTAATTGAACTTAAGTATATAAAATGCTTAGAAATATTTCACACATTTTAAGAACTCACAATACTCTTGTGTGTATGAGAGAGAGAGAGAGAGAGAGAACTCAAATAGTTGAGTTATAAATCTAGTGTATTGGTTTCCAAGGGCTGCCATAACAAAGTTCCACTGAAACAATAGAAATTTGTCTCACAGTTCTGGAGGTTAGAAGTCTGAAATCAGGGTGTTGGCAGGGCCATGTTCCCTGTGAAATCTCTCGGAGAGGGTCCTTCCCTGCCTCTTCCAGCTTCTGGTAGCCCCAGGCTTTCCTATCTCTGCCTCTGTCTTTACATGGCCTTTGTGTCTCTGTCCAAATTTTCCTCTGCTTGTAAGGACACCAGTCATATTGGATTAGGGCCCACCCCAATGGAGTATGACCTCATATTAACCTGATGACATCTGCAAGAACCCTATTTCCAAAGAAAGTTACATTCATAGGCACCAAGGGTTAGAACATCAACATAATTTTGAGGGGACTGAATTCAACTCATTATATCTAGTAACAGAGAAGTTCAAAACAGAAAAACTGGGTACCCCAGAAGGAAGTAGAGGACAGCAATGGGGGGAGGGGTGGGATGGGAGATCTAAGAACAGGAGATGTTTTGAGATTTAAGCAGTGAATAGGTACTAGAGGATTCTATGAATAAATAATACAGCCCAAATTAAACCTCTAGGCTAAGATAAGGGAAAATAAGATTTCATTTCTCCCTGAGGGCAAATTTGGACCCACATCCTAGAGGGCCTGCAATACTGAACTGGGTACCAAGGTATAAGCTGTATACCCAAAGTTGGCACTGAGGATCCAATTCACTCATGGAAGTGCCTTTCCTCAAACATGGAATAAATAACATCTTGACAACTTGCAGGTGTTAATACAGTTTTAACAGCCTTCATAAAAGCAGCATTGTTGATTTTGATTGCCTGGCCAATTTCCAACCTACATAGTTAGATTTTGCTTATGTAAGTTTCGTCTGAAGTCTCCTAGGGAAGAGTTATGTTTTTGTTTTCTGGTTGAAATACTTAACTAAGAATTTGCTCTGTATCGCCACTAGGCATTGTCTGCTCTTGAGAGCTTTACTGGTGGGTGAGTATGAGTTTGTTAGGTTTGTAAAATGTTTAATGATACTATGAATAAAAGCTGCATCATAAATAGAGGTTTATTATGATTGCCTGTGTGTCTGTACCATCATTATTTCCAGAGTAACCAGTCTTGATTTCCCAAATAGAGGATTCTGACTGCAAGTGAGAAGCAATATGGCTGAAATATTAAGAAATATTAAGAAACTCATCTCTTTTGTATCTTAGTCAAAAAGTCTTTTGTAAATACCATATTAATGACAACTGTGGAAAGAGAAATATGGAAAGTGTGCTTAACGTAGGATTTTCTAATCCTTACAGGAATTTGCATCAACGAAGATTAGATCATCCCCTAAGTGTGTTTTTATATAGTTGTTTCATTTCCAGTTTTCCATGCCTTTCTAACACTTGATCTTTGTATGAAGACTGCTGCCATCTTCAGAGACATGAGTCATGGTACTTAAAATGTTTTCACCATATTTTAGACATCATAGGATACAGCAGGAGAAGAGTCGAGTCTTGGCATTCAAAGTTTTCACATTCTAAGACTTGACCTTTCTCAATGGTTCATTACATTACATTACATTATGCACTAGGCTAACAGACCTCTCAGCATCTGAATTTCATTTCAGCTTTTTTCTTTTATTAAGTATTGTGTGTGTGTTTACCTGTATATCTGTGTATGTGTGTGTGTGTGTCTAGTATGTGTGTATATTTTCTATGAAAAAAGATCTCTATAAAAAGACAGTCAATGCCATTGGAAGTAAGAAGTGACGAGGTGATGACTTATAGCCAGAAAAAAAAAGCTTTAGATAAAGAATAGAATGCCATATTTTTTAGGGATTTGGGTCTGTACTATAAATGAATCCATCAAAATTTCTGTGCAGATACTAGACAAAGTGAACATTAAACTGTTTCAATGAGTTTTCCAGGTCTTGCCAACATTGCTCAAATGAGAACTTAAAACTCTAGCAAAGGCACTAGAATGCCCACTGAAATGATCTTTGAGTTAAAAGTAGAAGAATTTCAATCTTTTTTTTTTTTTTTTTTTTGGTGCAGAAATCCCCTGTTTGTGGTTGCCTGGAATATTTTTTCCGTTCCCATTCCTTTTGATGATAGACTTTGCCCCCTTCCCATCAGTAAGTAGGAGGGGGCACATGAGCTAGGACTGGCCAGTCAGCGTTCCCTGCACACAACGCTTGATTCATGAGTGAGCAGGGGACCTGCAAGGGGCCAGTCACTGTTACTCCAGGGCTCAGTTTTTCTGGAATCGGTGGATCCATCTCTTAAGTCAGCATGCTGGCAGGGTGCTATTGGAGGATACTTGGAGTAAGTCCTAACTTCAGTAGCAGAAAATAAGACCAATGTGGAGAGAGAAGCTGATAGGAGAGTGAAAGTTAGGGAGGCTTTGTTTAAGCCCAGATTCATTTTTGCCTGAAGTCAGTGCTTATATTTTACTGTATCTCATGGGAGAATAATATGTTTAGTAACATTTGTGGATCCGAGGATTTTCCAAGATATTGGGAGCAGATCCTTCATGTGGCTTAAAGGTTCTGTGGTATCTTATATCCTGCCACCTGTGTGCTGACAAGCATTTAGACTTCGTTGCTGTCTTTGAAGTTTTGAAGTATTCTAATTCTCTGTGTTTTTAAGACATGTCGAAACTGTTTCATTTTAAGTACATTATATTTACAAACACTGGAAAGTATTGTGTGCATCAATTAATTATTCAGAAACCTGTGAATATTTACTTACTTTAATAATGAATGCCAGTTAAGGGGCTTTATAAATGATGGAAACTCAAAAGCATGGAAATAAAAACATGCTACTTAACACCAAAATAGTCATTTCTATATAATTTATTCATATGTAGTTTCTATTTTAAATATTTCTGCAGTTATTTTTTTCTGATTCAGTCATGTTGTGGGAAAAGAGGTGAATAAGAAAGCAGTATCTCCCTACTTGCACTTTGCATCTACAGATGTAAAGTTGGGACCATCAGCTACACAGTACCTAGCATTAAATAAAAGAAGGTAAATTTTAATATGAGATATAGAGAACTGTTCATCCAAACTCATGCTAGTGATATTTTACTTTGAAATAGTCTTGTAGTCACTTATGGGGGCGGGGGGCAGCTTCGATCAAGTGAAGCTAAAAAGAGCTATCATAGAGAAAAAGAACTTACCTTGAGTTACTAACCTGTGTCAGTTACTACATTATCAGATCTCATCGTCACAATCACTGTGCAAGGTAGCTGCTACTGTCCTTATTCTACACACTAGGAACTTGAGCCTTAGAGAGGTAGAGTGACTTACCAGAGGTAAGATAGAATATCTCTTGCCCAGATCCCTTCAATGGCTCCTCTTTGGATGAAGTTCAGACTTCCTGACTTGGATGACAAAACCCTTTTTCTCTGAACCTTGTTAATCTTTACAGCTTCATCCCTTTTCATTCCTTACCTAGACTCCAGGTTTACAGACCACCTTTCACTTTCTAAAATTTGCCGCAAGTCGTTTTTTCTGCTGTGAGCCCTATGCCCTGCTCCTGTCCCCACCATCCTATGACTAAGTCCTCTTCATTCTCCAGGTTTCAGCTTATGTAGTGCATCCTCCGGGAAAGTTCCCCAAGTCCATCATGCCCATTGCATCATTCATAAATTCATTCAGCAGATATTTATTGAGGATCCCCTTTGTACCAGGCACTGTCCTAGGCACCAGGAATATAACAGGGGGCAAAGAAGAAAGAGATCTCTTCCTTTATGGCTTTTACTCTAGTATTGTTACTTATTTAGTTCAGTAGCCTTCATTAGATACATGAGAGCTTTGATTATATCTAAGTTGTTCTATTACATTCTTAGGGTCTAACACAATGGGATATTGTAGAAATGCTGCAGGCTTTGAAGTTTATCGAATCAGGGCCCAAATGAATGACTTTACTTATTATTTCATTTATAATGGTTCAGGTAGAAGTATAAGAATGTTCTGTTTGGCCCCTTTTATCTTTTCACACTGCCACCATTATCATAGCAGACCTCATTGTCTTGTGATTGTATTATCGCAGTGAACTTCTAATTGGAATCAACCTTGCTTTCAGTTTTTCCACACCACTGAATTTTCCATACAGCTGCCAGATTTATCTTCTTATATTAGTGGGATCATTCTCCTCCTTCAGACATCTCATACTGAAATCCAAGGCCCTTCATAATCTCATGAGACCTTTCTACTCGAATTTCTCTCCTGCTGTTTCACATACACCTTCTAATCAATCCAAATTGTTTTGCGATCCACTTAGTCTGGTTCATTTGCACCTTCCTACCTAAAGATCTCTTTCTCTTATTCCCCATTTATTAACAAGTTTATCAACACTGCAAGTCACTTCCCTTCAATTAAGTCTTCTTTGATAATATCAGCCGATCTTCATTTCCATAACTTCTGACTTTCTGTAAGACTTCTGTCTATATCAGTAGTATTCATAAACAAGTTTCAAGCAGCAGAATCTCCCCCGGGGGTACCCCACCCCAGCACGCACGCACACACACACACACACACAGAGAGAGAAAGAAAAAACGCTACATGAAACTCTAAGGGATAAAAACAATAAAAGTAGAGCTTATTGTAATAATGACCACAGCACTCCTCATGTATCCTTCAGCTCTGCAGAACACATTTGAAGCCAGTGTGTGACCTCGGCCACGCTGGTCTTTGCTTGGTCTTACTCTTCGCAAGGGAAAGGTCAGAAGTGGTCAGGATGACTTAGCACTGCTAAGAGGAAGGTTCCTTATTCATGAAACAGAAGGAAAGGATCATATTTGCCATGCCTGCCTCGGCAAACATTTTCAAGCCCCATGTTTTTGGCTTCTAACCACTTCCCAGGAAACATTCATAAGACACAGAGATTTTATCCCTATCTGGTCCCTACTCATATGTGTAAGTCTTATATCCCAAGTATACTTTATATTTCATGAGGGAATTAATTGTGTTTATATTCCTTTAGTATAAAATTATATATTATTCTTTATTTCATATTTGTATGAACTTGTCTTCCCACCAGTTTGAAAGAATAATGACTGATTTGTCATTCACCATAACACCTGACACATCGGAGATACTTATTAAACTACCTGCTAGTTAAGACTGCATAAAATATCCTCGTTTATGAAGTTAGCTGTTGTTTGGGATTATAGACAGTTTTGTCCCATCTGACATGTGAACTCTCTGTATCAAGTACCAAATCATCCTAGGAGAAATCAAGTGTTCTTTTGTAAAATGTAGTTGAATTTGTGATGTGACTAATAACAAAGACATTTCATATTTAAAAAGCCTCTGTATTAAGAACCTTAAAATTTTTTGTTTAAAATACATTAAATAAGGAATATAGAAGATGGAAAGAGTTCTGGAAATTTAATGAAGTAGGTCTATAAGGAAACGAAACCTGAAGTTACGTGGTTTTATAAAACAAACTTTTTCCTAGTAAAAATCACCTAGTTAGTAATTCACCAAACACGTTATGAACATGTTTTTCAGTTTTTTTATATTTTGTCAAGGGAAAGAAAAAGGTTGATTGATAATCCTGATTGGTCTTTTTAGCAATTCAAATATATAATAAACATTCATCATTTCTAATTGATGAAAATTAAACTAAATCTGAAATTATGATTACTAATGAATCACAAGTTATGATGAGTTATCAGCAGCTATTTTCTGTTTTCCAAACACCTGCATTAATTTGCCATGATGGCTCAGTTTATATGCCATATATAACATGTTAGGAAAACATGATTTTTGCATAATTTAATTAGTTATGTGTCAAATGCTAAAGAAACAAGAAACATGAGACATGATTCATGCTCAAACTGGTGACAAGCACATATGTAAATGTACAAAATATACAAAGACTTTATGGATGCTATGGTTTCAATCAATTTAGGTAACTGTGACCCATGTTTACTCATAAAGATGAACAAAATTGATGGTTTGTATCACTGTGGAATGCAATCAGCCCCATAAGAGAAGTCTTCAATTGAGTGAATATTAGTTCTGATGGAGAAATTTACGATAACCTAGTACAAGTTTTTAAAAATTTTAATTGATTCCCCTTTTGAATATATAAAACAATCTCTTACCCTTTCTTAATGAATTTGAAATTTCAAAATAAAAATATCATTACTAAAGGTAAATGTAAAGTATTTATAATTTGACTTTTATTTTTAGAAAAACTATATATGTTCTTCCCTCTGTTAAGAAATTTGACAAGTGGTAAACAGGCAATGAAATGATTTGCCCGGATGGGAGACCTAAGTCTTAAACCCATACTTCTTGACCATGAGTCAGTGCTCAGATGTTTCAGAATGGAGAGGGAAATACTCAGATGTCAGGAAGCCAGTACTTTTTCATGCCATTTTGTATATGTATGTCTTCTCAAGTGTGCTCTAAAGTTCTTGAGACCAAGTTCCATGCCTTCCATTTCTTCATTGTTGCAGTATAATTGAACACAAGTAAAAAGTACTCAGCCTTTGATGCTGTTTATTTATCGTTTTAATACAGCGCTTTTAGTAAATACTTCATATTTCAATGTTTTATTCATTTTTTCCCAGATATTCTGGAATATCTGCTTAATGAAAGATAGACAAGGAAATGATAGAGGAAAACTAGGCAGAATTAAGAAAAAGGCTTATTGCCTTTGTCAAAATCATGTTCCTGGAAATATTTTTTCTTAATTAATTTTCAAATCAATGTGTTCTAACATGTCTGTGTGGTTCATGTATTTTTAATAATCACTCAATTAAGAATTAAAAATCCCACTTCCAAATATGCCTCATATAACAAATAAACATATGTTTTTTGTTTTGTTTTGTTTTTTTAACATCTTTATTGGAGTATAATTGCTTTACAATGGTGTGTTAGTTTCTGCTTTATAACAAAGTGAATCAGCTATACATATACATATATCCCCATATCTCTTCCCTCTTACGTCTCCCTCCCTCCCACCCTCCCTATCCCACCCCTCTAGGTGGTCACAAAGCACCGAGCTGATCTCCCTGTGCTATGCGGCTACTTCCCACTAGCTATCTATTTTACGTTACGTTTGGTAGTGTATATATGTCCATGCCACTCTCTCACTTTGTCCCAGCTTACCCTTCCCCCTCCCCGTATGCTCAAGTCCATTCTCTAGTAGGTCTGCATCTTTATTCCTGTCTTGCCCCTAGGTTCTTCATGACCATTTTTTTTTTTTTTTTTTTTTTAGATTCCACATATATGGGTTAGCATAGGGTATTTGTTTTTCTCTTTCAGACTTACTTCACTCTGTATGACAGACTCTATGTCCATCCACCTCACTACAAATAACTCAATTTCGTTTCTTTTTATGGCTGAGTAATATTCCATTGTATATATGTGCCACATCTTCTTTTTCCATTCATCTGTTGATGGACACTTAGGTTGCTTCCATGTCCTGGCTATTGTAAATAGAGCTGCAATGAAATTAGAACACTCCCTAACACCATACACAAAAATAAACTCAAAATGGATTAAAGACCTAAATGTAAGGCCAGACACCATCAAACTCTTAGAGGAAAACATAGGGAGAACACTCTATGACATAAATCACAGCAAGAACCTTTTTGACCCACCTCCTAGAGAAATGGAAATAAAAACAAAAATAAGTAAATGGGACCTAATGAAACTTAAAAGCTTTTGCACAGCAAAGGAAACCATTAACAAGACCAAAAGACAATCCTCAGAATGGGAGAAAATATTTGCAAATGAAGCAACTGACAAAGGATTCATCTCCAAAATTTACAAGCAGCTCATGCAGCTCAATATCAAAAAAACAAAAAACCCAATCCAAAAATGGGCAGAAGACCTAAATAGACATTTCTCCAAAGAAGACATACAGATTGCCTACAGACACGTGAAAGAAAGCTCAACATCATTAATCATTAGAGAAATGCAAATCAAAACTACAATGAGATATCATCTCACACCGGTCAGAATGGCCATCATCAAAAAATCTACAAACAATAAATGCTGGAGAGGGTGCACTGTTAGTGGGAATGTAAATTGATACAGCCACTATGGAGAACAGTATGGATGTTCCTGAAAAAACTAAGAATAGAACTACCATACGACCCAGCAATCCCACTACTGGGCATATACCCTGAGAAAACCATAATTCAAAAAGAGTCATGTACCAAAATAAACATATGTTTTTACTGATGAAATGGTAGCACATAATCAGTCCTTCTTTCCATCAGGTCATTTAAGTATTATCGGTTAGGAACAGCAAGGCTAATGCCTTGTTTACTTACTAGTAGACATAAATAGAGCTGACTACTTGAAAGTCAGTGGTAGGTAAAAACCCTTTTACGAATATCCGCACTGCCTGTAATTGCCAAATTAGTGATGAATAAGTGGACTTTAGAATTAAATATCATTAGCTTGCTTTCCTTGAGTTTTAAAAATATTAAAAACAAAATAATCTTTTAAATTGTCGAAATTTGACGAGTATCATGACAAGAATAAGAGATGACTCACTTTTTTCCTACTCAGAAGATTTTTCTTAACCGAGTTTTCCAGAAATCTAAGAAGAGTAGTTTTTTAAAAAATCCATTTGGTGAAATACCTTACATTTCTTCTATTTACCGTGTCACTTTCAGCTTTTAAAACATTACTGCCATTACACAGCCAAGGAACAGAGTGGTCTTGTAAATGAGCTCTGCTACAAAAGAAAATAAGGCTAACTGGAAACTCGTCATGGTGCTGTTACTGGCTGAAAGATGGGTAATATCACTAAAGCCATTTGGAGATATTTCCACTCTTAAAAAAATGAAAATTGTGGGACATGAGGCCTAGTCTATTTGATTTCAGCCTTAAGGGCTTTCAACATATGATAGCATACATTTGGATAAAAAGTGGAAGAAAATAGAACGACTTTTTGTATGTTTTATTTATGGCTGCATTGACTACAGGTACTGCAATCATCTGTCTAAATCTGGCAAAGATGTTTCTTAGGTAGACAACCTCTGGAACAGTGGCCACATCTGCCATTTCACTTTGTGTTAGTGCATTCCGTGTGCCACGGCGTGCTGAGCCTTTTTTTCCCCCTTATATTATTTCATTTAATTTTTAAAAACTTATTTAAAAAAAGTTTATTATGAAGCCCCTTATAGATGAGCCCCCTGAGGCCTCCTACACAGATTAAGTTTTTTGTCCTAGTTACACAAGTGGCGATTTATAGGGCAAGATAGTCAAAGACTGAAGAATTGCAGTAAAAAAGAATAGAGTGTGACTGTGTAAGGAGGAGATTGGGAAAAGCATATTAGAAGAGACCATGCTTTCTTGAGATGGTAAAGCTGATTCAGGGAGAATTAATGAGAAAATGATTAGCTAAAAAGCCACAGCTTACTGACTAAGGTCAGTTAGGAGGAATACACATACAAAGCAAAAACTCACAAACAGCAGTTATGAAACTGAGCAGTTTAGCTTCATAGACTGTGTTCTCAACCAATACACGCTACTGCCTCTCACCCAGGAAGAAATAATATGTCCAGGAAAAAGCCAGAATTGAAAGTACACTGTGGCCACAGTTCCCAGACAATTAAAAAAACAAAACAAAACATAAAAACACCCCTCCAGAAATACCAGTTTGGAAGACCTAAGATGGGAATGCTAAGGCATAGATCTGTAACCCCTAGGTCTGATTACCATAGTGAGAGCCCATTTTTTAGGGTCCTGGAGGGAGTTCATAGGACCTGAAACCTGGCATCAGTATTTCAAAAAGTGAAGAGAACAATCTCTCGTTTATTAATAAATATATATAAGTACATAAGATATCAAGTTTATTTATATTTGGCTGAAATTATATCATCTCATAGTTCATCCAGTACTCTTTATTGTCTGGTGATGACAATCAAGGGTTTAGTGAACTACATAATGTAAGTAAATCCACATATCAAATAACTGATAGTTTCCAGGACTGCTCAAACTTGGACATATGAACATAATGATGACCAAATTTAAATAACGCTATAAGTATTGTACATATTTACTTATTGTTATTATTTACTACTGTCACTGCCATGACTGTGACTTAAAATAATTCCATAATGTTATTATGAATCTTTAACAGTTAGGCATTTTGTTAAAATCTGGATTGGTGCTGAAATGGAAAAATAGTGATAACAGATGGAACAAATACATTCTTATTCAATAGATTAAGTTCTTCCAGTGAACAAAATAAGAAAAATCTCGATAGTGAGAAAACTCATCTTTAAGATAAGAAATAAATATGTGTTTCAATCATTGATTTTTCTGCTGATTGGGATAAACAGTGGATTTACCATGGTGCTGTGTATGCTTGGTCCTTCTATAAAACAGTTTAAAAATGCAGACTCTTCTAGTTTCTTTCCATGTAATTATAGTTACAAACTGAGATTTAGGGGATTCATGAAGTATTCATATTTAGTACTGGATTGTTGTGATTTTATTATCTATTGTAATCTACAGTATATCCCATTCTTGTTTTTTCAGTTGTCCTGTTACATTTCTCATTAACGCTGGCTAACAGTTTATCTTTGTAAAAAAGCATCATAAATATAAAGAAAATGTTTGAAATTATTGCTGTTAATCTACACTGGTGCTGTTATTGTTTTGTATTTAATTTCATTACTGACATTTCAAGGATTTTAAAAGAAAAAATATAGTTTTTAGGAAATTTTAATTAGAGACTTTTCATTATCATTTTATACTATCAAGCCCTGGTTCAGAATTCATATTTTGTGTTTTATAAAGTACCTAATACATATTTAACATTTGAAAAATAATATTCATTCTGGGGAAAATATTATTTTTCAGTATACCTCTTTGATGAATTAGACCCCTGTTATTTTTTTCTTGGTTAGTTTATTTTACAGTTGATGAAGATTTCTAGATGTTTAGTGAATACTGTAATGAAACTCACTTTTATCTCAGTAATTGCCTGATTTCAGAAGTTTACACATTCTGCTAATGAATCACGCATATTCGGGCTGGCTGGTTTGTACTTGAACTTGTCATCCACTAAAGTTACATAAGCCTGGACTGTCTACAGGGGGAAACAGATACGTACTTTTGGTACCCACTGTGTTTAACATCTAGCAAAACCTCTAAATGCAAGATCGTTCTCTGCAAAATTGCAGATTTTGGAAAAGAAAAAGGTGTAGCAGATAAAGAATTCAAAAACCAAACCAGTAAATTAATAGGTTAATCTCCTTATGCTGAGAATTAGACATAATATTAGTTCCTTAACATTAGAACTTTTATTGTCTTGGAAAAATGTGTCTATTATGAAAAAAATATTGGGTTGAAGTAAATGAAGTTGAAAGGAGAGTGGAATTCTAATGGTGAAAATTGCTCAGCAATTCAGTAATGTCTTCTCTAAAAGAAAAATTACAACCTGTTAGTTTCATGTGAACTGCAAAAACGTGTAGAGGTAGTTATTCTACTTCATGCACGTCTTCCACGATGATAAAAGCCAGTATTTTGGAGGAACTAAAAGATCTTTATAGAAAAATAAACAGTGAGTCAAGAATTAAAAGCACTTGACTTCTAAATCATAATACTGATGCAATTTTGAAATGCCAGTCCGTGAAAAATCTATTTTCACCTGCAATGTATTATTTGACTGATTTGTTATTGTTGTTTTCTGTAAGCATTCTTTAAACTGGAATTCTATGACATTATAAAAATTTTGCTTAGTGTCAGTAAGAAGTTGACCCAATGATTTTCTTTGGATTTCCTTTAATATAGGCAAGTAAACAAGGCCAAATGCATAAGTCTGAGCATTAGTTCAAAGCTATTCTAAGTAGTTTTATATGAAAGTATGTATTTTTGTCTTACGTTTCTTTATATGTCTTCCACTCTGGATGGCAGCTGTAGCAGAGTTCTTTTCAAGCTATCAGTTGTGTAGCAATTATACTGGGACTTCATCCTAATATGTTCAGTGCGTTCTATTGTTTACATTTTCTAATGTAGCGATTTAGTTGCCAATGTGGATTTAGAAAACAATGGAATTCTTTGAAAAAATAATTAAGTCATAATATGAGTATACTTATTTGCAGAATCACTAAATTGATTTAGACATGCATACTTGATTACACGTATAACGTATGCAGGGTTGTTCTTTTGAGCACCTTTTCAACGGAGAGTTAGCAGTACTTCTGTTAGTCTGGAGATGCAAGGCCTAGGCTTGGTCCTGGTTGTAATTATGTTTCCAACTTGTCCTCCATCCTTGAGATTATTTTCTCAAGGGGCTGTTTGTCCTCAATATGCTGGCTATTATCTTCTCTCCTGAGCAGTGTGCCAGTTCTAGGGACTCTTAGACTCGCCCTGTGACTGATTCATTGTCTAGTTTGTAGATCCCAAGAGCTTTCTCAGCTAACTACAAAGAGCCCCTTGTTCCTGCCCCAGCTGTTTATTGCGTTTCTCTTTAGCACTACTTTGCTGTAATCTACAGTGAGTAAAGTCTTGAACTTGTTTAATGACTCCCTAACTGCTGCACTGACCACTAATCTCCAAATAATTCCTCCTTTGTCGTAGGTGGCTTTACACACACACACACACACACACACACACACACACACACACATTTAAATTTATGTTTATATTTATATATACTTTAACCTCCTAAGTCTGTAATTTCAAAGTTTAATAACTAGCTCTCTAGCAATGATATGAGAAATAAAAGCTATTTCCTTCCCTAAAAAAACAAAGACAAAGGCTTTCTGTATGTTTTCTAGGTCCCCCTTTAAAATTCTGTACTCCTCTTCAGAAGACTTAGATCAAAAGTTACTGAGACCATTCTTGCGTGAGAATCATTTCCAGTAAACTTTCATTTACTGTGGGTTAAGAGTTACTGGGGGAGGGAAGGAATATTAAAAGGCAATTACTCAAAAGTAATGGTTTGCTTAGGTATTACTTAGTAGTTGGTTATTTAGGCATAATTTATGTATTTCCTGATAGTAGACAAGAATGAAGAAATAAATGTGTAAGCATTGCAGGATGTTGGTCCCTCTTGCATCATTTGGTTGTACTGAGGATGTTAGAACAACCAGATTCAAAACCACTTAGTCACCTGACTTAGAGAAGGGACCAAGAAGAAAATAATGACAACCTTACCACCTTCTCAACAAATAGATTCAACTGCTCAGTGTACCTGGTAATTCTTACTTGTCCAGTATAAAAACAAGTGGAGGACTGCATCAAGTTGCTAATGGATGAGGGTAGCAGTGGTTCAGAGAAAAACCTGTAGGCTTTATTTCGTTATCTTTGATGTGTTAATTTCATTAAATGCCATAACTATACATCTGTGATGGAAATATATACAATTCTGATAATAATCTATTGAAGACATATATTTTTTTGAATGTTCAGCCAGATGGATGGATATTTCATAGAGACTAGGAGTGATTTTATTACCTGTACTGTGTTCCTATGTTTTTGGTGCTTTTTCAATATCATAGGTCTCTTAGAGCTAGCCCCTAGTTGAGTTCCTGCCCACCAGCAGTGTTTCATTGGAAATGAGAAGCAAATAATGGGAAGCTAGGGGAATATGGGAAGCAGGAGTATTTGGTGAAGAATGAGCTTGCCTTGAAGGTATAATAGAACTTGTCAAAGCCTCGTTGTTCTAGAAGTGCTGTTAAAGCCAATGACATTGAAGATGAAAGGACCTAGCCTCGTGGGGAATTAGAGCCAAGCAGATGGTTTGCCTCATTAGCTGACATTTGTTGTACTTTACTTCTCTTTGGACACCAGTGTGTTAGGTACCCAAGAGAATGGAAGGTGCAGGCCACGGCATTACAAAGAAGGAGGGTTACCTGGCTATACTTTTCACTTACCATCACATGGAGGTACCCGTCCCTCTATGTGATGCCCTGGCCCTACCTTCCATCCTCTTGGGTACCAAAGTATGGATACCTCAGTATGGAGATCACTTTATTCCTGATGTTTGATATTAAAATAGTAAATGTTCCCAAATATTAGGACTTTGGGATAAATCCTTTATCTGAACGCTGCAATGCACAAGGCCTGAGCAATAGCCACATTCAAAGGCACAAGTAAATTTGCTCTTTGTTATTACCTTTGTTAGATTCATTCCTCTATCCTAGACTCGATCAAACAATCACTTCAATATTATCCTTTCACATAATAGGAAATCCCGATCTCACACCAACCTGGAATTAGCATCGAATGAAGTTGCCTCTCCAGTGTGTATCTCCCCCACATGTGAACCCTGTGAGGGGAACCGCACAAGCATGCAGAATGAGGGCTGTGTGTGCCGAGACAGAGGGTCAGAAGCCTAGGTCTGTTTAGTCTTACTCTCTAGATAAGAGTCATCGAAGAGCTTGTTATAAATCTGGATTTCTGGAGATTCTGATTCAGGACCCAGGAATCTGTAGTTTCAAAAGCTCCCCAAGTGTTACTGATGTAGAACCAGGTAAAGAAACCACCGTAAACTGTGTGGAGTTCCCACATTCTCCCGCAGTCTTGCCGCACACTAATTTGAAAGCTGTGACTTAAAGGCTTAAACACAGGCACCATCTCAGACCAGTCGAAGACCTTCAGCTTCCACCGAAGCAAACTCCAACTATTGTCCAACTCTGTCAATCCCAAGGGCCCCTCAAAACCTTGACTTCTTAGTTAATGGATTTCCAAATTCAGCACAGCACAGGCCCAGTGGAAGAATCCTAGGGTAGCACGTTTCTCGTGTACCTTTTGGGTGGTAGGCGCTATTCTCCACCTGGTCAGTGAACAAAACTGATGGCTTCACGCAGATTATAGTCCTCACGTAGGTTACATTCCAATGGGAAGAATCAGGGAAGAAACAGGCATGCAAATTAATCAGCTAGATCATTCCTGAGAGTAATAAGTAGGATGAAGAAAGTAAAACAAGTTAATGGGAAGAAGAATGACTTTAGAGAGCCGTAGCTCCTTTATAGAAAGACCTCCTTAACACTACTGACATGTAGCTGAGACCTGTTGGATGAAAAGGAGTCAGCCTGTGAAAATACAAGAAAGAAACGTGGCTTATTTGAGACAGAGAAGACTGGCATCTAGTGAACAAAAAGGGCAATAGGATGGTGACTAGATAGATAGATAGATAGATAGGTAGATTATTTTTTTAAAAAGTTAAATAGCTTTAACTTAAACTGACCTGGGAAATCCTTATATCTCTTAATAAAAATATCTCAATTTTTTGGGTGTATTTTATTTGAACTACTGTTTTCTTTCATTGGGCTTTGCATATTTTTTATGATTTTATGTGCAAGTTGCTTTCCTTTGCTGGACATTGTCATAAGAGGTCCTTACTGTAAAAGTACGATTTGAATTGCGTGGCTGGTCTAAAGTAAAGTCAGTGATGATGTGGCCATCATACAAGTAACTGAATTTCAGGGTATTTTGTTTTCCATGCCAACTTTACAGCAGTTGCTCTCTGCTGTTTCATATCGTCAAGCCAAGACCCAATAATTGTGCTGATCTTGTAAATCATTGAGATTCTCTCATCACAAAGTTACTGTAGGCCAAAAAGAAAAGAGCTTACTTTTCAGTTTTTATAAAATTGCATTCACAGTAATGTACTTCTGTAGTCCAACAAAAGTTATCCTTAATGTTTGCATTAGAGCCCATTTATTTATAATATTGTCTAGAGCCCATTTATTTATAATATTGTGTAGTTCTGGTTGCCAGATTATGCTACAGTTGTATGTCAGTTGCTAAAACCACTTAACTCCAGACCCATGGTCCACAACCTGAATTAATGTCTTGACATGGAGGTATAAAAAATAATGATCCTTGAATTTTCAGCCATGGCCAGGAATTGAAATGGAGGAATCAAAAAGGAAAGAAAGGATAGGAGGGGAGGGAATGGTGAAGAAGATGCTTCAGAATGCCTTTCACTCCTCCTTCCCCAACCCCAAGCACCAGAATCCCATTCTTTCTGGTACCTTGATATTTTAGATACAACTATTTTGAAATGCCACTTTGATATAACATTTATCAAGTTCATATCAGGTTCCAGGAACTCTCCTAATCCCATTACATTATTAATACCTTTAATTCTCTCAATAGCCCAGTAAGGTAAGGTACCAATATCATCCCATTTTATAGATGAATACATTGAGGCTCAGAGAAGTTGAGTAACTTACCCAGAGGCACTCAGGTAGTAAATAGGATTGGAGCCTGAGTGTCTGGCTTCAAAGTCTAGGTCGTTAAATGCTGTACCACACTGCCTCTAATAGCCTTCATACTACACCCATTTTGACTAGGGGACCTTTTACCTGAAAATATGATTATTAAACTTGCTACTATAATACAAATTCCAAATAATGTTTGAATCCTCCATCCCACCCCATCACCTGGCATCATGTTTTCCCTGAGCCTTACCCCATAATTGACCCTCTGATAGGATCCTATCCCTCTGATAGGATCCAGGATAGAGAGAGGGACAGTGGCAAGGAAGTGTCCTGGTCACAGGCGTTCACATTTGACAGGGCTGCATCAGTTCAGCTGAAACAAAGCGCCCTGCTTCATACTTTCTTTCCCTGAAGTTCCTTCCTTCAACTTCTGAACTTAATGGAGGGCATGTAAAGAAAGGCTTGGTTTCCAGCCAAACCTTCTTGGTTTGTAATTTCTGGTTTGAAACATACACATGACAGGTGTAAAAATGCCTGCCATTTGAGAGAAACCTGTGATAAGTAAGCCATACCAACTATAATTTCAAGGGATAAATCAGTGGAAGATCAATTATCTTATTACTTATTAACTAATAAGTTTATCCTTGCCTTCTTAAAAATTTAGTAATACAAGATATGCTAATTCAGTCTTCTAAATGGATTTATTATTATTATTAGTCCATTTAAGTTTTAAGGATTGTTTTATTATCTACTTATTTTTAGTTGTATTATTATTATTATTATTAACATCAGTTTTCACAGCTCTAAATGCAGCATGCAAATCTCCCCAAAGTGGGTACTGGCATCTGTACCCGGCAGTGTTTGAACCATGATACTTGTTGCCCTTTATTTCTTTCCCTTTGGTTAAAATTCAGTATATGACATGTCTCTCACAAACCAAATTCCTCACTAGGCCAGGATAAGGACCCATTTGCAAAATACTCAACTGTAAGAATAAAAACGATTATTTATAAACAATTTTCTAGCATGATATGATTTCAGAAGTGGAAGAATATGTTTCTGGTATTTGTGTTGTGTATCTCTTGCTCATGAGAGGGAAGGAGCTATGGGATTGGAATGTGCAGAAAGAACGCCTTAGCAGTTATAGCTCCTTGTAATTTACATCTGTTTTGATAGGTTCTAAGATTTTCGAGTGCAGGTATTCTAAAATAGAGTCCACCTGTACCTGTTTCAGTCTTAAAAAACTCTGGGTCCTTACTAGCTGTTCCTTGACGGTAAGAAGGGGGATTTATATGACATTTTTATTCAGCCATTGTTTTATAGTTTTTTCATCAATGAACTCCTTTGACTCATTTTTCTTTCTATCAGCTTTCATCAGATAAAGGAATGAGGTTTAAAACATTTCAGCTTGCTTGTGATTATAGCATAGAATGTGTTAAGATAGCATCCTTTGGCCTCTTGATTTCCTATTCACTGATAACATTCATTCTATGAACCTCTTAGCATTAAAGAAACAGCCATATCATGTTCATCATTCAAGCATAAAATTGTCTTAAGGTAGTAAATATATACACATGTATAAACCATATAAATGTCAAAGATATTATAACATGATGGTTGACAGCAAAAGCTTTGAATTAGACAAATCTGAATTGAAACTCGGTATCATTCTTTTTTTTTTTTTCAGTTCAGTTCAGTTGTATCATTCATTTTTAACAGTGATCTCGCCTAGCCACATAACCGTAATGGAGATAATATTTATTTTTATAGGGCTTTGAAAGTAGTAAATGAAATAGTAAGTACTGAATAAGGGGTTTTAAGAATTTTGGTTTAAAAGAGAAGGTGAGAAAGTTAAGAAATGTCAATTCCCAGTCATTATTTATACAGTTTTACAGGATTTTTTTCATTTCACAATTTAAAAAAAAATGTTGACATCCGATACCAGGGTACATCTTACAAAAATGCTCTTTTATAATATAAATTTAAATTAAATTGGAGTTTTTTTCTTTCTCAGTGGTACATAAAATAATGATGTGTTTTATAATTGATGGCATTTTAGAGTCAATGAAATACAGTTTTTATAACGGGTATCAACATTTCCTTTTCTTCAGGAGTCAGTAACATGTAGTAGATACATATTTAGACTTCAGTATGTAGATTATGTCAAATTTTTGAACCTCTCTTTGACTAATCTGCAAAAGGAAATCCTATCCCATGACTATAAAATGTGTAGAAATCTCTTAGCACAGTGTCTGGTGCAGAATTGTTAAATGTACAACAATAATAGCCATTATTGTTATTATTATCTTTATTTTTCCAGTTAATCTGTGAATTGGTAGAACTGGATGCAAAAGCCAGGTCTGCCACCAATTAAGTTTGGAATTTCTGTCTCACTTTCCTGTTTTGCAAAAGAACGTCTTGGCTAAGATGACCTCTAAATTCCTTCTGGTTCTAAAATTTTGTAATTTTATTGTCTAATTCAGAGTCTTAACAAAATGTAACCATCAGATGAATTTTCTTTGTTTCTTCCAGTTTGCGGGGACATCCATGGACAGTTCTTTGACTTGATGAAGCTCTTTGAAGTGGGCGGATCTCCCGCCAACACTCGCTACCTCTTCTTAGGGGACTATGTAGACAGAGGGTACTTCAGTATCGAAGTAAGTCTGCATCATTTCTTCTTAGCTGCTCAGTAATGGATCAACAATATCTTTGCAAAATAAAGTGGTATATGTATTGCCTTAAGTAAATCCCTAGTCTTTAACAATGAACTTTAATACACATAAATGTGTGGGATATTCCATATCCTATTTTCTGTTGATTCTCATATGCTTTTTATTACATAGAAATGCCAAGGAAATGGCTCATAGTAAGATTTTGCCTTTCGTACTTTTTATAGATTTGCAACTTTGCAAAACTTACATGATATTTGACACTAGATAATTCTATCTCCTGTTGAGACAATGAACCAAATTTGATTAAATAAGCAGGAATGTGTTTGCCTGGTTATGTCTTATAATTATGAGACAATAAGTTATTTTTGTAAATTGATAGTCAAGTGCATGTGTGTGTGTGTCTGCATTTGTGTGTGTGAGTACACTGACAGCTGCTATATTTTGTCTTTTTTGGCACCTGTCATCTAACTAGGGTAATTTGTCAAAATCATTAGTTAAAACAAAACAGATAACCTTTGAGTAGAGGTTCTTCCTCAGCCTCCCAACTGCATCTGCTTCAGGTAAGTAGAAGTTACGTTCAAAATAAAGACAAGGCTCTTGTTTCATTCACATGTTTGCTCTTTCTGGTGCTTAACATGGTGTTTCATACATAGAAATGACTCATTAAATATTTATTAAAAGAAATAGTTTGAAATAAGAATAAGTTTTAAAGAATCAGAGCTCATGCTATAGTAGCTGACATTGTATGTGCTCTTGGAAATAATGCATTAAAAAGGAAAACAGTTATTCTTAATTAAAGAGAGAAATCAAATTTACTGAAGTCTCACACCAATGTCATACATTCATAATAATCATTTATTAAAGAGATTCTAGGTTTTTAAATTTTCATCATAATATTTTATTTATTATAGGAATATTTAATGTTGAAAAACATGTCACTCCTAAATGGCTTTTGTTTTTTTTTGTTTTTTTTGTTTTTGAAGTCTTTTTTTTTTTTTTTAAATTTTATTTATTTATTTATTTATTTATTTATTTATTTATTTATTTTTGGCTGTGCTGGGTCTTCGGTTCGTGCGAGGGCTTTCTCCAGCTGCGGCAAGTGGGGGCCACTCTTCATCGCGGTGCGGGGACCGCTCTTCATCGCGGTGCGCGGGCCCCTCACCATCGCGGCCCCTCCCGTTGCGGGGCACAGGCTCCAGACGCGCAGGCTCAGCAGCCGTGGCTCAGGGGCCCAGCTGCTCCGCGGCATGTGGGATCCTCCCAGACCAGGGCTCGAGCCCGTGTCTCCTGCATTAGCAGGCAGATTCTCAACCACTGCGCCACCAGGGAAGCCCATGGCTTTTGTTTTTAAACTATTATACTAACTTTTTTGGGGGGGGTTATTCAATTCACCTCCCATCATTGACTATGCATGTATGTATATATATATATAGCCCACCAATATATTAATCACATTTAAGGATCTCATTTAAAGATCACATATTTCTTAATCATTCATGGTGGTAAGGGAGGGAGGGGTGGTGTTGGTGTATAAGTCCAAAAAGAGGAGTACATTTAGGTATTTCTTCCATGTATATGCACTGTAATTAGGAGAATTTAAAGAAATATACATCCTTGCTCTCTAGAAACCTAAATCTATGTAGGAAAATATAACTGTAAAAAGCTTTATAGAATCAGAAGCCCAGAACAGATGGTTCCAGGATTCAATTATTATTTGAACTGATTATTAAAATCTTGGGATAAAAAAGGTACAGAAAATAATTACCATTGGAATATAGATGTTTGGGAGAATATCGAGGGCATATATGGCTGGGGTTAGAAACAAAAAAACAAGTAAGATTTAACTAGGAGGGAAACTGAAGTGAGAAAAGTACAGAGGAAGAAATTAGGAAACCTCATAAACCTCATTCATGGGCTAACTTGACCAACATGGCAAGAGAAGTGTGATTGAGTACAAATTTTGTAAGACCTTTGTATCACATTAGGGCTAGTATCTGCCAAGAGTAAAGGGGAAAAAAAAAAACAACCCTAATGGTGGTTTGAACAGGATGGAAGTTTATTTGTCTCTCTAGTAAAAGCTCATAGATGGGCGGACCATGGCTGGTGTGACCCAGCCCGGTGCCAGGGCCCAGGGTCTCTGCCTTATTGATCTGATGTGCGTGGCCTCGTTACAAAGTCAGCCTCATGACCCAAGACTGCTACACCAGCTTCAGCCCTCATGTTCCCACATTGCATGCAGCTAGAAGGAAAAGAAGGAAGAAAAGGGCATGTCCTCTCATTTAAGGATGTTTCCCATAAGTGGCGCTGTTACTTCCCGTGGGCCAGAACTGGTTTACCTGACCGTATGTGATTACCGTGTGTAGCCAGATTTGAGAAAGACTGCTATAAACAGAAAGCAGTAATGGGAGATAAAGAATTTCTGCTACTTCCCTTAAATTAGGGTCATGTGGAAACTAAGTAAATATTTTTAAAAATTATTTTAGTAACTCTTAAATTTATCTTATTCATTTAATATTTATATGCTCCTATGGAAGGTTCTGAGGATAAATGAAATCAGTGTTCTACTTTTCTTGAAGCTCACCTTCTAAGCAAAGAATGGCAAAGACTCTCCTGTTGGGAGTGATTATATTTTCGTAATCTTACCAGTCTATTTACCTTTGATTTTTTTGCGAGAAGACTTCAGGCTTCTGAATCTCTGGCCTCAAACCTTTTGAAATTTCCCAAACTCTCTCTAATTAGAGCTTTTTAGAACTGTTTCCTTAAAGAAGTTGAGAAGCAGTAATCACTGGTTCCTCAGTAGATTTTTATTTTAGTCTACAATTAATCTAGATTTTTGAACTATGAAACTTGTGGTAGTTTATGTAATATGTACCTTCTGCAATTCGAGCAAAGAATCAAAGTCTGAAACCAAATGTTGGTGAAATATCGAGTGTATGTATCACAGGACATTTAAAAGTTCTGAGATGCATATATCAGAGTCCCCATCTTCAAAAACAGCTCTTTAATTCACCTCCAGAAGTCTGGGAGTATAGCCCCGGGGACTTGCCACATACACACAGAAATGACAAAAGTGTGATGGCCTCAGAAGTAAAAATGATCCATTTTGATTAGACTGTGACCTTTGAGGGGTTTGAGAATGGCTCAGTGATATCAGCCTATTTAAAATAGAACTGATATTTATATAAAATATACTTACTGAAGATACTGTGAGGCTTCGTATTGTGGATTAAGGAAGCTGACATTGTTTGCAAGCTGGAAATGGTATTGTTTGCCTAGTATAAATGATCTCATTTATTCCTCACAGCTCTGCAAGGAACATGTAAATGTCTTTCTTTTCAGCATGCAGAAACCAAGGCTCAGAGAGAGTCACACACATAGTAAATGGCAGTGCCGGGATGCAAAGTCTGTGCTCTTTCCACTACATCCCATGCCTTGGCCATATACTTACTAAACGAACCACAAAAAATGCACACATCAGTGATGCAGGCACTGATACACACTCTTTGTATATAATATATATATTATATTACACATTATATAATATGTAATATAATATATATAATAACTCTTTGTATATAATATAATCTGAAGGGCAAAGCATTAAATATAAAATATTCTCTTTGAGTATCCTGTTGGTTTAAGATAAATCCTAAAATGAGGGCTCAGTTTTCCAGCGTGTACTATCCTAACAGGCTTCCTGATTCATCTCAGTAATTCAGAGTTCCACTGCAGGTCTTCTCCTTTTGGCTATTCTCTGGGCAAAGAGGAGCAGTTAAGTTTAATTTTTACGAAATCAGCTTTGAAGAGTAGGTTCAGATTTCATATAGTCTCAGCTGGGTAGTATTTACAGGCACTGGGTAGTGTGCTCTGGGCAGTACATGGAGTTCATTTTATACACTCCCTCCCCAGCTTTCCCCCCATCTTCTTTTGCCAAGATTAGAAATCGTTCCCCACAAAGTTAGCCCAAATGAAACAAACAAGCTTTTGAGTAGTGATGAAAGAGATAATTTTGCCTGGGATAATGATTTGCCTCACACCAAATACCATCCTCTTTCTCATGATGGCATTATGCTACCTAATCTCTTTGATCAAGGCTATGTGTATATATATATATATTGATAGTTTCGTGTCTGAGTGTGTTTCTCTGAGAATGCAGGGAAAAACTCAGAATTGCAAACAAAGGCACACACAACTGTTTCTTTCTTCTATTCACTTCCTTGGGCTCCCTTTCTAGCCATTCTGCCCTGCAAGACATTGCCTTGAGCTTAGAGAGCTGTGCCCCTGCACCAACGACTAGATCTCAGCCCAGGCCTCAAACACCTTTAAGCAGGAAGAGTAGTTGTGTTTATTAGCTGTAAACTCATAGACTAGAATGAACCACAGCACGTCAGGCAGTGTTCCATGCCTCTGCATGAGAATAACAAGCAAAGGGTACAGCAAGCAATGTTAGGTGACAGAGTGATGCCACAGACATGAGGAAGAAATTGTCTGGCTGTCTCCCTGCAGCCAGTCGTCCGTATAGCGCATTGATAGTCCCACCGCTGCTTCTCTGTGTGCTTGTCAGACCAGGCAAATGATGTCTTAGAGAAGCAGCGTTTGACATTTTTTCAGGAGTTTGGATCTTTTCCCAGCCAATGCATATTCCTCACTTTACCATCCTGTGACTGAGAGACAGCACTTTTGATTAGAATGTTTCACAGCATGTATAGTTATTTTAGGGAGCTGCTTGATATATATCTGAAGCTGTATATATGTGTTTTTTACTTCCTTGCTTCCTCTTTTACATCCTTCTTTACTCCCCTATACAGGTTTTTAAGAATACACATCATTAAGAGGCATAAATTACAAAGTAAAGAACTGCACTGCTATTATCAATGAGCCAATTAAACTAACGAAGAAAATGATATCCTTAGTGCTGCTTCATTGGGGAAGCTAAATAAGAGAAAACTATGTCTGCGATAAAAAATTAATAAAAAGATACAGGATGCTCGATCTTTCATATTGACTAAACCAAACTAATTTTAGATTGTAAATATCCGTTTAATTATTTAGAGTATGACTGCAAAGATAGTCGAGGTCCAGTTGAAAGTGATTAGTGCAATTAATTTACATCTCACCCTGCAAAAAAGCCAATGGAACTTGCCTCTCTATTTCTACTTCAACCAATTAATCCAGGGAAAATTTTATTCACATTAGCCATCTGATACTCCATGGACAAAAATAACCAATTATTTAATTTTTCTTTTCATTGTTCATTAAATGGGATAATTTTTTTTACGCGAGACTTTTCTTTTTTAAAAGAATATCAGGTTATAATTTTGTCCAAGATCTTTAGCTCTCCAGAATGTTAGAACTTTAGATGGCAAAATAGTTACCAGCAGGACAGTGTTGTGCTTGGCAGAGCTCTCCCGCCAGATGTTGAGGGAGAAGTCGCGGGGCTCCCCTCCCCAGTCCACGCTTGCCCTGTCGTTTACCGTGCCACTTCTTCCATATTGGCTGCATGTGTGGTTTTATTCAGTGTTTGGGAAGATATTTTATTCTTGCCACAAGGGAGAGGGAAATAAAATGTGGAAAGCGGATTCTTATTTTTAGGGTGCTCTGAGCCAAGAATTTGGAAATTGAGTTTTCTTTTCTCTAGTCTTGTCTTGTCCTGACTTTTCTTTCCTCCTCCCTCCCTTCCTTTTTCTCTGTCATCTCTCTCTCTCACTTTCTCTCTTTCTTTCTCTCTCTCCCCCAATCTCTCTCTACTTCCCCCTCCTTTCTGACTGCCTTCCTTCTCATTTACAGGAAAGAGGCTCATATTTCCTAAACTCCTGCTACATACAGGGTGCTTTACATCCATTACATAATAAGGGACATGAAATGTGTACTGAATCATTTAAAAGGTAAATAGGTATGATAAGGATACCACAGAACCTTTGAGGTTTCAGTTATGAAAGAGCTATAGTCATCAAGACTAGAGGTGATAAAGCCATGTGCTAATGTCAAGACAGGATCTTTAACAGATGGCATAAAAAGAAAATATGGGCCCTAAAATGTGATTCCTCTAGTAGTATTTGAGTGGGGTTAAAAAATTGCATTTTAGATGTTTGTTGGAGAGATTATAGCTTTGCTTTAAAATAAATTGTTACAGGCAAAACTAATCTAAAGAGTTCAGAATTGTGGTAACATTTTCCAAAGGACATTGATTGGGAGGGGGCACAAGGGAGCCATCTGGGTGCTGAAATGTAGCTGAATCTGGGCAGCGGTTTCATGGGAATATACATATGCAGAAATTCATTGACCAGTACCTTTAAGATAGACACATTTCACTGGATATAAGTTATACATTAGTGAAAACAAGAAACAAAGAAAACCTTTTTAAAAAGTAACTACAGTGTAGCCAAAACACGTGTTCTCTCCCCCAATGTATGCGTTAAATACAACACTTTCAACAAGTAAATATAATTTTTAAAAGACTTCACATACCCATCCCATTCCTATTCCAAATCAAACATCCAATGTTAACAAACTATTTGGAAAAATATTTTTTATATAATTTATAATTTAATTTATATTTTAAATTTATAATTTTAAATTATTTATAATATATAAACAAAACATACATATGATAAAATCTTATAAATTTTAAATTGAGAATAGTTCTCTCATTGACATTAATAACAGTGTACAAATATCATCTCTGAAATGTGAGACAAGCTTGATAATACACACTGCTTTTACTAGAACATTGTAAGCGCACCTCTAAACCTGATACATAGCAATCAGAGACTCATTGAGCCACGTACACATATCAACAGATCATAATCCTTCAATATAGGCCAGTTGGTCAACTTCTCAGAAATAGTACTATCATCTTTCACATGAACTTTAGGTAATAACTATAAGCAGAAAATGGTAATTATAAAATTAACTAATGTAACATATATATGTAAAATTTGACATCAGCTAATTATTTTTTGTTTATTCAATCATAATTACAGTGAGGGGCAGTATCTTGCTTGAACAACTCAGTAATTTTTTCTGATAATTAGTATTTTCTTCAAAACTTGGGCTATATATTCAAACATTTATTTCCACTCATTTAAGAAATTATCCCATGAGCTGACAGAGATGATTATTGTTCACAAGTAGCACCACAAATGAATTGCCAGTAGCTTTTCCCTGTGGAGATTATCCGGCATACCTACTATATGTTGGAAAACTCATTATTAAAACGTAAATATTGTTTCAGTTTTGGTTTTAGATTTCAGTAACCAGAATCAGACTCTTGTCTCAATATTTTTCTGGTTCTCTAACGTCTTAGCTTCACTTTCAGAATAAAGTTCATGAGGATAAAAAAGCATACTTGTTTTCAGTGTGCTCTCCTCTTCCCTGTGGATTTTTAATGAATGCTATTTGAGGATAATGAAATTGATGTTAATACTTGAGTATCCCAGTTATCTTAATTCACACTCCAGGAAGACTGTGTCAGTGTCGGTTGATTCCAAGCCTGGTGAATTTATACTTGGCCCTCATTTTTACGCAAACTGTAATACCCGAGTAATTAATTTGAGAATTTTAAGGTATATGAAATGTTTCCCCTAGCTATCAGCAGCATGTGTAGTGAGATTCCCTGGCCTTCAGTTTATTTACAATTACGTATAAAACAAAAAGCTCAAGGCTTTAAATACCAAAGGCACTGAAATAAGAGACAAGATAATGGGAGAGAAGAGTAGTGAAGGAGAGAGCATAATGGAAAATAGATACAGGGACTTCCCTGGTGGCGCAGTGGTTAAGAATCCGCCTGCCAGTGCAGGGGATACGGGTTCGAGCCATGGTCCGGGAAGACCCCACATGCCGCGGAGCAACTAAGCCTGTGTGTCACAACTACTGAGCCTGCGCGCTTAGAGCCCGTGCTCCGCAACAAGAGAAGCCACGGCAGTGAGAAGCACGTGCACCACAACGAAGAGTAGCCCCCACTCGCTGCAACTAGAGAAAGCCCACGTGCAGCAATGAAGACCCAAAGCAGCCAAAAATAAAATAAAATAAAAAAATAAATAAATAAGTAAAAAAGAAAATAGATACAATCCAAGTCAGCCTGAGCTTGTCAATGTTTGCTTCCAAATTTTGTGGTGCCTTTCGTTTCTAATTCTCCCATTTCTTTTACCTAATTTTTACAAAATAATTACCTTTATAAAGAGAAGTGACTTTTATTTATTAATTGTCCATCACATTTCTTCTCATACTTTGACACAAGTATATTTTCATTTTTAGTATATTTTCATTCGGGCTTTTCCCAATAAACTCTATGCAGTCCATTGTTTTCGTGTGGTGTCTAGATCTCCAGTGCAATGTTTATACTTTAGTATAGATGAACCTTGGCTCTGTACCAAAGTAATGTTTTCTGTTTGATTTTCAATATCTTCCATAAAAAAGACCTAGCCTTTTGGGGACTTTTGGTCACAGTAGTGCATTTGGTTCATGTCTTCCTGATATGTCAGCCAAGGTATGTGTAAGTATAATGGAAAATATTTATTTTTATATTATTCTTTTTTTCTTTCTCAGTGTGTGCTGTATTTGTGGGCTTTGAAAATTCTTTACCCCAAAACACTGTTTTTACTTCGTGGAAATCATGAATGTAGACATCTAACAGAGTATTTCACATTTAAACAAGAATGTAAGTATACTTCAGGCTTCTTCATTTAACATTGTATGTGCTAAATAATGATTTTAATCCATACAAAGAGCGTATTACAATATGATCCCTTGCTTAAAAGTCAAAAATTCAAAAAATGATACTATATTGTGTCATTCCATATTACTTTCTGAGCATGGTCAGTTAAGAGAATTCAGAATTTCTTTTTAAATTATAATTTTTTTATAAAGTGATATAAAAATTCGAATTAATATTTGATGTGATTTAGCCTAAGCAACAAGTGATGAAATTATTTTTTAAAATAGCCAGAATACTGCTGTTCAGGATAATCCTACTCTTTAACCTCAGATCACTCAATAAAAACAAATGGAGAGCAGATTCAACATTGAGCCTCTCTTTCTGGACCCAGGAGATGTACCAGCCTTGAGTGGATTTTACAGAATTAAAGATGACTTCTTCCTTTAGAAATAAATACTAAGAGTGAGGAGTACTTCCTATAAATTTCATTTTCCTCCTCTCTTAATTTTCCTCATTGTCCTTGGAAATTTAAATTTCTCTTTGTCATTTAGTCCTATTTCAATGGAGCATAGAGACTTCTCTCAAAACATTAGATAGAAGTCAGTTAAAGGAAAAGTAATGTGCAGTGATTTAGAAACAACTTTGGAAACTTTCTTGCAATCTGCTTTTCTACAAGAACATTCAGGAGAATCAGCCAGTTTTGTGTCCTCTTCTGTTGGTTGGTCTCCTAGTTGCTGTGGTTTTTTTTGTTTTTGTTTTTTAATACACATCTGCAGATAACTAGCAGGGATGTATGTATACAAAAGTTCTCACCTCTGTTACACAAAAAGTTACTAAAAACTGTCAAATATGGAAGAACAACAAAAATTAAAAATAGTAGATATAAAGATTAATATATAACTTTAAAAAGTCTTTTTTAATCACATTTGGAACTTTGTATGTGTAGTTATATGCTAATATGATTCCGGCAAGAAAAGATTTTTTTAAAAAACCCTATTTTTATGAACCAAATCCTACCTATGAAATCATAAGAGTAAGTAGTTGGTTTTTAATCATATATTAAAGGTAAAATAAAGTATTCAGAACGCGTTTATGACGCCTGCATGGATGCCTTTGACTGCCTGCCCCTGGCTGCCCTGATGAACCAGCAGTTCCTATGTGTACACGGCGGTTTGTCTCCAGAGATTAACACCTTAGATGATATCAGAAAAGTAAGTTCTGTTATTTTCCAAGTCTACCATTTGGTGTCCTTCAGTAATAAATGCAAGGCATTAATTTCCCTGCCTTTATCACTAACTTGATACTTCTGAATTAAAATGATTTAAAGTGGTCATGAATCTCTTTTTTTTTTTTTTATCTAGAAAGAAACATATATTTATACTTGGAAGAGTTTTCATCTGTAAAACCTCAAGGTTCATTTTACCATGTGCTGTGTTATTAGAAATACTAAATATTTGATCACTAAAATATATATATATATATATATATATATATATATATATATATATATATGCCTTTTCATTTCCCCTTGGCTTGTTTCAAACAACGCATTGTATATTCATGGTATATTACAGTTAAAAGATGTTGCTTTCCTCTTGGAAAAATATCACAACTTGACCTATAAAATGTGTCCATATTAGCATTTTCTAAAAAATCTAACTATTTTCACGGCTTAAAATTTTAAAGTAACAACCTAACAAAGGCTATGATGCTATTCTATTGATTGTACTGAGTGGCAAGGTGAAAAACAGTTAATTTTTTTAAAGAGGTATTTTTCTACTTAATTTAACATTAGATCTTACTGTTGTTTTGGCCAGCAAAAAGATAAGTTAGATTGAATGTGGGAATATCTCTTTCATGAGAAAATGTAGTATAGGATAGTTTTATGTAGTGGAAGAGCCAGTCTTTTATTTCTTTGATTATGCTCAATATTCTTTGAAAATTTCATTGGTTTTTAAAGAAAAACTATATTTAGGTAAGTAAAACATTCAAATTCTATCTGAATACTCTATCATTAAGGTCCAAGTCTTCAAATGTAAAAATAATATTGTATTTACTTTCCTGTTAGAAAGGAAATTCATGGTTTTTATTTTTAAAATTAAACAAAAATACATTAAATAAACCTTTGTTTCCTGCTCTGTGTATTTGTGTCCTTTATTATAAGACACCATTACACATATGCTTCTGGTGTTCTGTGGCACACAGAGGATTGATATTTGCTCTATATTTCAAGTTCTATAGAGACAGGACACTGAACTGTAGTCATGGAGTTCAAGTATAGAGTGGTTCACTTTCTGCATGAATGTAACCACTTTATTCTTCTACAGTCTGATGGACTCCTGAAATCAGTAACTAAACTTCTTATCATAAATTATGTAGATTTTCAAAATATGCTCTGCTATCCCTAGGACTTTGTTTCTGGCATGTTTCAGATATTATGTTCAATTTTCGTATTTGTCATTACACTTTGGACTGAGCCATAAAGTGATTTTTATGTTTGTGTTTGCCATATGTCAGAGTTTCCACCACACTTACTTTAATTAACTTCAGAGTTGTTTATTTTCACAGTAGATGGTATTAATTTCAGAATGCATTTTATAACTTTTCCAGAATAAATTCTATATTCTGGTTGCCTTACCAAAGCTCTAGCTGGGAATTCACATTAATCAGGAAGTCTCCCCTCCTCTACTGTTCTATCCCAAATAATCAGTTCTTGCTTCTCAGAAAGAAATTCTGTATTTTTATGGACAAACATTATTTTTCTTATATGAATTGTTCCAAAAGCATAAATTATTTAAATATCTTAAGTCTAAGTTTGCAATGAATATTTTATGTATAGTATAATGGTTGAAATTTAGAGGGTCTTGTCTTATTGAAGTTTTTCATTGGGTGTTGAAAAAGTGAAATATTGCTTCGTTCATTTTTAGATATTAGTAAAAAATGGTATGTAGCAAAACCATTATTTACATCACCTTTTATGTCTCAGAAAAAGAGAGAATTTGATAGGCTGTCCGCCTTATATATTCACCTGTCCCTATGGGTTTTTTTAGAATATTAAAGTATTGAAAATGAAGAATATTGGTTCTTAATGGGTTTTCATAGCTGTTTTATGCTTTTTTTCAAGAGACTCCATAATATCTGCTAACTTCACCCAAGATCCTTTAATTGCAGTCAAATCAGGATAAACTATAAGAAGGTGACAATGTTATAAAATTGTTGGTGAAGTGTCATTTCCAGTTATTATATTGCTCATAGCTTCTAAATGTACCATTTTAAATTGAAATATGACTTTGCTAAACATTTATAGCTGGAAAATTGGAAAATGGATTTCATATGAGGACTTAAGGTAAAACTCTAAAGCTTAGAACTGTGAGCTGAAGAATGACCAGCTAAATTGGAGCTCATTTTACTGCTTATTATTAAGATTTGTTTGTACCCAGTAAAATGACTCCAATCATCTTGGACTTTAATTAGAAACTTAGATATCCGCTAATGAGTGAATATTCAAAATGTCATATAGCAAGTAGCTACTCTTAAAATGAAAGCCGTCTGTTCTCAAAATTATAGTGTTGAATATAGACACCGTAAGTTGTTCCCCATCCTGATTTCTAAATCACAGTTTAATGGAGGCAGTAACAGAAATTTCCCCAAAGATAAAATAAAATAAAAGCTTCTCCTCAAGAAATGAAATACAGTTAGAGTCACCTCAATTGGTAATAACTAAAACACTAGGTTGGATAAAATAAAAAGGAGAGAAAGACGGAGAGGAAACCAGGAGAGAGGAGAAACAGAGTAAAGAATGGGAATTAAAGAGGCAGGAGGGAAGCAAAGGGTGAGCTGAAGGCAGATAATAAATGAGTGTCAGGAGGAAGAAGGAAGGAAAGTTCGAGAAAGGTGAGTAGAAGAGTGGAGAGGAAGGAGCACAGATCAGGAGAGAGGTAGGGGGCAATTCACGCTGCACTGTGGCTGGGGAGCAAACATGGGTACTGCAAAATGCTGGTTTCTTCTATTTCTGAATTCCAACTTTCCAAAGATGAATATTTTGTTCTCTGTCTTCTATTTTTCTTAGTTAGACCGATTCAAAGAACCACCCGCTTATGGACCTATGTGTGATATCCTGTGGTCAGACCCCCTGGAGGATTTTGGAAATGAGAAGACTCAGGAACATTTCACTCACAACACAGTCAGGGGGTGTTCATACTTCTACAGGTGAGGACGGAGAGCTCCAGCTCGCCTCTTGGAGCACGTGACATTCGTTAACTGTTGTTATTGATCAGTCCATGTATTTGATTTAGTTATTATGTGCGTGTAACGTTTCTAGGAAGCAAGTACAAATGAAAGGCTCACTTTGATAGCCTGGTTCAAATGGGTTCTTAGCCCTTGGAGAATAAAAATATAAATAAATAAGTAGATAGATAAATGAATGTATCTATATAGACATATAGATATAATATCTGTGAAGAATAGAAAAGGCATAAAAGCGGCAAGTGGCTTCAGCATGGCAAAGCAGCTGAAGAAGGTAGTAGGGTTTAGTAGAAGATTCGTTCTGTTTCAGGAACTGTAGGGAAAAAATCCAGTGCCAAGCCTTGATTTTCTTTTTTCTTCATTCAATTATGTCATCACTTAAAATTTTTTTTACCAGTTTTCATAACTTAAATCAGAAAAACAATTTCATTATTTTCAAGTTATTCTTAAATTTTCTTAAGTTCATTGGACTTCCTGAATAAATTAAAATTAGCAGCAACCCAGTATATAGGTACCGTAGTAAATTTATTCTTAGCACTTTGACAAGCCATGTTGACAGAATTTTTATAGTAATGTTTATATTTGCAAATGTATGGAGATTTGGAAACATTACCACCCCCATAACATTTCAGAGCACTTCAGGAAGAAATCAACAACGCAGTTGGGTTTTTGCATATCCTCACGATTTTCCTGACATCTTAGTTACCTCAATTTTAGCCTACTGCATTTTATTACCCCCAGTTGCACTAGGTTCCCTTATCAGACATATAGTTTGATGTGAAAGTGGCCAGAATGAAAGTGCAAAAGAGATTATGGAGAAGTTGAGAATTTAAGTTCTAGAATACTTAGTCTTTTTTTTAAAAAAAAACTGAAAAATCATACCTGATGTTCACTGAAGTTTACACTCAATTCCTGCCCTGGCAGCCAAGCTAATGACCAGGCTGGAAGAACTCTGTAAAATGCATCCAACCACATATCTTTCATCTCTAGAGTAAGCAGATATCATCCTTCTGCATAACATTGATCAGAGTTTATTCTGGAACATTTTGGTGGAAAATTTTGTTCCATACATTGTTTCCCTTATGGGGGGAAAAAGTTTCCTTTTATTTATCTCTTGACATGATTGAGAAATTGAAGCTTGCGAACAGAAAGTCTTGTACACTGTAAAGCATCATTCAAAGAATGGTTTTTGTTTTAAATATTAAGAAAGAGGTTTGTTCCAAGCTTATTTATCAGAAAGTTTACAATTCATTTCTATGTTTTGGAAATTTTGGCTAAAATAAAGAGTCATGGTGTAGTATTTCTGAAAAGCCTAAGGTTTCTTTTCAGTAATTAGTTAATTGGAGAGTAGTCTTTTATTAAAGACATTCCAACTTTTAGTGAAAAGTTGTATTGTTGAAATATATCAAAGCCAAGTGTTCAATTTTTCAAATCTGGTGTTAAATCCCTAATTATACCAGGAATGTTTAAATTACTTATTTGATACCACTGAGTTGTACTTCAATAATACAATATCAAACAAAAGATAAACCTCTTGATTTCGATATTAAGCCATATTGCATTAATCTTTTTTTAATTCATAATATAACATTCCTCTATTAGTTTTCTGAGTCAGCTGTTCACATATATTCTAAATAAAGTCCTGTACTGAACTTATATAAAGTTATGGTATTTTTTTGTTTTGTGAATATAGACACAGATGTGTTTACATCAGACATAAAGTCCATCAACTAGATAATGGGAGGATTATGCGTGTTTTTTCACACTTTTGTTCTCAACAAAATTATTATTTAACTCCTCTCATTAGAGGTTCTTAAGAGATAATGATTGCTAGCCATGAGAAATGCTGACTGTCAAAATCTACAGCCTATGTACTCTGAGAAATGGCAGAGCAGTGTGGATTGTTTTATCTGAAGAGAAAAATGACTCACACATTCTCCTAGAGCTTTTTGATTCTTTTGTCTTCAGTGCCATCTTGAAGGTGTCAAGGCATCCTCTGTGGTCCTGGTTTATAAAGCTGATCTAGAGGGGCACAAAGGAACAATAAAATTGGTAGAAGAACTTGGTGACAATTACCTGTTTGAGTTATTGGCAATTAGTTTGATCCACAACTCCCAGTTTTATTTCACGTGTGTCTGAGTTTGTATATTTAATTTGCTCTGCCACCCTATCCGTGATCTAATGTATTACCTGGGCCGTGATTTAAATAAAATGAAGTTACACAGACAGATGCATCTGTAAGAATTTGCCAATGCTGCTCATGGGTTATAGAAGACAGTCCACGTAACAGAGAGGAAGGAATCCATAAGAACTCTGCTTTTGCCCCAGTGCTACCATCATCTTTAGAACCTTAGACCAGAGTTTGCATACTCAATGCCTATAATGTACAAGTAACTAAGATGCTTGAAGCAGCCACGTATTAGAGTATAAAGGTTCGTGAGGATCGTGACAAATCAGAGGTAAAATTTCACTTTCACGGAAACCAAATGAAACTGTCGGCCAGATTTGGTGCTTTAGGCTGTTTACCTTGGAGGCATCCTGTAAGCTTTGTGTTCTAGGTATAGCTTGCTTCAGAAGAAGTGAGTTAAACCAGCCTTTTTTTTTTTTTTTTAAATAAATTTATGTATGTATTTATTTATTTTTGGCTGTGTAGGGTCTTCGTTTCTGTGCGAGGGCTTTCTCTAGTTGTGGCAAGCGGGGGCCACTCTTCATCGCGGTGCGTGGGCCTCTCACTATCACGGCCTCTCTTGTTGCGGAGCACAGGCTCTAGAGCACAGGCTCAGTAGTTGTGGCTCACGGGCCTAGTTGCTCCGCGGCATGTGGGATCCTCCCAGACCAGGGCTCGAACCCTCGTCCCCTGCATTGGCAGACAGATTCTCAACCACTGCGCCACCAGGGAAGCCCTAAACCAGCCATTTTAAAGTTCCGCTATATGCTGAGATTTGAAGAATATCTTTTTTTTTTTTCTATATTCATGTACTTTATTTATTTATTTATTTATTTATTTTATTTTTACAAGAGATAAATAGACTGACACCAAGGATTGTACATGGATGACCACAACAAAAGCAACAATGATTGCAATTACCAAACATGAAACACACTCATACTATGTCATAATATTGACATTCAGTCCAGTAATCCTCCACTGTAACAGCTCCTTTACTTTGCAGTGAAAATTGATTTGTATATTCTTTGCCTCTGAGTCCTTGTGGGATTTTTTTTTTTTTAATTCAGACAGAAAGTCACAAAAATTATACTCATCCTCATCAGTTCACTCAGTCCCATGTAATTAATTTTTTTTTCATCTTGATCTTTTGTTAGCACTTTTATGAGTTCATCAGTTTTTCATTAGAGTTCTGAAAATGCTTATTCATTCAGTTCAGCAGTACAGTCAGTTACCAGAAACCTGTACTTGTCAGAGTCTTTTCCATGAATTTCTTGAAGATGAAAGCCTTTTATAGGAACATATTTGCAAAAGCATCAGAGTACACCCAGAACTGTCTGTAAATGACAAAAGACTTAAAAATGACCACAGTTAAAGATTTGATGAAAGTTCATAATAATGCAGTTGACAAGAAAATTAGTTATTTCTGAGATATACATTTTAAAGTAGTAACTAGGATTATGACTTATAACATTATACCAGAACATATAAGATTTTTAGAAATTTCATGTAATGTCTGAAACGTTTATATTAACATATTTCCATACACATAACCCAATGAAAGTTTAGTATTAGTTGTTTTGTTTGTTTGTCTTTTTATACTGCAGGTTCTTATTAGGCATCAATTTTATACACATCAGTGTATACATGTCAATTCCAATTGCCCAATTCAGCACACCACCATCCCCACCCCACCGCAGTTTTCCCCCCTTGGTGTCCATATGTCCGTTCTCTACATCTGTGTCTCAACTTCTGCTCTGCAAACCGGCTCATCTGTACCATTTTTCTAGGTTCCACATACATGCGTTAATATACGATATTTGTTTTTCTCTTTCTGACTTACTTCACTCTGTATGACAGTCTCTAGATCCATCCACGTCTCAACAAATGACTCAATTTCATTCCTTCTTATGGCTGAGTAATATTCCATTGTATATATGTACCACAATTTCTTTATCCATTCATCTGTTGATGGGCATTTAGGTTGCTTCCATGACCTGGCTATTGTAAATAGTGCTGCAATGAACATTCGGGTGCATGTGTCTTTTTGAATTACGGTTTTCTCTGGGTATATGCCCAGTAGTGGGATTGCTGGGTCATATGGTAATTCTATTTTTAGTTTTTTAAGGAACATCAATACTGTTCTCCATAGTGGCTGTATCAATTTACATTCCCACCAACAGTGCAAGAGGGTTCCCTTTTCTCCACACCCTCTCCAGCATTTGTTTGAAGAATATCTTGACGGTCACTTAAAACGTGTTTTTGAAGCTACAAATGGCAGCTCACTCAAATCACTACTGGTCTCTTAATCACAGATCAGCAGCCTTTCTTCTGTTCACAAGCTGCCCAACTTCTCTTCTACAGTTGACACTCTCGTCCACCCCTTCCACCTTGAAATGCTCTGGCTCCTCCTTTTCCGCATATCCTGATTCTCCTCTGACTTATCAGGCAGATCCCTGACTCTTCTCCTGCCTCTTTCTTTGTCTTCTTCCTGCTCTTGACATTTTTTCTTCACACTGTTCCCAAGAACCTCATCTGTTCCCTTAGCTTCACTGTAAACTTCGAACTCTGTGGTTAGATCACCAGATCTATGTCTGCTCCCTTTGTCTCTTTATCTTTCCTGAGCTTGAATTCTCTATGCCTAGTTTTCTGCTGGAATTTTTATCTTAAATGTTCCCTTGTCACCTTATCCTGAACTCACCTTGCCTGAAAAGGTTTATTATTTACCTTCCCACTTGCTTAATTCCCACTGGAGATTTCTCCTGGTTTTTCTGTTTCTATTAACAGTTCATTTTCCCAGTCACACAGACTAGCAAACACCTTTGCTTTTTCTTCTTGTGCTGAAATCACCACCAACCAGTCATCATGTCTTATTGACCCTTTCTTTAAAATATAACCAGCATCTAGACCATCCTGCCTTCCCTCCCTCCCACTCTGAGTTCAAGACCTTCATTTTTAGCCTGTCTAAATCACACCTGATTTCATAGCACCTTCCTATCCCCTCCCCTCAATTCACACTGTTCCATTCATGGGTAACCTTTTGAGAATTCATTCATTCATTCAATTATTTAACAAATATTAGCTGAGCACCTACTATATATGCCTTCTGTGAGGTTTTATAGGTACTCAAAATCCCCGCCTTTGAGGGAATGACAGTCTAGTGGCAGAGACCAATAAATAGAGGCTGATAAATTGCAAGGTGAGTATTTCTGTGATAAATGTGGAGGTTATCTCTCACACACACACACAAGGATGAATGGGGTTTAAGGGACTACTCATGGTGGAAATGTTATTAGACCTGAGTGTTAAAGGATGACTAGAACATATCCAACCAGAATCAGTGGGGGAGGCTCTTGAAGGCAGGGAAGTGGTGAGAAATATGAGGGAGATAGATAAAAACTCTGGGAATTCTAGAAAGATGACTACCCAAATGGTCTCACTTTACCCCCAATCCCAAATTACAGGTAGCTGCTTTGGTATACACTAAAGCTGAACCTTCATATAACTAAGCTATTCTACTCCTATTTTTATATCCAGTAGAAATGTGTACACATGTGTGCCAAAAGACATATACAAGATTGTTCATAGCAGCAGTATTCATAATAGCCAAGAAATGGAAACAACCTAAATGTCTATTTAGTAGAATGAATAATAAACTGTAGTATATTTATGCAGCTATATACAGCAAATGAGAATGAGAAAAACTGTACAGAACAACATAGATGAATGTCACAAGTATAATGATGAGTGGAAGAAACCAGATACTAAAGAGTGCATACTGGGTGATTTCATTGAAATAAGAGAACAGCATTAGAGAAACCAAGTCTATAAGGTTAAAAGCCAGGATGGTGGTCACCCTTAGTGAGAGGTGATGGTGACTCAAAGGAGATATGAAGAGTTCAGGCAATGTTCTTTGTCTTGATCTTAGTGCTAGTTACAAGGGTGCCCACTTGTAATCGTCTGATTTGTGCAATTTTCTGTAAAGATGTTATACTTCAGTAAAAAGTTTGCCTTAAAAAGAAAAATTGCCCACTGCTCTTGAGGCAGCTGGCAGCCAGGAGCAAGTGAGGACTTAAGCTCTGGTGAAGTTCTGGCAGGAAGAGTTGGAGCCCTTCCAGACTTGATCCCTAGTGGGCAAAATGAAATTAGTTTGCAGAACCTGGGGCAAAGAAAAAAAACACAGCAAGTCCTAGGAAAAGATAGGCCTGACAGCATCCGGGCAGTGCCAGGACACCCCAGGGCTAAGAACCCATTGCTAGGCCCCAAGAAGCAGAGGAGGAGCTGGGCAGGGGGCCGAGTCCTGCATACTACCAGGCTGAGAGTGGGTGAGGCACCAAGGAGGCTGGTGGAGGCTTTCTCTTGGTCCGTTGGCAAGGGATTGCAGGCTGCCTGCCTCTGCTTTGCTGAAGCCAATGAGGGAGAAACCCTTTGCATCTCGCACCTGCATAACTGCCCCTGTTGAGGCTCCTCCAACAGTTGTGTGTGAGCTTCAGTAAGCTGACAAATTGCTGCTGAGCATTTAGAATATGAAGGCAAATCAAACAATGTCTGTCTCTTAAGGCGTTTGCTATTACTGGAGAGCAGATGTATAAACATAAATTACACTACAGTGTGACAAGTGATGTATTAGATTCGTATGTTATGGGAACATGGTGGATGTAGCAATTTTATGCACCTCAGGGTGAGGTAGGTTTGAAGGGAAGGGTTCACAAGTGATAATTTAGCTAAGGCTTCGCAGAAGAGTGGGCCTTTGCAGAGGAACAGACAAACTCAGGGAAAGTATATGCAAAGGCATAGAAGCATAAAAAGGCATTTTAATAATGCCTGCTGGCTATTATCATGGTTAAAGCATCTGAAATCTACAAGATTTACTTCAAGGTCTAAAATAGAGTTTAATATAGCAAGAAACAAAAATAATAAGAGAAGCAATAGAATGAGTCTAATAATAGCTATTTGCTCTAATGCCCAGCCAGTTTTTCTATCATTTCTCACATTTTTGTCTTTTCTACTTTCTTTACCTTTGTTCATGCTCAGTCTCCTCCCTATTCGTCTCCTTCCTTCAGTGGAATTCTAACCCCTTGCCTGTCTGCTAATCCCCATAAGTTATTGCCTCTAAGGTCTAACACAAGTCACAACTAATAAATGGAACAGCTACTGCTGGAACCTGGGGTTGCTGACTCACCGTCCTGTGGTGCATTCTTACCTCCACACTGTGCTGGTGAGGAGACAGATAGGAGTGGCTGAATGTCTATCTACTGCCGTGGGCCAGGCACTGGGCTAGGACATCTACATATATTGCTACTTCATTTAATCTTCATCTCAATTCTATGAAATAAATAATACTGTCTGCATTTTTGCAAACGGGGTAATTCAGGCTCAAGGAAGTGGAATAAGAACCCAAATCTAAGGATCCTTACTATTCCATGGAAATTTCCACCTCCCTTTCTACTCAGATAAGATGCATTTTCTAGTGCATAAGGAATAATCATATTCCAATAGGAAAAAACCCAACATTTTCAAAGACTACAATAGCTTCTTTCCCAAATACAGCAACGCATGCTGGTAAATGAATATCACAAAGCTGAAAGCATCACTGGCCTTCACCAATCCTTGAAGCAAGTGTCGTTACAAGACATGTTCAGGACATAGGGTTAAAAAAAACTGTTCCAGCAGAATCACTCATACAGTTAGATTGTGCCTGACAAGGGTACCCCTGTGGAGGGGGATGAGTGGGGCTGAGATCCAGCCTGCCCTCTTCTCAGAAGGCCATGGCCCCGGCTTGAGCTGATCAGCCCGGAGGAGGAAAGGCTCTTTCTTCTTGGTGGGCTCAGAAGTGTCACCTTATTAATGAAAAGTGTCACCTTATTAATGTGTCACCTTATTAATGAAAAGAGAAAGGAAAAAAAAAAAAAAACTACTACAAGATAGATATTTTTCAAAAACATTTCCTCAGACCCACATGCTTTCTTTTTTGCTTTATAATTTCTCTACAAAACTTTACTATTTTATCTTTAATGTAGTTTTTTAAATTAAAATAAATATGTTTTACCTTGGTACCTAGATTATATATCTTCAGGACAGAAGCCATGCCTTGCACTTATCATACCACCCCTCCCTGTGTCTCATAACAAATGGAAAGAAAATCACCAATTAGTCTTTGATAAATTATTGGTGAATTACTGATTTTCCAACTCTCTCTATGGTGTTAAGGTGTTCTGAACTCTGCTTTTCCTACCATTCTACATGTATCTTTTTTAATGCTTTTCAGCTGAACACTTTGTAGTTTTTCATCATTTCCATTAAAAAGCATAAAAATGTTGTAGAGGGTTTTTTCCTAATATTGTTCAAGAAATTATTATTCAGAAAAATGTTTGTAATTCTTAGAAAGTTCGAGTATTTGAGTATGCATGCTTTTACATTTCTAAAAATCTTCTTCAAAATGAATTCGCTCCAAGTAATAATGCAAGTGTTCCTCACTTAAAGCTATTAACCTAGCAAATTAACCTAGCTAGGTTAATTTTATCTTCTTCAGATTTCCATTAAAAATAAGATGTATATTTCCATGGGGGAAAACTTAGCTTAAACACATAAGGGTGTCAAATTTAGCATGAAGAAAATATATTAAAATTATGCTTTCATAAGACTAGGTAACTTCTTCTAAAAGGAAAAAAATAGATAAAAAAGAGCAACCAAGCCATTTGCACAAGGGAAAAAGTGACAAACATAGACAAACAACCTCTGTCTTACAGTGGTAAAACAAGGCAGTAGTGTCTTTGTAAAGAAGCATTTTGAGGGCACAAGAAATGTAAGTACACTGCTTAAAGAGATAGAGAAGGAACATTTATTGAGTGCCTCTGCTACTCCATCACCCTTTGGCTGGGCATCTTGTAGCTAATATGTACCAAGCAAATGTGCTATTTTTGAAGACCAACCAGTGTCTCTGAAATTAAGGTCTCTTTTGTTGACACACTGATCTGGAAAGGTGATATACTCACCTTTTCCCAAAGTAGAACAGAAGTCTTTGACGGCACATGTTGGCCAACTCTTGATCTAGGTACCATGTGGACACGTTTCCATGTAGACACTCTGGGTGGGCCATCTCCTCCAATTTGTAGATCATGCTAATGTTCCTCAGTTAGGTGGTTTATTTATTGGGATGACCTGGGAACACTAGGAAGGGAAGGCGGCATGGATGTCTCCTCTTTCTCTCTCCCTAGCAAATTGCTAGAATATTCTAGAAGACACATGTGCACACTCACACACATGCACACAAATATGTGTGCACATGTTGCACATGCACAAAGACTATTTTTGATTTCAGATCCCACTTTTGCCAAAGAACTGAATCCTTTTTATAATCAGTATCTCTACAGTGGTATGCCATCTTAATGGTATTTTTTTCCTCTTAATCAGAGAATTCTTACAAAATCTGTAGCATAGAAATGATTTTCATCTTCTCTTTTTTTAAAAATTATTTGAGTGACATATATTATTATTTCCCCAAAGAGCTATTTTTATAATTGTGAATTGTTTCCTATGGTATATGTAGTTTAGGTTCTAGTGAATATCTGTAGCTTGTTTATATTTAAACAAGCATTGGTTTGCTGTCTCTTGATTTGAAGTATCTAAAATTTATTCATTTTTATGATATACAATTTTCTCATGAAAAGTTCTTGGAGCAGAGATAAAGTGATTGCAAAAGGTCTTTCAAGTTTAGTTTGTAATTTGAATTTCATTTTTAATGAAGTTTTCATCTTTGGTTTTGAGACTTTCTTAACAGACAAAATCATATTGATTGTATATTTGATATTTTTATTAAGTCACAGGAAGGAATGTCTTAAGATAAAATTATGTTGGTCACATTTAAAGTACACATTTTTAAATCTTGTGAATTTCATAATTCTGTTTAGATTTTGATGATATAATCAGTCGATGTACCCATAAAGAAGTTGACAATTTGACTACTCTCTCCCACTCCCTAGCTCAGTCCTTTCTGTCAAGCTCTCAAGCAGGCACCCAAATACAAATAGTGCTGTATTTGAGAAAATTGGGATTTATACTTTAAATTCCACTCTCATGTTATATTTATGCTTCTGTTCACTTTGTGTTTAGATGTAGACTTAATAATATTGATTTTCTCTATGAGTTGGATACTTTTCTAGTGTCGTTATATAATGGCAGCATTCTTTTTCCAATTCACACACCTCCAGCCCTTTAAAAGTACAACTATAGGGAATTCCCTGGTGGTCCAGTGGTTAGGACTCAGCGCTTCCACTGCAGAGGGCCTGAGTTCGAACCCTGGTCAGGGAACTGGATCTCTCAAGCCACGCGGTGCGGCCTAAATAAATAAAAGTACAGCTATAGGCAGATGCAAACTATTATAATGGAATGGATAAACAACAAGGTCTTACTGTATAGCACAGGAAACTATATTCAATATCCTGTGATAAACCATAATGGAAAAAAATTAAAAATCATGTACATATATATGTATAACTGAATCACTTTGATGGACAGCATAAATTAACACAACATTGTTAAGTCAACTATACTTCAAAAAAAAAAAAAAAAGTATAGCTATAGGTACTTTTTCTGCCACAGGGGAAAACCTGTCCTTAGAACCAAGAGGGTTGTTTCATGAATGATGTATGTTTGATTATACTTGATCCAATCGCATAAATCTGGATGTTATAGATAAATGTGCTACTCTTGATGATTTCATAACAGATGCTTTTCTCTTTTCTTTTTGTCTCTGGCAGTTACCCGGCTGTATGTGAATTCTTACAGCACAATAACTTGTTATCTATACTCCGAGCCCATGAAGCCCAAGACGCAGGGTGAGCAGTTTTGTGGGTTTATGAAAACCATGCATTGCCCTTTGTCAGTCCCTCATATGCGTGGCAGTGGAGGTTCCCTTTGCCAAGCTCTCTCCCTGAAGGAATTAGACCTAAAAATTGCCTTCTGATGACACAGATATGGCAGGGTCCTGGGGAATAAGTGCTTGCAGATGTGCTCTAACGTCCCCTTTAAAGTCCTTTCCTTTTTAGCTTGAAGAGGTAGAATTTCCACCTGGCTGTCTTAAGCACTGTGAGGCCACCTCCTTTTATTTCTTTCAATTCCTGCTCTTACCGTTGTCCCATAAGTGAGTAAATTACCAGCTACTTTTCAGTCTTGGTTGGCAATGTGGATGGGAATTACACATACGTATTGAACAGATATTGCATGTGGTACTCTTGTTTAAAGAATATCATTCCTGATCCCAAGTTTTAAAGGGCAAAAACAAGAGACATTCAAATGATGGGGAAAATCCTACCTTCTAACTAACAAATGCATAACATGATTTTGTAATATCTGGAAAATTTTAAAAATGTAAACTGATTCTAAGGATTTAGAAATCTAAAAAATATCAGATATGCACTTTGATGGTGCATTAAATCTACATTTGGGAGAGAGGCATAGGGAGAAATAAGCATAATTAATTCTAGGATTTGAAGTCCAATACCCTTCTCAGTAAGCTCCACTGAAAGGCATTGTTTTGCCTTCAAACGCTTAAGCTCATTCCTTCATATTCTAAGTTTTCTGAAAAGGAGGAACATTTATTTTTATAATCTGTGTACTGAAATTGGGAATTCAGATGCCTGCATTCTGAAGTAAGCCCATACCTGTGACGATTCTGAATCGAGGCAGATCCTGTTGTTTTCAGAATTAGCTTTTTTCAAGCAATCAATCAGCAAGTATGAACTGATCCAATATTGTGTGCTCAGTGCTCTTGTAGCTAATGTTCGCAGTAACCCATTGATATACCGAGCCAATCAGGTCCTCAAATAATTTTTTTCACTTTTCAGGGCAGTGGTGTCACCATTGCTTTTTGGCTGACTGTCCCAACTGAACATGTTAAGCAGATTTATCTTAATCCCATGATAGACCTGAAATCCATCTGCTTATTTGAAAACAGGTTAAATGTGTCGATTAAAATCAACAAGTATATTTGTTTAAAACGAGCAGTTGATTGATTCATTGGGGAAAGTTGAGATTTTGTCATCCAGATTCTTTGTTTTTATTTGTTGTCAAGTAGGCATAATCAGCCACAGTTTATAAAGTCAAGGTTCTAGGATTAAGAGTGTCACTATCTTTTACATTCTGATTTATTCCCCCAACAAAGCTCAGTTCCATAAGCAGAATAAATACTTCTAGGATATTTCAAAAGATTTTTAAGGGGGTATTTTCTCTTGGGAAAAGTAGTATCAAAATATTTGTAAAATTATAAATTTTAAGGTGGTTATTTAATCTATCTAAAGGTACTATTTGAGGCCTGTTTAGAACCCTGCTAAATTAGGCATGATTAGTCTGCCAGAAATAACTGACGCAGAATAACCAAGGAATGATAAAATTTTATTTTGCACTTTAGGAATTTTTCTAAACTAATATTCCTGAAATCTGTCACATAGAAGTCGCGAGATACGTTTTCACCTTGATGGAAAAGAACCAAATCTGTATTTTTTGATTTGAGGACTAGAGTCCTATTTTTGTCTCAGTGGAAGAAAAGTAACTGGATTGTTAATTTATTTCCAAAGATCTTTCAGAGGTTTCATTACTGATTGATTAAATATTTCCCTGCTGAGACAATAATCTTTGACCTATAGACACCAGAAGAGATTGGTAATAAATAAAATTCTAAAATAGAAACAATTTCAGCTCATAAAACCCATAGATTTAACCAGACATTCTGTGAAAAGCAAATCACTTGGTCTAGGCAAAATGGATTTATATAACCATAACAGAATATTGTTACAAATAGAATAATCAGCCTGGTTATTAGTGGTAAAGTTTTGTATATTGCTCTGCTTATTTAATCTATTTATGTTAAAAATATTGGCAAACTTCTGAAAAACATGGTAGGTACAGGTATCTGTGTACAGAAAGTAGCCTTTGTCCTCTCTATTGAACGTGGAAATGAATTCTGATTTTTCATTGAATTCCACTCTCCCCCAGGTCTGCTAAACTTAGAAAAAACCTATTTTGAAATTGTACATATGACTGTGTGTTTTCATTGTCACCCCAAAATGAATTGATGTCTGTGTGTAACAGACTGCAGAGAGAAAATTTTTAGTGCCTCCATAATTGAATTCTCTTCGAATAGTAAAACTTAACTTTAATTTTCTATTTCTAAATGTCTATTTTGATATCATCTTTTTTCCATACTTAGCCTTGTTTTGACTTGTATTTATTGTTTTTAGGTACCGCATGTACAGGAAAAGCCAAACAACAGGCTTCCCTTCTCTCATTACAATTTTTTCAGCACCAAATTACTTAGATGTATACAATAACAAAGGTGAGTGTTTTCAAATCCCTCTTGGAGTTTTGTATAGTATGTGTGATAACTAAGTTCTCTTTTGGGTTGCTTTTAATTAAGCATTTTTAGTCATTCTTTTTCTCCTTACTTTTTCATTTATTGTTCGATGCAGATTTTGTGATTATCTTCAAAGTTCCAGATTCAGTTGGTCAGAGGTGGGAACCCAGACACTGCTATTTTTTAATTGTTCTCTAGGAGTTTCTAATGTAAAGTAGGGTTGACAGCTACTGTTATGATAGGTACAGGCTTTAAAAGAAAGAATAATTGAAAGTAATCCAAAATCATGCTTCTTAAGAAGGATAGGGATTTAAATAAGAATAGTGTGACTGCGCATGTAAAGGATTGTGAAAAATAAGCAAAAAGAAGCTATAGCTTGAAATTCAAATTCAGATTTCATCTGTTGAGCACCTACCATGAGTCAGACCTTGTGATAGGTATGTATTCATTTATTTTTTAAAAATTGAATTAAACTTGAAAGTAAATATCATTTGCCCCCCAGAGTGAGTCTCTATGGTAATTGCCTTGCCCAAGGTCACTCAGTTAGGTAGTGATGAACTGGCATGAGACCGACATCATCTGGTCCAGCATCCTGTACTTCCTTTCTGCAACGCTGTACCTGTGGCCCAAAAGAGACCAGGAAAGGAGAGGGCATTATTTATTGACTAGGGAAGAGAGGAGGAGCGGGGGCCACATTGCTTTCTTTCATAAAGGTAATCTCTTTATGGAAGGAAGTGATGTGAGGTGTTAGAGGTATGGCAGAATGAATGAGGAAGCGTGAAGCAGTCATTAGCCCTCATTGGCATTGGTCTGGATAGTATATACGCAGCATTTCTGAGTGTGGCTTTCTGAGATTAAGAGAAATGAGACAGAAAGAGAGAAACCAATCCAATAATACATGTGAGGTCAAATATAGGCCAGGAGAGGCAAGAAAAGGCAGCCTTATCTCTGAGCCAGTCTGAAAACTCCTGGAATTGGGAGCCATTCCCATGCCTATGTGAGTTGTGAGAGGCAGCTTCCTGTCCTAGGCTGGTGTCCGGGCTGCCTTCCCAGGCACCTGTGTGGTGTCCTCAGTCCTTATGAATAGCTTGTTACCTTCGTTTCCCGCCTGCATTCCACTTTCCCCTCGGGAAGTGGGTCTCTCCCTTTGCCTGTACCCTGATCTCCTGCTTCGCGCTTTCCCACCTCCTGCTGCAGCCTGGACACTGGGGCCCGTACCTTCTGGATCTGTCAGGGATCCTGCTCCAAAGGGCAAACCACATGTCACACTTCCCAATCTCTGCCTCTCCCCAGAGGAATCTGCGCTGTCCTACAGATACAGTATATGACTGTCCAACCCCTGTCCCCATGGCTCAGAGAGTGACCCCTGCTGGCTGGAGTTTGCTCTAGCTGCACAGTCTATTTCGTTGCCATTTTGACTCCGGGGGACCCTCCTCTGTGGCCTTGGGGTGTGGTTATCAGTAGGCACAAAGAGTTTCTGCCACAACCATGGATGGCAGCGTGTGAGGGATAGTTGTCCCCCTTTCCTTGTTGCCTAGTTCCAAGAAAAGAACCTGCCCTTGGTCCTCTGTGGCAAGAAGCACGCAAAATCAAGTAAAACATGGTCTCTGCATATCAAGTGCTTATCAACTAGTTGACAAAGCAAGGCATCTGGATGATTTCATGAAAATGTAAGACAGTGTCATTAAGTAGAACCAAGAGAGTTAAACACTAAGTACATTCGACAAGGGGTGATTTTTCTAGAATGATCAGAGAAGGCCTTATTTCAGATAAAATATGATCTGGACATGGAAGAATGGTTAATGTTTGATTAGAAAGAGGAAAAAATAAAGTCAAGGCCAGTGTTTTTGCAACTTTTTTATTTTTAAGCAGCAAAGACTTTTTTTTTTTTCCGTCTCCAAACAAAATCTCAATCTTGAAGCCTCTGGTGTAAAATCAATAAGAAGTAGTTCCCTTTGGTTGGATAAGGCTTCTCCATCTTGTCCCAAAAATTCCCCTGTGGTACCTACAAGAAATGCAAGAACTCAGTAGGTTGTTTTGCATGTCCCACCGTGATCCTGTTATTTACCAAAAGTATATAAAATATGAACACTTATGTTTTTGTTGTTTTATGGCATTAAACTTTTTTCCATTACACCTAGTGAAGGCAGTGCCCAAATGAATAATTTTCTTGACAGAGACTGATTACTAAGTAGCATGTACTATACTTACAAGTTTTTTAAAAATTAAAAAAAAACCCTCAAAACAGGGAAAGAAAAAAAAAAAAAAATGGAGAGAAAGAGAAAGAGAAAATTGAGATTTTACTCCATGAAAACAGATCTAGCCTTTTTCCATGCATCACAATGCTAGGCAATGCAGTTTTGCTTGAGACCAATAGAGATTTCTCGAATAAGATGTGCATTGCTTCTTTGTCTGTGGTTCTGATTTAACAAGGCAGGAACTTAAAAAGCAATAGACATCAGTGCATTGCTATCTTTGAGGTTCTGTGCTTCTTTCACTCTTGCCTTTAGGGCAGATCACAATCTCTTGGGGAGGGGATAGAAGCATTTCATTTTGGGAACCTTTTCATAAAAGAAAAAAATTCTCCTGAGAGAAGAAGATAAACTGATAGGAAGAAGAAAGATATATTCTTCAGTTTGAGCACAATTTCAAAAGACTTTTGTGTAAGATCTCTGAAGCACTTTCAAGCTATTATGCTAGCACTGTGTACAGTATGTGGGACTGGGGGTTCACTGCTGAAGGGAGGATTACTGTATTAGAATAAAATAAATGTTAACGAGAATTTTAAAAGCCAGTGCAATAAAACTGGGTTGCAAGCACCTTCAAAACACAATCAGTGGAAAGAAACAGCCATGAAGAATCTCTGAGTTAACCATTTGATTCTTAGAAACAGATGACCATCAAGGCCTCTGGGATTATAACCTAGTAGTTAAGAGTATGATTTGATTTTTAAAATTCCTGCGAATTAAGGAAGCAGTAATAGCTCTCTGGCAAAATGAAAGAATAAGAAAAAAAATAGGTTTATTCTGCCATCTTTTTTTTTAATTGAAGTATATTTGATTTACAGTGTTGTGTTAGTTTCAGGTGTGATTCAGTTATACATATACATATGTATTCTTTTTCAGATTCTTTTCCCTTATAGGTTATTATAAAATATAAAATTATTATTATAAATTATTATAAAATATTAGAGTTCCCTGTGCTATACAGTAGGTCCTTGTTGGTTATTATATGTATAGCAGTCTGTATCTGTTAATCCCAAACTCCTAATTTATCCCTCCCCCCTTCCCCCTTTAGTAACCATAAGTTTGTTTTCTATGTCTGTGAGTCTAGTCTGCCATCTTAAAACCGGTAATAGTCATATGATCAGCTTCATGTTTAAATGTCCAATCGTTCGGATTAGTAGTTCATACTTGCCTGCAATTAAAAGCAGCTCTCAGAACGCAGTGAGGATTGTACATGTCCCATCCCCTATGTCAATCCCCATCCCCTATGTTAATCCATTCAGTTCTTATCCTTTCCAGTCTGCATTAACACAGGCGAACAACTTGCCCCTCTTCCTGCTTCTGTTTCCTCACTCTGACAAATCCTGCTTACTCCTGCAAGATGCCAGGGCCAAAGATGTAGCTCTGAATCCCAGCTCTGCCCGTGAAACAACTAACTCATCTAAAATTATTGGCATACAGTGACCTCTCTATAAAATGAGAAAACAACATTTTTTGTGTGAATAATAGATGCAATGACTTTGAAACAAAATGTTGGGCACTATTAAGATATTATCATCATTGAATATTTTATATTGCTCTAATTATGCCATGTGTCAGTGTGGGGCTTCCCAGAAGCTGGCAGAATGCTCTTCCTCTTCAGCTTCGTAGTTATAATTTTTACTTTATGGGTCAGTCTACCTTCGTGACCTATCTCTCTGCTTCTCTCTGCGTGAACCCTTTACTTTAGTCAAATTGTTCTGCTCATTGCCCTGAACAACTTGTGGCTTTCCTTTTTGCCACATCTTTGCCCACCCACTTCTTTTCATCGATATCTAGAATACTTGTCTTGCTCCTCTCTGCCCATCTAAATGGACTGCACCCCCTCCAGTCTGTCTGTTGGTAGTTCTTCTCTTAACGCCTGCAATACCAATCATTTGCCCTTGTACTTAGCATTTACTTTTGTTTCTAGTTAGTTTTTCCGTGCATTCCTATAACTTCCCAATCAGATTATAATTAGTTTGAATCAGGGGCTTTTTGATACACATTGTAAAGCCAAGTAGCATGCCTTTTACATGGTAGGCAGCCAATACGTGCATTGATCAAAGCATTTTCTTTCTGGGTATTAATAGCAAGACAGTGCCCAAAAGTATCCTATCGGTGTTGACCCTCAGAGCTTTATCTGTCTTTAAATTACTGCTGTAACCAGTGTTGATTTCCCAGTTGGAGTTAAACATTTGCAGAGTACTTAGCACCTTTGAATTGTTTTTCTCCTGTGAAGCTGTAGCCTAAGGGAAAAGCGACTTCACAATTATCCAGATACACCAAACAGAAGAAAAATGCAGTAATGACACGTTGCTGCTGCTGCTGCTTCTTCTTCAATATAATTTTCCATCTGTGAAAGTGCCTTCAACCTCATCCACTCACCAACGTAACAAACCTTTATTGAGAACTTACTGTATACCAAGTACCATGTGAGGTGCTAAGGATGTAAAATAAACAAGACAGGCATGGTCTTTTTTCTAGTGGGGTTTATAATCTAGTAGTGTGATAGGCGTTAAAGAATTTCACCAGTAATTATTTAAATATATTTGCAAAATCCTACAAAGAAAAGAGCGGTATGAAAGGAGAGTGGAAATAAGCTGGTGGCAACAAAAAAAGCTTCACTGAGAAAGTGACATGTAAGCAATCTTAGAGTGAAATCTCTCAGTGCTGAAAAACACAATGGCAGATGTGATCTGTGCTTTAAACAATTCGGTTTGGCCGAAAACTATAATAAACCTCTTTTAAAAAGTGTTTTAAACCTTGATGCAAACAGTTAAGTCCTTTATCTCTCTAATGATTATAACTGTGCTTCAAAAAAATCTAAAGTAAATTGTAGTAGATTTCCACGTGGTGCTGGTTCTCCATAGTTCAGATGAGTTGTCATAGGGATAGGTGAGAGGCTAGATGGATGGATGGATGCTGCAGATGTAGAGAAATACAAATATGTGTACCAGGGGTATACAACTCAGTTCTAAGAAAATCTACTGACAGTAAAATTAAGTAATTAAGTAAAATTTATTAAATGAAATGTATTTTGGAGTTGAGAGGAAAATCTAAATGACAACCAAACTGATACAGTGATCAAGACCAAAGATTAAAATGACAACCAGGAAAGAAATCAATTCAATGTTAAAGTAGGTTAAGGAAGAGAAGTTGAAAATCAGCTTTCAAGGATGGGCAGGAAAAGCATTGTTTACAAGAATTTTGAGATTTTTTTTTTTTTGCAAAAGTCTACTCTTTTTGATAGAAAAAAAGTATTATGATGTTTTGGACTTTTAAACTAGACAACTTGATAGATTTACTTATAAAAAGCATTTTAGTCTTACCAAAACTTGCAATTTCAACATCCTCAAATATTTCCCAATCAAAAAGTAGACAGGGGCTTCAGGAAGATACCATTTATAAATTTAAAGATAATGTCTGACTTGGCAGGAAAATACCATCGTAAGGGAGGATTGAATTGTTAATATAGTGAACCCAGGTAAGAATGTGATTGGCAGTCGTGATGTGAACTCCAGGAGCAAATGCAGCATATCTGAAGCCAACTGGCCTTGAAGCCCCACCTTCCAGCAGGAGCTCTCAGCGCTCAGTGACACACCATTGACACAGCATGGTGTTGCCAGGCCTTACAATCTCATTCCCTGCTGCACCGTTGTCCTTTCACACTGGGAGCTTGTTTCACCATTCAGGAATAACTTCCACAAACTTAGAGGTAACTGGAACCTGCCTGGCTGAGGAGCCAAATAGAACCAGCTAGATTCCATCTTTGTCCTGGGTGGAGGAGGGAAATGGGCAGGGGGAGTCTCTGGAAGGGAGTAGCATCAGTGCCCAGGCAACCCTGAGTAGCACCTCTGCCTCTTTCTCTACAGCATGTTTAAAAGTTTACTCCCCTGCGAAGACACCCACGTTTTATAACAAGGGGCCATTTCTGTAGAGTCTGAGGCCTGTCTTCAGCATGAGCATCACCTTTATCATTGACATATTCCTTTTTAAATCATTTTTGGGGTATTTGCAGCCATAGCCATAAATGTGATCACTAGTTGCCTTACAAATTGGATAAAATTAATCTAGAGACTTTGTCCAATGGCAACAGTTTTCCCAACCCTTACTTTATTCCGCTATCATCTCAAATCTAAAGATCTTCTTAGTTGGTCTTGAGCAACTGTTTGGCCAGTTCACTTATTTCAATATAGAAAATGTAGATACTTAATCTTTCACTTCAGATTGTATTTACATTTAGATAAACTATAAAAATACCACCTATGGACTGAATGTTTGTGTTCCCCCTTCCCCCAAATTCATCATGTTGAGACTCTAACCCCCAATGTGATGTATTTTGAGGTGCCGCCTTTGGGAAATAATTACTGTTAGATTAGGTCATGGCTGGGGCATTGTGATGGGATTAATTATAAAGATAGGAGGAAACAGAGAATCTCTCTCTGCATGCACCAAGGAAGGCCATGTGAGGACAAGACCAGCCAGAGTGCCCTCACCAAGAACCTGACCCTGCTGGCACTCTGATCTGGACTTCCAGCCTCCAGAACTGTGAGAAATACGTTTGTTGTTTAAGTCAAAAAAAAAAAAAAAAAAAAAAGAAAGAAAGAAAATGTAAATACATATTCATGGTAGCATTTTGTTATTTGATATTTGCTAACAAATGATAAAGCAAAAGCAAACAATAAGTAAGATACACACCCCCACCAAAAACTAGTCATTTCTTTATTTATTTGATAAACATTTTTATTTTTTAGCCCAATGAGTATTGGTAGAATTACACACACCAGGAAGATAATTTCTTAATAACGGTTATTAAACCTAGGACAATCTACCAAGAAGTAGTATGGAATATAAGAATCTATGAAGGAGAAAAGCAGAAACCATGAACAAAACTCTTAGTATTAACTCCTTTTATTATCAGTATGAGATGGTAAAAAAGAAATTTAGGTAGACTTTTAAAGGTAAAGAGAACTTGAAGTTAGAAGGTTTTGATTGGTTTTCAGAGAAATCACCTCTCTGAGATAAATGGATAAAATTAACTGCAGAGAGGTTTCAGTAGAATGTCCCCTTTACGCTGCCTTTTATAACCAGGATTCTTCAATATGTGGAATTCATCTGTGGTTGTGCTTTCCTGTACCTATAACAATAATAGTAACTAATATTTATTGAGCATTTACCATTGCCAGACAGTGCTCTACATTTCCAGCCCATGAATAAATGCATTTAATCTTTCAAGCACTCTATGAACTACATTATAATCTTGATTTCATTGATGAAAAACCGGGACACAAGAGGAGTTACATACTTTCCCCAAGGTTCAAGCAAGCTGGTCAGGGAATGGCACTGAGATAGAAACTCAGCAGTCTGACTCCAGGGCCCACGGGTTAACCTCCTTCTGTGCTCTTGTGCATCAGCTTTGTTATGTGAAAGCTTTCAGGGCAGCGTTTGCACTGATCCCCTATTCAACTCAGGGGTTCATTGTGTTTAGGTGACTATTTTTCAATAAGAAAGGAAAAGCTTTTGAAATGAAGAGTCATTTGTTATCACTTTAAAATTACATGAGTGTTATACATCCAAATACATACATTATTAAAAGATTAGAGGATCTTTTGTACTAGTCTGAAATAAATGTCTCCCTTGAAAAGATATCCCCCAAAGCGCTTACGCTTTTGCTTTTGTTTATTCAGCTCTGCTGTGAAAGTGTCATTGCTGGAGGCCTCTTTCTAAATAGATTCGTTTTAGTCCAGTAATCACCTTGCTTACATTTCAACATTTAATTAATGAGACAGAAGGTGAAATAGAAAATAGAAAACGTGTGGAGATTGAATATTTAGGGATTACTTTCCCTATATATTTTAATTGAATTAAGCTACGTATAATCTATGTATCTTTACTCTAACAAATGGCCTTGATTTCTTAACCATCACCACTACACGATTGTAAATTTCAGCAGTTAAGTAATTGTGGAGCTTCAACAAAGTAAGTGCTCTATGGCAGTGGGTGCGATAATCCTCGCTTTTCACAAAGCTCTGCCCGTAAAATCAGATCGCAGTGTTCTGTGAGCCCTTCCTTGGGGATGAAGACAGGACCTCTAGCAACCTGAGTCCTCCATCCAGATTCCTTGTCAGCGCTCTTCTGCTGCCCCTTGGACGGGACCTTTAAGGCTTACATCTTGTGTTACCTCCCATTTTCTGACAGATGGTTAGAAGATTCTTACCCTCGACTGAAACCAACTTCTCTAGAAATCTAATTGTCAATAAGGCATTTAACAGGAGGGAAAGCAAGAAATATATATTTATTTGTGTGTGTGTGTATGTATATATGTATGTGTGTATAGATATATATACACACATAACATATATAAAACGTTAAAGACTTGAATCAGTGGATTATCACTTGCTATTCATTATCTAGAGGTTCTAGACCTGCAAGACACTCAGTGATATTACTTCCACGAAAAAAAGTAGATATCAAGTGTATAGGCTTAATATTAACTCGGTGCCAAGGATATCTTGGAGATAGCAACCTAGAACCATTGCAAGCTACAGCTTAAGGCTTGATGCCGAGTACAAGGTGAAAGCGCATACAGACCCAGAAACAGATACAGATATAGGCACTAGTTTTCAAAGTACCTCCCACCGAGGTACACTTACCCTTGTTATGCATTTGGAGCTGGTAAGTATCAGCTGTGTTGAATGAGAGCAAGGTATGGGCACAATGTTTCCTATGTCCATGCCATCTCCCCCAGTAGTTTAAAGCTTCAGGTAAATCTTTCTCATTTAGTCTAGGGTTGATTAAGCCTTATTTTAGCATTATAATAGCATAGATTAGAACTTAAAGGAACGTACCAGCTCAAACTGATAAGGAACTCAAAACTGCTGATGACTCCTTCTTGTTGACTTAGCAAAAAATATTTAATGGTAGAAATTCAAATTCTCTATGTGAAATTGTAATGTTAGAAATGATTCACAGTGTTTGACTGGACTTGAGCTAATCCCAAGGATCAATTTTTGGCCCAAATTCTCTGGATCCTAGTATGTCGATGTGACACATGAGGTGGGAATTGTAAAATGGCAAAACTATTAAAAATAGATAGCCATTCTTTCCTCAAGGAATTTGAAACTGAGTCATGATACTTTACATTTTTCAGGTGCCAAAATTTTATCTGATTGTATATATTATAAATATTAATCCCATATATTATTTTATTTGATCTTCATATTTTGAAGATGACCTAATTATTCCTATTTTACAAGTTTGAAAGGTACGACTCAAATAAGGAGAAATGTTTGCCAAAGTTCACATAGTTACTATGTGACAGAGACAATATTATTTCCACTCACATCTATTTTAGAATCTTACAATTTTAAAACAGAGTTTAGCCTCTGAAGTGACATATTACCTTTTTCCCAAATTCTTTCAAGCACCCTTCAGACTTCTGTTCATATGTGGTTAGTTACATTTTTAGTGTCCTGACAAGTTATATGTTTTATGTTTTTAAATTTTTCTTTATTTTCTCTTTTTTTGCCTGCCTGCCTTCTTTCTTTCCTTCCTCTCTTTCTCCATCTTGTCTTTCTTTTCTCTATTTCCTTTCATTAGATCTTTTCTTCAGCCAACACTGTTGAGCATCAACCGTGTGCCAGGTATGGTACAAAGCACAATAAAAGAAAAAAAAAAGAGAGATCTATGCCTTCTTCATTCCTTCTATCATCTGCCTTCCACTTACTTTACTCAAAATTCTGTATTTGAATAATACCTGATTCAGAATTTACTAATGCAGTATTAAGAAGGGAAACACATAACACACACTCATGCATACATACACACACACACACACACACACACACACAGATATAACCATAAGATTGGCTCAGATAATAGATACATCTAGTACAGTCACCTTCCTTCATGTAAGATAATATCATCCACATTTATGTAGGAGACTTGTGACAAAGTTAAAGAAGGTGTTATAGGTGCCATGAAAGAGGCATGTACAAGGTAAGAGGAGGAACAAGGGTTAGTTGTGGGCGTAAAAGGATTATATACAGAAACACGTGAAACACACACACGTGTATTTCAATAAGTACGAAATCATTAGCTCATACCTTCAAGAAAATTATATATAACTACTGTTTGTATCCAGTAATACTAAAATATTTCAGGTTGGTTGAAATTCAGTCATTATGTAGAAGTTACTGAGCATGTGCCTATGAAATACACTCTGATAAGTATTGAATTGAGCAATTTAAACATTAAACTTCTCAAGAAACACATACTGAAAAATATCATTATGACAGAATTACCTAAAAATTACCAATAAATTGAAGACTTGAACTCCATCTTCGTAAATGCCTTGAACACTTACTTTGAGCCTAACCTTATGAGCCATAGAGTAAAAGGGAGTTACAAGTGTAGCCCTTGCTCACCAAATACAGTAACCCTCATGAATTGGTAAATTTCCTTTGGCCTAGGTCCCTTTACCTAGGTCACTAATAATAAAAAAAGGAATCTTCTTAAATCAGAATCCATCAGGCAAGTATAGGACATTGAGAAGAAAAAAAAAGGAAACAGGAGTGAGAAGTCAAATTTCTAAATGGAAGGAATCGTAGAGATTGTGTTTATAGATGCTATAACATGTACTACAATAACCATATATGTGAATGTACATATATATCTTCTCAAGTTTTTAAACGAAAATTCTACCCTTCCCTAAGTAATCTTTATGGGAACTTACAGATTTTTAAAAACCTGTAGCATCTCTCCCAGAGAGAAGACCCTTTCATGCAGCATACCAACCAACATAATCTTAAAATTCTGCCAAAGGACATTATGAGTATATAGTTCTACCTCAAGAATTTTATCCATCAAACTATCATGTCTCCTTCTGTGATGGTAGGGTAGGACTTTGCCAAAAGAACACACTGATGCTACGTTTTCTACTAGGGTATCTGAGGGTGGAAGAATTGAAAGGAAAAAACATCCTGGACCTCTTATACTTTTTTTTTTTTTTTTTGCGCTTTTTCTGGATGGCTTCCAGGGATTCTGAAATGCCTTCATTTGCTTTCCTCTCATCTTTGTTTCTTTTCTGTCCCTCTGTCCCATCTTTTGTAGTGGGGAGTGGATGGTCAATTGGAGTTGAGATAAAAAACGTTAGCAGAAGGGTGAAAAGAGTAAAATTTATCATTTCCCTTCTTTTGAGCTCTTCTCTCCTCTATCTTAGAACAGCCCTAGTAGTGTTGAGAATGCCTGAGGTATGTCGGGAACATCACAGTTACTAATCTGAAGGCTTTCAGAAAAGGAGCTCTGTGTTCCTCTTAAAATTGACTTGGGGGCTTCCCTGGTGGCGCAATGGTTGAGAATCTGCCTGCCAATGCAGGGGACACGGGTTCGAGCCCTGGTCTGGGAGGATCCCACATGCCGCGGAGCGACTGGGCCCGTGAGCCACAACTACTGAGCCTGCGCGTCTGGAGCCTGTGCCCCGCAACGGGAGGGGCCGCAATAGTGAGAGGCCCGCACACCGCGATGAAGAGTGGCCCCCGCTTGCCGAAACTAGAGAAAGCCCTCGCACAGAAACGAAAACCCAACACAGCCAAAAATAAATAAATTAAATTAATTAATTTTTTTTTAAAAATTGACTTGGAATGTGTTAAACCCATTGACTAGTTCGGTGAGCTAGTCAATGCATCTTGCTAGCAATATTTTGATAACTTCTGTTAAACTGGAAGCTCTCTTTGACCTCTCTATTTTTGTCATTTACTGCCCTGTCATCAGCTTCCCTGGTGATGGCAATTGCAAAGAAGATGCTGCGAAATGTTACCAAGTTTTTGTGAACTACTGGTTTTTGTGTCTCATCAAAATTTTAAATTTTAAAGTAGGAGAGACCCCTTTAATTTACAGATTTGGATATGGCCTAGCAATTTAGTGCATGGTTTGATAGACGGAGGATTGAATGAAGATCTAGATTCTATTCCTCGGGCTTCACTATATTCAGAGGGCCTTGTGGTATCATTAGAAATGATAGCGGTCCAGTGCCCCTTCCCTATTCCCTAGTAGGAGCTGTCTCTTTATCACTGATTTTTATATCTTTTACATAAGCATGATGGGACCAACTAATTGCATAACTTTGCAACCATAGTTTTGACATCAGAGAAAGAACTGGCAGTCAGGTCTCCAGATTCATGGGGATTAATCTTCTTTCTATTATACCAGATTTCTTCTGGCTGTTCTTCACCCCTGCATGTGCAACAAAAGAGCATTTGTTTCTGTGCTGTCTGGTCTGCTCTGAACAACGGTTAATAACCTAAGGCCCGTATATGTGTCATAATCCCTCTCCAGGCCTCTGATACAATTGGTAAAGGACATGAGGTCATGTGTAATTGCCTGTGGAATAGAGGAGTTCCTTGATGGTAGACTTTGTTCTTTTTTCCTCTCTATTTCTCAGACAGGGTCTCAGGAGGTGGTCTCGAGTGATTCTTGAAGTACAACCATTTGTATTATTTATATGCACTGGAGGTAAACATCTTTCCAGTACTTCAGAGGAGAGCACCGTGTTAGGGCTCAGCTGAGTTCTGTAACTCCAGCGGCAGTCAGAGGAGGGTGGCAGGGGTGGAGTGTGAAATGTTAACTGTGAATTTCATGACGGAATATTTGGGACTGTTCTGGTTTAATGTTTTTCATGTATTTTTGCAACTTATATATTTATTATGCAAAAAATCAAAATTCATACGTTATTAATGTAAGATTATTCGAGAAGTATATTTGCATAAGTATTTTATGTGGCTGAAGAAAAAAGAATATATATTCTTGCACTTGCATTTTTAAATGAAAGTTATTTATTTATTTATTTATTTATTTTAACATCTTTATTGGCGTATAATTGCTTTACAATGGTGTGTTAGTTTCTGCTTTATAGCAAAGTGAATCAGCTATACACATACACACATGTGTCCCCATATCTCTTCCCTCTTGCGTCTCCCTCCCTCTCACCCTCCCTATCCCACCCCCTGAGGCAGTCACAGAGCACCGAGCTGATCTCCCTGTGCTATGCGGCTGCTTCCCACTAGCTATCTATTTTACGTTTGGTAGTGTATATATGTCCATGCCACTCTCTCACTTTGTCCCAGCTTACCCTTCCCCCTCCCCGTATGCTCAGGTCCATTCTCTAGTAGGTCTGTGTCTTTATTCCCGTCTTGCCCCTAGGTTCTTCATGACCTTTTTTTTTTTTTTAGATTCCATATACATGTGTTAACATACGGTATTTGTTTTTCTCTTTCTGACTTACTTCACTCTGTATGACAGACTCTAGGTCCATCCATCTCACTACAAATAACCCAATTTCGTTTCTTTTTATGGCTGAGTAATACTCCATTGTATATATGTGCCACATCTTCTTCATCCATTCATCTGTCGACGGACACTTAGGTTGCTTCCACGTCCTGGCTATTGTAAATAGAGCTGCAGTGAACATTTTGATACATGACTCTTTTTGAATTATGGTTTTCTCAGCGTATATGCCCAGTAGTGGGATTGCTGGGTCGTATGGTAGTTCTATCTGTAGTTTTTTAAGGGACCTCCATACTGTTCTCCATAGTGGCTGTATCAATTTACATTCCCACCAACAGTGCAAGAGGGTTCCCTTTTCTCCACACCCTCTCCAGCATTTATTGTTTGTAGATTTTTTGATGATGGCCATTCTGACCAGTGTGAGATGATATCTCATTGTACTTTTGATTTGCATTTCTCTAATGATTAATGATGTTGAGCATTCTTTCATGTGTTTGTTGGCAATCTGTCTTTCTTCTTTGGAGAAATGTCTATTTAAGTCTTCTGCCCATTTTTGGACTGGGTTGTTTGTTTTTTTGATATTGAGCTGCATGAGCTGCTTGTAAATTTTGGAGATGAATCCTTTGTCAGTTGCTTCATTTGCAAATATTTTCTCCCATTCTGAGGGTTGTCTTTTGGTCTTGTTTATGGTTTCCTTTGCTGTGCAAAAGCTTTTAAGTTTCATTAGGTCCCATTTGTTTATTTTTGTTTTTATAGAAAAATAGGAAAGAAGTTCTATTAATAACCTCTTAGAATTACTGAGAATATTCATCAGTCTTTGTGTTAATGATGAGATCTTTGCTCCAGAAGTTTGTGAACATCATTTGGATCTGGAAGAGGTCGTATAAGTTATCTGGATAAACCCATGTAGTGAGGTGAGGTAATTTAGACATAGAGACATGAAGTGACCTTGTGTCTTGTAATTCATGACAGAATACATCTCTCGGTCTCCACCTTCCAGTCCAGTGCTCCTTTTTTAAAAAAAAGAATAAATGTGGAAGGAGAAAGGTGAGAATATTGTGGAATATTGGAAAGTTGAGGCACTTCAGATTCAAACCCAAACTGAGGTTTGCTGCTTCTCATGTGTGACCTTGGGCAAATAACCTCTCTGCTTATTTTGAAAATGCAAGTTAAGAATCACTTTTGAGAGAGATTGCAAAGATTTGTGATTATAAAAGACCAAATATAGTGCCTGGTATAGAGCAGATGCTTAGAAAACGTAGCTGCTGTTAAATGGTATTATTTCTGCTGTTAATAAGCAAAAATAAAATCTGTAAACAGCATCTGCTTTATCAGTAGGCAGGCAGATAAACTGTGTTGAGCCAATGTCGAATGAATAAATGCTTTGTCTCACCAGCTACAAAACAGAACTTCTGCTTTCTCTATTGTGAATAAACCTTATCCACGCTTGTGAATGCGCATCCTATTTCACTTTTCTCAAACATGTATTTTGGCAAAAAGCGAAAACCTCTTTAATTATGAATACCATATTCAAAGTTAAATTAGTATAACAGTTGGGACTAGAATTCATACATTTATAATTTAGGAGAGAGAGAGGGAATCGTGGAAAGGGAATGGATTTGGTGTCAGTAGAAGCTGAGTTTGAATAGGAGTGAGATCTTCCAGTTAGTTCCTGGTTGCATGATTCTGAGAAAGTCACTTCATTTCTTGACCTCAAATCCTTAGTTTATAACATGAGGGCAGTCACATCTGTTTCTCAGATTTGTAGTAAGGATTAAGTGACATATTGTGGAAAGTCTCTCTCTTTCATCTGGGGTACTGTCAGTTATAACACTTATTTTCCTTCTTCCTGCTGTACCAATCTAACACTAATAAAAAGTGGGGGAGTGGACTTAGAGGAGAAATTACTCTTCAAAAAGATGACTTAGAACCTTAAGAGATCCTTTTGAAGATGGGAGGATCCATTTCTGCTAATAATATGCAGTATTCAAAAATGGTAAAGACCTTTTCCATGAAGCCGGTGCTCAGGGAGCCGTTAGCAAAAGCGGGAAGTACTTCACCTTTCCCATCTGGCAGATCTGAAGTATTGATATTGTAATTTGGCATGATTTTTTCATTTTGCATGTTTCTAATACTATGTGAATGTATCCTTAGGCCAAGTGACATATCGCATAAATGATAGGATAATGCAAAGAAGAACAGGTTTACAGAAGTGTATGCAGGATTCAGTATTCCATGGGAAGAAGACAGTAACTCCCTCCATATCAGTGTGGATTGCATTATCTGCAATTCTTGTCCCCAAACCATCTGTGATTCTGTTCCCTGGAACTGGGTTGGTCAGCCTGAAATATGATTCAAAGGAAAAAAACCTCACTGTTCTCAAGTATGATTTTTGTTAACTTCAAGCTGCTGAAAACATCCGCTTATTATTCAGCTGCAATATGATGTATGTAGTATGCAAATCACAGAAAACTATACATCCTTCCCCTGCTCTGCACTGATCAACCCCACCAAGATTATATTAGTTCTGAGACACACTTTAACAGTGGCATTGCTGATGTGGCATGCATCCAGAATAGGATAAGCAAGATGGGGGAAAGGCTCTAGAAGCTGTCTCATATGAGAAAGAGTCAAAGGGATTAGGAAGAATGTTCTTGAAAAAGATTATAGGGGAAATATCAAGATGTACCCTTAGCTTCTGAGCATCTATGCTAAGAAGGTGGTATAGGAAACATAAAGATAGGAAGCCTGCTGTATGGTACTTGTCCTTACAGCCGTAGGGAGACGTTGGATATATACATATATACATAGAATAGCTGTGATCAAAATTGAATAATAAATGCAAATAGAGCTGTAAGTCAAGGGCTTTTGGAATTCAGAGGAGAGACATCCACCAGAGGAAATCAGAAAAGATTTCACAGAGGGGATAGTGTTTGGGCTGGGCACCGAAGGATGGGTGGAATTTGGAAATTCTGAGGTTTCTGAGAAAACATTCCAGGTGGAAGGAAAATGCAGAGTTATGAAAGCAATGTTATGTTAAAGATATCGATAAGTAGTTGAGTAAGATATTAGTGCAGACGTTCATGCAAAGCTCAAACCCAGTAAACTCCCAGGAACTTTTCAAAAAAAATAGATTTTTAAGGGCTATCTTTATGCATAGCAATCACATGCTGTAACATCTTCCACATATAAAAGTCAGTCTAAAAATTAAAAAGCCATGAGATGATTAATTTTTCTATATTTTAAACCCCCAAACAAAACCAAGAAAAACTCATTTGACAGCATCTAGGATCTGTTCAATAGTTTCTGCTAATATAATGCTAATCATGCTTTGATAGGATAATAACAGTAAAATCTTGCCAAAGCTCAGCAAGGTACAGTATGAGAGTATTGTTCTTAATATTTAAAGGACTGTCATTTAGAAACAGAAGTATACTTGATCTGTATTTTTCCAGAAGGCAGAACTAGGATCAGTAAGTAGTAAAGAAGGTTTAAATTCACCCTGAGAATTTCCTACAACTTAAAATTGTCTATCCGTAGAGGAGATGACCCTATTAAAACAGGTAGCTTTTGCTTCATTGAAAGTATTCACGGACACCTGCTCACCCTGCGTCCCGATTGCTATACATGAGGTTCTGAACCTGGTTAGAAGTGAGACTAGCTATGCTCTTAACATCTCTGCAACCATAACATCCCATGTGAGTGTGTATCCAACCTACAGATACCAGGCAAAGCGGAGTGAAGCAGGCAGATTGATTTTCCTATTTTTGTGGACGGTGCATCCTTTTCAGAAGTCAAGGGTGGAGTCAGACATCAGCATATTATTTAAGGCAGGATTCAGTCCAAACATTTTACTTTATTAAGTCAAGAGTGCAGTTTAATTTAAACTATTTTGTACAACTATTGTGAGTTGTACTGGAAAAAAGTGTGCTTTAAAACCAATAGATATAAATCCTGTTCAAATATTTGAGGATATTATTAAATTATATCATACTAAATTAGCTATGCCACTTTTATTAGTGTCACCAGGTATTAAATAAGACTAAAATGTTCTTGGCTGCAAAAGGAGCTTGATCCAATTCCTGATGTTTGATTAACTATCTTATATAAATATTTGGCAAACTATAATGCCATCTCATGTATAGTATTCATACATTGTGCAGTTAGATATTACCCTGAATGAAGTTTAAATCCATAACTAGATAAACATTCATGACCAATGAAGCTGTTTGCCTTGATGTTTTGGAACTTAAGTCAAATATATAGTTGAACTTTCTTGATCAACTCAAGCCATGTGTAGAAGCAGAAATATGCACTTGTGAATCTAATGTCCTTCTTTTTGTTGTTTTCAGCTGCAGTATTGAAGTATGAGAACAATGTCATGAATATCAGGCAATTCAACTGTTCTCCTCATCCATACTGGCTTCCAAATTTCATGGATGTTTTCACTTGGTCCCTGCCATTTGTTGGGGAAAAAGGTGTGTTGTGGAATCCTGAGATGTTCTTAATAAAATGGTATGGGAAGGAAGGAGAGGTAATGTGGCCTTTTTTACCATGAAACAGTCAGAAAGAGAAACACTTTAGCCTAACCAGTAAAACTCACAAGCTTCACCATAGGAGCAGTGATTTGAAAGTGTGTCACTGTACATGCTATTAACGACATGCAATGAGTGGAATTAAGGGGAAATAAAAGAAATGAAGAATATTAGGATAATTTATATAACCTCATTAGAATAATCCAACCCTTTAAAAAATAACAGATTCATAGTTTTGATTGGCTTCAAGCTATAATGGCTACCTTCTTTTCTTACCCCTTTGCATTATAATTCAAAAGTACAATTTTATTTTATAGACTACTGGTCAAATTAAAAGCTTGAGATAACCATGCTTTCCTCACATTTCTGATGTTAATAATAATCATTGTATGAAAGTGATTAATGGCTACAATATTTTGAAACACAACATGTACAATAACAAAAAAATAGTTCATTTTAAATATGGTGGCCATTAGTATAAGGTGAGACAAATTTACATTTAAAAAGTTGTTTATTAGCATGCCCCAGGTTTACAGAAGAATTGGCCTTATCCTTCTTTTCCTTCCTTCTCCCTTTATTTGGTTTTTATATTTTGACCTAAACTTCAGCAAAAATTTTGAGGAAAGGCCTGCACCCACTGAACTTGAGATTTCAGTTCAGGAGGTTTAATGGTGATATCTGGATCATTCCTCATGCAACATCTTGAGCATCACAGAGAAGGTGAATGTGCATTGTAATAAGCATAAGAGCTTGCACGTGTTTCAGAAAAATGATGTCTTATGGGGGGATTTTAGAGAAAAGCTGTACATTGTTCTGAAATATTTGTTTGTTTATATTAATACTTATGTGTAATATATTAATATGTGTAGCATTTATTTTCCTACAGTCAATGTATTTTTTTCTTTAAATATTCTAAAAACAATTAAACCCGAGAATCTATGAATTGTCAGCAAAGAAGTCTTCCCTTTCAACACCAAAATAAGTCAAAAGTAAATTTTAATAGTTTCTGATAAATGTCCCCAGTACTATACTCCATGTCACCACTTCCTTGCACCCATCAGATCACAGCATGGACACAGAAGCACTGAGAATCCTGACAACTACCCTTGAACACCTTCATTTTGGTTGTTTCCATTAATTATTCAGATTTTGAACATCTGTTATAAAAGAATGTATTAATATATTCGTGTACATAATTTACGTTTTTTTTCTTTTTTTTTTTAACTTTATATTTAATACTGGAGTATAGCCAATTAACAATGTTGTGATAGTTCAGATACACAACGAAGGGACTCAGCCATACATATGCATGTATCCATTCTCCCCCAAACTCCCCTCCCATCCAGGCTGCCACATAACATTGAGCAGAGTTTGCTGTGCTATACAGTAGGTCCTTGTTGGTTATCCATTTTAAATATAGCAGTGTGTACATAATTTACTTTTGATAATTAAACTGAAGCTCTGAGTTAATGTTGGCTCCAATGAAGTTTTACTCTTTATCATATATCTTCAATGCTAGAAGAACACTGATTTAAAAAAGTAACTCTTGAAGAAATAGTGGACAGGCTTCTTTTCACATTCATGATAGAACCCAACCTAATTTTTTAAAACTTTCAATGCAAATAACATGTAACTTAGTGTAAAGTGTTGCAGTACTAATTGTCTGTGTATAATGCTTTTATACAGCCCTCTTATAATCTATTTACTCAAGTAAATTTCTTATTAAACTTACCTGAGCTTCATTTGTAAAACCTTTTTGAAAATGAAATTTAATGTTGTGTATGTGTATATATATATATATATATCTCAACACATTAATTTTTTAAAATCAATATTCTCACAACTACTTCAGATATATTAGTTCATCAATCATCAGTTTTTCTTAAACACAAAACCACATTTCTATCACTATGCTGGGTTCTCTGGGGGACTAAAAAAATTAAAAAGAGATCTAGCATTCACTCGGTCCCTGTGAACATAAAGTTTGTAATCTGGTCTAAATCTAGCAGCATCATTGTACAAATAAATAAAAATTCAAAAGTAACCATTTTCTCCTTCATAGATTATAGTATATTCATATCCACATTTTTCTTTTGTCCACTGTCTATTGACCTATAGCTGGTAAATGTTACCGTTAGATATTGCAGGCATGAGCTAATAATTTTAAAAATATAAAATCTGCATAGAAACACAAAGCCTGTTATCTTTTATGGTCTGAATTTTATAGAAACTACTTGCGGGAAATTCCATCTTGAATACAGGTAAGAATGTTATTGCTAAGCCTGCTCAGTAACAGTGCCAGAGTAATAATTAAGGTTATAGTAGAAAATATAGACTTTTTTTTCCTTTCTTTCTTTCTTTCCTTTTTCTCTTTAGTGACTGAGATGCTGGTAAATGTCCTCAACATCTGCTCAGATGATGAACTAGGGTCAGAAGAAGATGGATTTGATGGTAAGAGCCTTGAGCCTTTGTGCTAATGCTGTTTGCCAAGTAGTTACTTGGCGTCTCATAGGTAACCCTAAGAATAAATTTCTAAGATTTAGATGTGTAAATCATAACATACTGTTGAGAATGAAAGATATTATTATATTTTCTAGTTGCTTTGAAGAAATGTAAGAAAAAACTTGAGAGAATTTTCCCCTTACCCTGAAAACATAGTTGAATCCATGAACTACTTTAATAAACATCTTTCAGTAGCTCACATTGCTAAGTGAGTTTTTTGGCTCTTTTAGTGAGGTTGTTTCTGTCAATTATTCAAATTTTGATGTCTATGATAAAAGAAGATACTTACACATTGGTATATTGGTATTTATGTCAACCCCAATGTTTTTTCATGTCTATAATAATTAATGAATAAGCTATGAGGTTTTTTTATTGTTGTTTTTTAAGATACTATTTGGTATTCAGTTACCCTTGAAGAATACACTTTCTATAAAAGACAAAAGATTCATGAGGTGAATGAAGATAGCAAAAATTACTCTGGCTCTTACAAAAGGACCCCAAAATGAATGGAAACTTGCAAAAAAATGTAGTTGGAGGAGGAAAGTGCAAAGTTCACTTCCATAAACATTTACTAAGCACCTACTCTGCACAGGGCACTCGGGATTCCAAAATGCATTGAAGACCTAAGAAGAAGTTGCAGTCTGGTTATAGAGACGGATGTGTAAACATATGATATCAATAAAATAAGACAAATTGTCAAGTAAAAGGGGAAGGTGGCATTGGAAACTAGATATTGTGGCAAGTTTAAATTGATAAAATTTTTACCTTTAAAAACTGCACTTGGGTAAAATGAAGCAAGAAGGTGGCCCTTTCCAAAAGTTACTATCTGAACAGCATGATTTAATATTTACTTGGGCTTAATACAGGTCACATCTATGAATGCAGAATACCTAACTCTGTAGGCAAAAGTAAAATAAAAGTGTCCGTACACTCGTATAAATAGAGAGTATATACTTAGGTAAATTTAAAGTGTACAATTATTCCTACCAATCTCATGGTTTAAGTAAGAACTTACTTCAGTAAATATATTGATATATTTTAAAATATTCAGAAGCTCAGTGGATATTCTGTGCCTTATCCAGATTCTAGATGTTTCATATGTTATAGCCACAGTTTGCCATCATTAACTTTTCCAGGGATAGTGATATCACTTAAGAGATATTAATCTTCCTAGTGGAAGATTAGGAAGAGGCTTTTTTTTCCTCAAGGAAGAATACTAACCTGGTGGAATCTAAATCTTAAAAGTCAACAGACATTTTGCAGTAGATGCCTTTCACTGTGTTCCTGTTATTCCTCAAAAGAAAGATTAATTAGCATTAATGCAGTGATGCGTCTCTGTTAACAAATCTCTGTTTTAGTCAGGTTTATTGACCAATAATTATAGTATCGACAACGTATTAAATACACAACATTTGGTATATTCAATAGAATAAATAAACCTGCATATGATTGTAATTGTATGTTAACCCACTCATTCAGCAAATGTATATTGAGTACCTACTATGTGCTTCCAGGTCCTATAGCCAAAAGTGTCTGCACATTTCAACAGTGCAAGTAGTATTACCAAGACCACCTCAGTGTTTACTTGACTTATAGTGAGTTCTCTTTATCCACCCATTCAGTCACTCACATGAAAGGATATATTTTGGAACTTCCTCTGCTTTAAAATTATTAGTTCCAATCAATGTGCTGTGCTCATCAGCAGTTGCTTTTAAGCCTGTTTATTCCAATGATAGGAGTGCATGTCCTTTTCAAGGCACTTGGAAGAATTTTTTCTTTCTAAGCAGACCAGTGAAATCTTACTACCATGCTTAAATCTTAGGTTAGTCCTGCAGAGAAACAGCAGGACTAAAATATGGGATTTTTCAGTTCAAATCTCACAAATCTACCCTCTAAGGAAAAAAAAAGAAAAGAGAAGTAAAAGTTTTAATTAAAAAATATGTTTAACTTAGAATATTATACATTTCAGAGTAAATCATCAGAAATGTTCTTTAGTGCTTTATTTTAACAGGACACAAAAATTATGGATTTCCTCAAAGGTACTCAAAGAACAACTTATAAATCTTCCCAGAACTCTTTAACTCTTTTTGGAACAATAGTTTATTGAGAACATATATTTAAGGTTTTTTTTCTTTTTTGTGTGACATTATTTTCAACCTTAGGATAAAGGTTCCAGTTCTCCCACCCTGTTCCTCCTTCAGGCAGCCTGCAGAGTCTGTCTCTCTCTGGGGGCTGGCCCTCTGCTCTGCCTATCAGGCTCCTGGGCTTGTGGTTGGCTCCAAAGGTGAAAGCAGTAATCAGAAGACATCAAAGGACTTAATTAAAGCACTTCCTGCTCCTTCTAAAGGGGAACCATCTCTTGATGAGTTCTTATCAAACCCTTCTCAGTATTTTGCTTAGTATCCAAAATCAGCTGCAAAATCCAAGGTAGTCATGGTGTCTTTACAGACCATGCCTATCTGTGTATCTTATCAAGATGACTTCTTCGTGTTTATAAAGTCTATTGCAGACAGGAATTCTCCTCCTGTCCTTGAGGAGTATAGGTGGGATTAATTTTGCTTCTTTTCTTTTATGTTCTGTCAGCTCCCCTTTACCACTTAACGGTGACGATGGCAGCAGCTAACACTTATGTGTTAGGCATCATTCTAAGTCGTTTATATGTATTAACTCTTTGCTAATTGTACCTTTTGACCAACAAAAATTTGTAATTATTAACTATCATATACTTGAAGGAAATTTGCTAGGTGATTTATACTATCTCTAATCCTCAAAACAACTTTTTGATATAGGTGCTATGATTATCCCAGTTTTACATATGAAGCCAGCCAGACTCAGGGCAGTGAGGTTAAAACCTAAGGTCACAGAGTTAGTGAAGTAATGGAGCCTGGATTCAAACCAATGTCTGCCTGGTTCTCAGGCTCTTGAACTTTCCACAATCTGTGATTACAGTGCTTGCAATTTTTTTTTTTTTTTAAACAGCATGATGCTTTTATTTTTTAACAGAACAACACTGATAGCTAAACTTATACTTTAGTTCGTTCTGTTAAATATCCATAAAATTAAAAAAAAAAAAGATTTTTACATTATTATTAGGCCATGAAAGTCAAAGCAAATACAATAGTTTCGTTCTACTCTGTTAACCTAAATTTACTCCAAGAAGTTATGTGTTTGATAATGTGAAAATTTTTATTGTATCTGAGCAGACAAAGAGTTTCCTGGCTCGCCTAGGCTTCTGCTGGGTAGAAATCACGTCATGAATCTCTCCTCCTTAGCTTCTGCCTTACAAATAAAGGAATTTGATAGCCTATCTAGAAAAAAAGATCACTGTTTTATATTGGTCCATGGTTCCTTTATGTTGAAAATAAAATACCAAACTTCTTTTATCTTGTAAAGTTTTGAAGCAGTTTAATGCCAAGTGAATGTCTTTTGAGGATCTAGTTTATATGTATTGGGGTCTTTGATTCCTGTTTCCACTTCTGATTTTGGATGATAAAATGATAGTCTGGTTTCAATTTGGGTTTGTTATTCACCAGAACATTTCAAAGAAGGAAGAAATCCAAGTAGATGTATCTCATTTGGTAGTTGATTCTCATTAAGGAAGAAGACTCATTTCAGACCAAAGATTAGTAAGTGATCCCAAAGTATTGGCGGGGGGTTGGGGGGAGCTGACAGAAATCAAGCAATCTGCATCACAGAACTTTCTTTACTGTTCATTATTACAATAAGGAAGTCTGGGATAGCAGTAAGCATTAGAAACCTAATGACAGTTTCATGAGTTAGAAATATTTATTTGGAACTTTCTTTTAGTTCTAAAATCTTAGACTCTGAGATCACTTTATATATCTATCTGTATCTATCCATCTATCTATATATATATACAAGTTATATTTGAAACTATGATATGTGGTAAGTCTGGCTAACGGGAAAGAATTGTGGAGGTAAAACTGAAATCCTGTAGAATAAGAAAGGAAAGAAAAAAATAATAAAACTAATACATTTTAAGCCAAATATAGTTTCAGGCTGCCCTGGAAAGACTTAATATTAAATTAGAATTTATGTCTCTGTTTTCATCTAAGGAGCAAACCACATGGTGGAACTCTTATCCTTTATCCACATTTTTGCCTTATCCTAATGTTAACCACAGGCAAGTCACTGAATATGGGATCAGAGCAGTTTTTTGCATGCCTCTACGAAACCATCTAAATTGTATACAAGAAAATTATCTCCCATCATCTGCTTTGAATTATTAGATAATTCTTCAGATCTAATATCACGGGTTCCAGAGTGTCCCCCACTGCTTTCTGTTTAGCTTTAAAAAATCGTACAGAACTTTTTAAAGTACATAGTTGGGAATTAGTAGGACTAGCGTGGCATCTTATGGGTCCTTGAGGAATACCACTATATAGGGTTCGGGTATATCATTTTCTACCGAAACTGTATTTACTTGCCATGATGAATGTTTGAGATGAATTTCATCTTAAAAATTCCCCTCTGCTTTGTGCATCTGGCAGCACATACGCTAAGAGCCATTAGCTTAGAGCTCTTCCTGTGGCTGTAATTATTGTCATTTCTGAGCAACTCATTTCAGCATCTCATATTTCACGTTCCCAATGTGAAAAAAAATTGTGTGTCTGATAATAATTGGCAGTTTGGGAGAAAAAATATGACATGTTAATATAAAAACTACAAAGAAATGTTTAGACATACAAAAAAAGAGCCCTGAGTAGCACAGTGGCGACATGATTCTTGTTCTATCAACTTTGAAGCATAACCTGCCATTGGTGAGCAGAGGAGTAACATCATAAAAGCAGTATCTGAGAAGAAGCAAATACTTTTCCCAAGAAAATGCTTGGAGAAAGAACAAAGGATTCGTTGGGGTATCATTTAGGAACTTTTAACTATTTCAAAATTGAGGTGACTAGATCGGAACAATGATAGTGTTAATAATAAAAGGAAAAGGGAGCTAGTCCAAAGAGCTGGTCAAGGGGCTTACAACTATGGTATCCGTGGGGCAAAGGGAACAAAAGTGGATTTGGATGGTTCAAACCTCGGTACCTAGGAGGATGAGGACACTTCCGGAAAAACTTCATCCGTTTCAGGGAGAAAGGAGTTCAGTGACAGACATGAGTTTGAGTAAAAGTGACACACATGACTCTGGAAATGCCCAGGCAGGATTTGGAAATGGAACCCTGAAGACTGGGGACAAAATCGGGTCTGGCGACAGAGGCTTTGAATTAAAAGTCACAGCCGAATCTACTAAGAGTCAAACAGGCCTCCAAAGTTACTGATGTGGAAGGAAATATCAGAAAATTGAGGACCGATCTGTAAAATTATCCCTTCTTTATGAAGCTGGAGAAAAAAGACAAACACGTGAAAGAGAAAGGAGTGATGAGGGAGAGAGTGTAAGAACCAGGATTGTGGAGCAGTTCAGGCAGCAGCTATTTTAAAATATTTGCACCAAATGCAGAAAAATGACTGTGAGATATAAGTCTGACCAGAAAACCAGAAAGTGAAATATTAGGGCATAACTTTGTCAGATAACAGATTATTGAAAAGAGGCAAATAGCAAACTTTGTTTTCATTTTTATAATAGCTAAAAAAGAAAATTGAAATCATTTTTTAGAAGGCACAAAACTAAAATAAAATTCAGAGTACCCTAATTTTTTTTTTTAATTTTATTTATTTATTTTTATCTGTGTTGGGTCTTCGTTTCTGTGCGAGGGCTTTCTCTAGTTGCGGCGAGTGGGGGCCACTCTTCATCGCGGTGCGCGGGCCTCTCACTATCACGGCCTCTCTTGTTGCGGAGCACAGGCTCCAGACGCGCAGGCTCAGTAGTTGTGGCTCACAGGCCCAGTTGCTCCACGGCATGTGGGATCTTCCCAGACCAGGGCTCGAACCCGTGTCCCCTTCATTGGCAGGCAGATTCTCAACCACTGCGCCACCAGGGAAGCCCCCAGAGTACCCTAATTTTGATACCATGTTATATTTCTATCTTATATTTTTATTTCCATGTAAAAATATTTATTCATGAAATATCTTTTTCTGTGTATTCAGTGGCAAACAAACACATGGTCTCTGCCTTCACTAAGCTGAGAGTCTAGTGCAAGAAGAAACCAATTTTAAATATGCTGGTCTCACAGAGGATTTAGAGGCTTGCAGGAAAGGGTGTGAATTGGGATAAAATATTTCATAACTGAAGGAGGAAACATAAAGGGCATCTTTCTCGTTCTCTTCTACTTCTGACAAGGAAAAGAAAAGCACTTTATGTATTTTACTGCTTTCAGAAGTACGGCCGTGGGAGAAATCCATATAATTTTTCCAGAAAATTATATGCAAAGATGGGTATCAGTTCACCAGTGTTAAGTTCTCTTATCTTTTAAAAATAACTGAGTTTGCAGGATGTAACTGGAGAAAGGAAAGGATGACATCTATAAAAAGAAAGATTAGTCAATATTTTGTAAAAGGCTTTGTAGTTGCCTGTCAGGCTTTTGTTAATTACCTTCCAGTTTATTGTTGAGTATTTTCAATTACTTAATATTTCAGTGTGTAATTTAGAGGCTAAATCATTTTCGTCACTATAAACGTATCCTTGGTACTCTGTACCCTTTATAGTACAGGTAACTGCTTTTTTTCATCAGGGTTATGCTATTAAAAGGAAACAAACAGTTACATCCAGTATATCATTAAAACTGAAACATGTCTAAAAAAATACACAAGACATTTACTAGGTACTAGGGTATGAACTCCCATCATATATATGGCTGTTGATATTTTGGGGCCGAGACTATCAAACAAGGTACCTGCTTAGCCGTCAAATTGTAGTCAGTATCATCAAGTCTGACTTGTATGTGATTACAATAATTAAAATCTTTTTAAGTCGCCAATTTAAATGATACAGTAACATAGACATTAAAAGTACTGCTTTCTCTTCTTATTGTACTACATGATTTTGCACAAATGAGTTATATTAGCTGGCATAATTTTCACATTGCACAGAAGTGCAGACTTTGCAGAACGAACTAAATGTTAAAAAAGCAGTCATCTCCCTATTAGAGCTAATTGGTTGGATAATGTCCACCATTGGCTAAAATGCTTGCAGTAAAATAATATTCTAGAAGTTTATACTGTATTCCATAGACACCTGTACTATACACATATACACAATATTCACAGTGTTAAAAATCATTGTGTTTTTGTAGCATTTGAGCTTTCCTTCAACTTATGGTGACATTGGCCAACTTATATTAAACATTAGCTATTGCATATCTAAGCATACACTTGGATTAAATGTATTTATAAAATTTATTTGAGAAGGAAGTCCATGTTGTATAATAAGAAGGGAAATAAGCATGGGCTTTATAAACCTTAATGTATTCTTTATTTGAAAGGTATTAAAGTAGAGAGCGCTCTTTTTTCAACAAAGGCAAAGATTTTGTGTATATGTATGTCTCTATATTTTAGAAAAACTTCACTTCTCACACACAAGGTTGAGGTAATTGGCACATGAAAGAAGTGTTCTTCACAGAGAGAAGTACAGGGGGTGATGTCAGCTTGCTGAAAATTGATACCATAAGAAAATAAGATCCAGTTTTCATGTGTTTTTGGCAGAGCTTACGTGATTCTCTTTGTACTAAAGCATTTTATGGGTCCCACTTCTTAATCTGAAGGTTGTACTTATATGAGAATAATTAATAATTGATTGAACAACAGCAGACAGTCATTGTTGTAAGTCTGAAGTTTGTAAAACAGTCTCTTTATAGTTGTTTGATCTCAGATGGCAGGTTTAAAGGCCATATGAAAATGTTTAATGAATGCTCAGAAAATCTAAAGTTTAAAAATATTTTTCTATCTTCGCTCTCCTAAAAGTCCCTTTTATTCCTTCATCTTTACTCCTAGCTTACGAGAAGCTATGAAACTTTCTTCCAGTTTTTCTTAGAATTTTAAAGAAACAGATATCTTGATTTTCTTCGGTCAGCCCATCTTTGTGAAGCGGTCTATTTTTTTGTCTCAAAGCAAAGCCAGCAGCATCCTGGATTCTCCCCTTCTCCCCTAGTGAACTGGCCACCAACTGGGGCCCAGCCTTTAGCCTGGTTGGCACAAAACACGACTGGGGCCCCAACTTAGGCAGCTTGATATTAATGAAGATCACACAATCAACTTTTTAATTTACAGTGAGAAATGTAACTGTTAGAAGAACTGGAATATTCACTTCTGCACAAGCATTTCCTTCTTCTTAATAGAAAGAGCAAACATTTTTGAGTATTGTGTACCAATGATCTATGCTAAGTGCTTTAGCAGATAGCACGGTATCTGGCACTTGTGTTTGTTGAATGTTGAGAATGAATGAACGAATTAACTTAGGTTAATTAGGTTAACCTAATTAGGTTAACCTTCCTTAGGTTCCCACCTGGGAAGTAGATCACCAGCCTGCTACTGTAATGAATCCTGGTTTGGGTTCCCCACTTCCCAGCTGATGACCTTAGGTTGACAACTTACCAAGCAAAATAATGCAGATAAAGCACTTAGAACCTTCCTCATTTTTTAGATGAGGAGGGTGAGACTTACAGAAGTTTAGTAATGTATCCAAGGTAGCACAGCCTGTAAATAGGGGAGCTGAGACTCAATAGGTCTTTTACTCCAGAGCACGAGTTCTTCACCACTGTGCTATTCTGCCTCTCACATGCCAGTTTATTCATTTGTCTTAAAAGACGTCGATGAGCCAGGTATTTATGATCTGAAGTCTTGCTGTAAGGCCAGAATACTTAAAGGCCATTGGCCCCTGGACAGTACTTCCCTAGACATGTCAAATGTTTGCCTCGGCTTCTCTTCTTTCTTATGCCTCTGTAGCTGACCAGTACAGTTTTTGACTGGCATATCCCTTTCCTCTGATAAGATAATAATATATTTCAGTGATGTTAAAGTCTCACGACCTGGGAACCATTCTGTCTGTTTCAGTTGCCTCTGCAGGCCTGTGCACTGATCATTGGCCAGAACATAATGCTCATTTCCCTATTTACCTTTTTGGGCAAAATCTTCACTACATCCCCCCTGTACTGACAAAACACCCTGCCTAGTTCTTGAATAGCATCAGAAGATCTTCGAGTGGCTTTATTTCAGATCAGCTCAGTACATGCCAGCACCTTGACCATCCTCTGCTGTCAGACGACTGGAGCAGTATTACATCTTTCAGCCTGCTTTTTTGTCGTGCTGTCAAATGGTACTCAATTAGCTTTCTATCTAGGGTATAACACATGGGACAATCAAACATGATATTTTACTATATTGGTTTATTTTTTCCTTCAATTTCTGTAATTTCAGAGATAACATTTAAATATCATTCTACTATTTGATAAATTTATAAATCCATAAGGGTCCAGAATTAAATTCTAGTCTAAATGCTTTCTTCCAGCATTTAGCATGTATGCACAATTAGGTCCTTAATAAATACCTTTTTCAACTGTTAAATCCTCATCTATATCCAAAATAATCCTGACAGATTAAACATCCAGGCATTATGATTGTTTCTCCTATAGACAATACATCTACATTATTAGCTTGACCTTTGTCATTTCATTTCATTTTGCTTTTATTTTCATTGCCAGTTTATAAAATTGATGCATTTCTATTATGATAAAGAGTTCAATCCAAATGGGATTTCACATGCTATTAGTTTCTACTTTGGTAAATATAAATAAACTGAAATGTCCTCTGTAAGGCATAGGCTGAATATATGATAGTTTCTTGAAACATAGGCTGAATATATAATAGTTTCTTGAAAAATCAACGAAGCCTCCTAATCTACCTTAAAGTCTTTAATTTTTACCCAAGTTATAATTATGCTCATAGCCAATTTCTGCGAGGCTACCAAGGAATCATTGAACAGATGGAACGCAATGTCTCAGAGAACAAAAGTCCATGGAATCAAATTAACACTTGGAAACGAAAGTATCTTTTAACTACATATTTAAGATAACCAAATAATGACAGTTATTTGACATTTGGGAGTAGTCTGTACATTTTTAAGACTTCCTATCCGAAGAATCCAGTTATGTTTTATGACAAGAGAAGGTGGAAGAAACTGTCTAGGCTATACTGGCCTTTTTGAAAATCCACTACACGGAAGAGTCTTTTTATTTAAAAAATATGTATATTTTCAAGGATCTGTCGCTTTCAAAATGACATATAAGACAGAATAGCCTTATGCCAAATATCACACCATGGTAGATGCTATTACATGCTGAGATTTTAGTTGGGCTAAAAAAGCATATGGAAGAAATTCAGAATATGTGGTTTGGAGTGATTTGGAATGAGTAGCCATTATGTCCCAGTTTTATCACCTATGGATATGTAATATGCTATTGTTAGAATTAAAATTAGAAAGGTATTCCAAATATTTTAGGTTGTAATCCTCAAAAAGATGAGATCTTTAAAATTTGTTACCCTAAAGGTGTTTTTCTCTGCCTAATAGAGTAACCTACATAAGCATACATATAGCTATCATGTGCGGGGCAGCACCTCCAGTCTCTTTGGACTAGATTTAACCACCACTGACCCTAAATGGATCAGCAACGCAGCATTCTCATGTCATGGCTGGTCAAGGAGATCTTCCAGCAACTGTCACCTCTAGAAAGTGAGTCATCTAATTCTTGATAGAGCAGCTGTCTTCATGCCAGAATATTTGGACCATTGGGGTTACCCAAAGAAGTTTCAAGAGGAGTAAGGGAATCCATTTTCACATCCTCAGTTCCCCTATGTCCTAAAAATGATCAGCCTGGGAACTCATCTGAGCTGCAAGGCTCACTGCAGCCTCTCCTTTCCCACCTCTTCTTTCTCAGTTGCTTTTCTCTCATTTTAACAAAAAGGCATGATTCTCCCTAAACACAGTCACTATGAACACTGCCTGGAGTAGTAAACAAAGAGACGCTGGAAAAACTCAGTGCCTAGGAAGTCTCCTTAATCAGGGCAGTGTAACCGCCCTCCCATCCTTATCATTAAGGGATGCATTCCAATCAAATTATATTTCTATGTTTTTTAAATATTCATAAAAATGTATCATATATTTGTGCTACTTAGCTCAGTTATGTACTACTAATAATTGTGATATTGATTACAAAGGAATTTTTAAGGCTTAGGGCCTTATTGTCTCAGGAAATTTTAACAAACACATTTCATTTAAATTTCTAAATGTATTTTTGGCAGCAAAGTATAATGTGGTGATAAAAATATTTTAAAGTATAAATATATAATTCACTAAAGTAAAATCAGGAAAATTGAAATGGAAATGCAATTTCAAAGAAAAAGGACTAATGTAAGATTTCTAAATATCAATGAATGTCTTGTTCATGGATTTTTTTCTTTAAATGGATGATGGTAGGATGAAATTGCTATGATATTTATATGCCATTGATTTTTTAAAGAAGTAGTTTAGTCATTTCATTTTAAAATGGCAATGTTTACAACATTATATTCCTTACAATTATTTAAACTTGGAGGTGAGAATAGTATTCTTTGGAGGATATTCTTTTGTAGATGCATGAGTAAAAAATGTAAAGGCCACAGTTTTAAAGCCAGTCCATCAGAATGAACACAATTTCTCAGTGCTTATGGTGCTGTCCCTAAATCCCAGGACTCAAGGGCTTGGTGGTGTAGAAAAATATAGTGAAGCACTTGTCAAGTTCACCACAGCCAAGGGCAAAACTGGGTAGATGTTTAAGTAATTTCTGTATAGCCTTGCTTGGCTGAGGTATAGATGCTCAAGATCTGTTATTGGTAAACTAGGTCAGAGAAAGAAAAGACAAGAAAATAAGGTTTGGGGATTATAGTACATGTTTTGGCCTCATAGCCTTAATGGGGGTCAATTTGGGACATGTGTTCTCCCAAATAAGACAGTCTGTATACTTATAATTTCACCATCTTTGTAAAGAGCCATAAAGACCAATTATGCAAGGTTTTTAGAGGCATCTGAAGACATATTCTGTCTTTGCATTATATCATATTTCAAAGTGCTGATTTTGGAAGGAAACCAAACTAATTTTTGTCTTTAATATAACACAACAAAAGATATTTCTTATCTCAGCACCTTATGCTTTGTTCCATCAATAACCTGTATTCAAATTCAGTAATTGCCCTATGGTGTCGAAAAATAAAATCTGGAGACATGTCTAAACTCTGCTTAAAAATAATGAATCATAATAAAATTTTACTTTCAAGTAGAATAGGTTTTTTACAGAGATGAACTTTATCTTTTTAAAAATTTGAAAAAGTGGTGAGTTTTCTGTATTATTTTCTCAGAATTTGAATTAAAAGGTTTAAGAGATTTGAAGCTTGCCAGCAAAATATAGTTCTTAAAATAGATCTTTCTATTGAAAAAGTGTGAAATGTTAATGTATACACACTCCTTTTAATATAATATATTTCATTTAAAGATATATGCTATGAATACACTTGTATTAGTTAAAAGTCCTTTAAAGAAAGAAGCCTAAATAATAGCAAAACATTTGAGGCCAATATAATAATGAAGTGGAAATTTTCTGCTACTTTTTCCATTAGAGAGTAAGCAATTCAATTTTTTGTAAGCTCCTTTTTCACCTTCTAATGATATGAAAATATTCCTCTTTTATAAGATTTTCAAGTATAAAAAAGATTTTTTGCATGTATTTTTTAATGTTTTTTATTATGGTAAAAGTCACATAGTATAAAACGTACTAATTTAACCATATGTAACTGTACAGTTTAGTGGCACTAAGTACATTCACATTGTTGTGCAACTCTCACCATCATCCATCTCCCGAATTTTTTGGCTTCCTAAACTGAAACTCTGTCCCCATTAAACACTAACTCCCCTTTCCCCCTCCCCACCCCCAGGCCCCTGGCATCTATCAATGTATAAAAATTTTAGGTAGTTCATCATCCCTTCTTACAGTTGCAAAAAAGGTATTGAAAGCAATTAGAGTCTGTTGAATTGGGCTTATTCTACCAGTCCAGTTTCCCCCTGGAGATGGTTGGAGGAGGGAAGGGGTGAATGTCACTGCACTGAGAACTTTTCTTCATTGCCTCCTTTGGGAAACTCATGCATCCCCCATATAACAGGAAGGAAGGGAGGGATGGAGAGACCTCTCTTCTTAAAGCTGCTCTCTCCCTTTTCCCTCAAAACCAAGCTTCTTCCAAATACAGTGGGGTTTTTTGACATTTTATTATGAAATGTTTCAAACAAAGGAATGTTGAAAGAATTGTATAGTCAATATGCATGTACCCATCACTTACTTTCTACAATTAACATTCGATTATATTTGCTTTCTCACATCTCTGTCCCTGTATACAACCATCCGTCCATCTTTTTCTTTCTTTCACTTTTCTTTTCTTTTCTTTGAAGAGGGGTGGGTAAGTGCAAAGTAAGTTCTCTGTACCTCTGTGATAAGAATGCTAATGTCTAAACTTCTTATTTGTCCCTACTACTATGCTAAAACCTTTACAATTTAGCCCCGGGCATGTCCTGCTTCTCTTCTCATTCTCAGCCTGCCCTCACCCCAGTGAACCCAAACTCCATTCACACCGGACTTCTAACCCATCATCTGAACATAACATGGATTCTTGTGGCCTCCACATGCTTGAAAATTCTCTTCCTTCTATGGAGAATTCTCCTTTCTCTTGAACTCTTATTTATCCTTCAGGATCCTTCAACTATCACCATTTGGGTGAATATTTTTCTCCAGACTATTAACACCTGCTTCCCGTGGTAAATATTTAACAGTGCTTCAGTGCAGGGGGAAAAAGACCCTGGTTTGTAGCACTTGCAGGTTTTGTTGGTATAAATTCTCTTCCCTACCACTGGTTTCAAGCTGCCAGTACGAAGTTACTGAACACGGAGCTAAGAAGAGATGTGCTCGGTGTACTCTCTCCAGCTGACAACCGCTGGCTCCACGCTGCTTCCTCTCTAATAACGTGTCGCAGTGCACTGTGGGCGTTCACCTGACCTCCTAAAGCAGAGACCATGCTTTCCTCCTATTTCTGTTGCTAGCAGTTAGCAACACGGCAGGCTATAGAACAGGATAGGATTCACAAGAACACTTTATGAATAAACGATTTGGGTAATAAATTGTATTCTATGTAGCACCTTCCACACACCGCTAATTCAGTTAAAACTGAGGAATTATAGTAGTCACTCAATGGATGGATGGGCACCGTGAGCCATACAGAGCCAGGGTCTGTAATGTGTGGCAGGTAGCCCATGTGTAAGGACCTCTCTTCACCCTGGCACTTGGTTCCTCATCGCTGCGATGCTGCCGCACTTTTCCAGTTCCCTTCAGAGGCTGGCAGCGCTCACTCAGCAGGCCACTTGGCATATGTACCTTTCATACTTCATGAGAAGTCAGTAAGGCACTAAGTTAAGGTCAGGAAGTACACATGGTCAAAGCAAATCTTTAAAGATTCCCTTGGTCTGTACATTAGCCTTTGAGGAAAATGGAGCGTGCCAGGGCGCCTAGATTCTGGAATTAGTAGCATGATACCCCAGGCTTTTTAAAAGAAGATTAGAACTTAAAAGGTGAAACAAAAGAGAGGCCCAAAAAAGAAGTGATAATTATTTGAATGGAAACACAAAATGAAATTGTACTTAAAATTACTAATGTTTTTAAACTTAGGAAACATTGCCTTTCAGTTTTGGACTTTTGAGTTAAAATAAGTGACTAGATTCTTCTCTGAAAAGTAGCTAACAGTAGTTAACTATTAAAAATAGTTTAATGTAAGAGGTATTTTTTGTACCTTTATTATTCAATATACTGAATTTTAAGCTGAGCTACTGTGGTATATTTCCACAACTTAAATAGAGCAAGTACCGAGAATGTTAAACATGACATTGTATTTGCATGTCACAGCTAGTAGAAGTCTGAAAAACGTGCATTTTTTCCCCCTTGATCTTTCTATTGAATTATAGACTGTGAAGATTTGCAGTGGAACATAAGTATTTAAATAAGAGTTTTAATGATCTCTGGAAAATACGCAAAACCAGGAATAGCAATACTAAATATACAAGGACCTTTATAGCTGTACTTAATTCTGTCCTGCTACTGTTCAGCTCCTTTAAGTTTGATTACATATTAACTCAGATATTTTATTTGGTTATTTTACTTTTTTGTGGGTTGTAAATGTGTGATATTCATTTTGATTTTGATTATTTGACAAATATTGAAGGTAATCCCCCAGAATGAAACTTTGAGATATTAGTTGTTAATGTCTCTTCTTACTGTCTATGATTAAGTTAATTGACTTTTTGAGTAAATATATTCTAATTTTATAAAAGAAGTACTAAAACCTCTTACCTGGGTTATTGAGAAATCTAAAAAGAGACAGCATTTCTTCATTAAGAAAAGTGCTATAATATACTGTGAATCACCATGTGTTGGCAGCACAACCATGAATACATAAAGTAAGATATCTGCTCTATACTCTCCAGTAAGTCATTAGGTCTGAAAAATAAGGAATGCTAAACTGGCTCCGACTGTCAGAATGTTCATTTTACATTTAAAATTCCATATTTTATATGTATATATATAGCTGATTCACTTTGTTATACAGCAGAAGCTAACACACCATTGTAAAGCAATTATACTCCAATAAAGATGTTAAAAAAATAAATAAGTAAATAAAATTCCGTATTTTTTTTGAACATTTTTCTGAGTACCAGCTCATACTGAGCTGAAAAGGACGGCTCTACGTAATTTATTCCCCTTCCTTTCCTACTTAGTTTCTTGCTTTTCATTGCTCTGGTTATGGTTTTTACAAGTCCTTTAATGAAAATTTTCTGAGAGATTATCCTTCTTAGATATTTTTCACTTCCTTGGTTGTACATTTTTCCCCTTCTCATTCCTCTTAAATGTATCCAATTTCGTTTCTAGACATTTAACTACTCCTTCTTGCTGCTTTTCTTGTTGTGTTTCTAAATATAGTCACCATTTTTGGAGTTCTCCCACGCTTTCCATTCTTTGTGTCTGTTGGATTGATTTTTATGATCTGGCCATACTGTTTTTGGAGACGGTTAGAATCTTTCCCCTTAGCACATCATGACCTCTGAGTGGACTGGGTCAGTCAGACTGGGGGATATTAAACATAGAGTGGTAATAGCACACCAAATAAGTAAACTGAAACATGATTTAACAGAATAACTGAAAAAAAAATAGATAAGAAAACCACTATAAGGAGATTGCTATACCACTTCTTTTTTCCTTAACAAATGTCCTTCAAGTAGTCTCCTGATCATAAATCATCTAAAATTCAAGCACAGAAACTTTAGACTTTCAAATGGTCTCTAGGGCAGGTTTTATTATATAAAGAATCATAATTGCAAATCGTAGATAATAATAAATATTGTTAGAAACTCAGAATGAAGTATGAGATAGGGCCGACACACACGCCATTTTCTCCTCCAGTGTTTTGGCCAATAGAGTCTAATTCAAGGAAACAAGTATGAATGAGAATCCATGTTTCCACTTGGTTATCAGAAAGACTGCATTGGAGAATGGCTTTCTCCCATATGGATTTAGACTTACTCCACTCATTTGCAGGCAGAATAGCTGACAATAGTAAGTTCTGCTTTGAGAGATCATTATTTTTTAACACCAAATAATTTTTCATTATCTGGATGGACCACAGTAGATTCACCTACTGAAGAAAATCTTGGTTGCTTCCATTTTGACGATTACAAACAAAGCTGGTATAGACATCTGTGTACAGGTGTTCATGTGGACATAAGTTTTCCACTCTCTTGGGTAAATACCAAGGAGCAAGAGATGGAACAAGCCCCATGTGCTTTTCAAGCTCCTGCTGGCATCGCTTGTGCTAACGTCGCATTGGCCAAAGCAAGACACATGGCCAAGCCCAGATCGGGAGTGGGGAATTGATGGGGGAAAATAGATGCAATCCAATTAGATGTGTTGGGGGTTACCTGCTATGGTGTCATTGCCACTAGAGAAAAAGAAATGGACAAAAATAGGAGCTGTTTGAGGGCTTTCAGGTCAGAGAGAAGGTGAGAGGAAACCAGCTCCCTAGTACACACCTTCTGAGGAATATCTATCCTGGTGACTCACTTCCTCTTCCTGCACGTTCTCTTTGTATAAACAGAAGAGAAGGGAGCTCAATCAGAAGAGAAAGGTAGGAATCCACCCCATCTGCTCAGTAATTTTTCAATTAGCCCTTTACCCCTCCCCTTGGAAATCTCAGAAGATGCTCTTTGGCATTTGGGGGACCTCTAAAGTATCACAGGCAAGTATTCACGCCTGGAAGCATAGACTTTTAAATTTGATTTACAGGTAAATCCTTAGAGGGGGAAAAAAACCAAACCTGGTTTGGCTTAACTGGAGTCTGTTATACATGTAAATTAGTAAACTAGTTAGAGTTAAATAAAAAGTCACCTGACTTCTCAACTCTGTTTTTAAAATATAGGTGCAACGGCTGCAGCCCGCAAGGAGGTGATAAGGAACAAGATCCGAGCAATCGGCAAGATGGCCAGAGTGTTCTCGGTTCTCAGGTGGGATCATGGTCCTCTGTTGAATATGATTGTCACTCAGTAACATTTTAATACTTTAATCTGGTAATTTAAGTATTTTACTAGAAACTCTGCTTTTTCTTAATTATTTTTTAAAATGGAATTGTCAGTTCCTCACTGTTTTAGTCAAATGGAAATCTACTAAATTATTTCTGTAGAGAAAGCTTCTAAAGGGACTTTCACATTCTATCCCTCTATTTGCTGCAGGACTTTAAAACATTTATTTCACAATAGGTTGAACATGTTATGAAATGGAAAAGCTATTATAATCCTTTCTGTTTTTCATTTTCTCTCTGTGGTAAGGATGAATTTATCAGGTGCATTCCACTAGATTTCTATGAAATGAACAACCATAAAGCTTGTTCATGTGAATCTATATTATTCTAATAAATCATTGAGAGAGACAAGTTATTTAGTGTTTCAGTTCCCATATAGTAGTTATTTTTTAAATAGATCATGTATCTTATTATTAAGCATGGGCTTAGAAAACACGTGTTTTCTTGAAGAGAATTAACTACACTTTTCTTCACTTAAATTCAGTTATCTATTCTTGGATAATACAAAGTATCTATATTTCTCTTCAAAAGGTTACTTTAAAGTACAGTATGATTATATGTGACGAGTATCCAGTCAATTCACAATTACATTATTAACAAGGATAAATAGGAATATCTTGGGAGAAAGTCCATCTCCACATTGTATAATTTCATATACTAATTTTTGCCAGATTTTTTTTTCCAACTCTTTCATGGAGTAGCTGCACCGGCTCTTCTGATTTCTCCTTCTTGCTATTTCTATCCCACTCTGGGTAGAGTCACTAAAGAGTAATTAAGTGATTTGATACCAAAAACAGGGAGCCATGAGAAGGATGAAAAGCACAATCATCCTTTCCCAAAGACACCAGATCAAAGTCAGTAATAGCTCTGCAGTAGCAGCCAAATCTTGAAAAGTCATGTTAAAGCTGAAAATAGAGCATAGTTGCTCCCTACGGCCTAATGAATGAGGCTGCCTTTGCTCTAATGCTTTTCATTCCTACTGAACTTGCAGGACTCATTCATTCATTCGAAATAAATATAATGAAACTTAAAGTAGCCATTGTGTACCATGAAGAAAAACATGAAGCAGTACAGGGGGATAGCAAGTGAGAGGCGAGGCACTCATTCATTTAGTACGTGGCCAACAAAGAACTCTCTGAGTCTAGCATTTGAGCAAGTGTGGGGATGACCTTCATGAAGGTAGGGAGTAAGAGTGTTTAAGACAAAAGGAGGGGCTTCCCTGGTGGCGCAGTGGTTAAGAATCCACCAGCCAATGCAGGGGACACGGGTTGGAGCCCTGGTCTGGGAAGATCCCACATGCTGCGGAGCATCTAAGCCCGTGTGCCACAACTACTGAGCCTGCGCTCCAGAGCCCGCGAGCCACAACTACTGAGCCCGTGTGCCTAGAGCCTGTGCTCCGCAACGAAGAGTAGCCCCTGCTCGCCGCAACTAGAAAAAGACTGTGCCCAGCAATGATGACCCAATGTAGCCAAAAATAAATAAATAAAATAAATAAATTTATTAAAAAAAAAAGAAGACAAAGGGAGGAACAAGTACAAAGATCCTTGGATGGACACAAAGTCAGCAGTTTTTAAGGCCAGCAGGGAGGCTTGTGTGGCTAGAAAAATTGCCTTTGGGGGCAAAGGACTATGTGAAGATCATAAACTCAGCTGGTCCCTCTGCATAAACACTTGCTTATTTATCACGCCTCAGATTTACTAGTAAATGCACTTACTTCTTTTTCTATCTGAAGTCTCTGTGAGGATAAGTAAAAACAGCTCCATCACTTCCAGTTGAAAGTACATTTAGGAAAAAAAAGGAGAAGCCTTCCTTAACATAAAAGAAAATTCTTTGTATCTATATTAGTCTTCAAACCACGTGAAAGTGACAGGAACAATGCTACAGAATCATAGGTGTGTCTTAAAATTGGAAAGTCCCTCTAGTTCTCCGCATCTTGGTACATAAGATGCAGTTGTTCCCAGCTGAGAGTGGGTTCCATTTGAACCCAGTGATGATCAGTTACTTTGATTAAGGTCGCACGTATTGATAGAGAATGAAAACAAGGTATATTGTATTGCTTTCCTATAATAAAATCATTTGTAGAATACAGGGTGGTCATCTCTAGAGAAAAGTAGGATTGAGCATTAAATGTGTACCATATAGTACATTAGGCAAAGTGGATACTCTGAATTAAAATGTCAGACATGTAGACAATAAACTGATGTAAGGCCATGAGATGTGTACTAAATACATGAAGAGGTGCTCTGCTGTGGAAGAGGATGGGAAGGAGCCCTTCTGTTTCCTGAAAGGAATGTTCATGAAGAGGTTGCCGTTGGTGGAGTGCTGTGAAGTTCAGGCTGGGTTCCATTAGCTGGAGGATTGTGGTGAAGGCATTCCTGGCAGCTGAGAAGTCCTCAAGATCCTAAGGACCTAGGAGCAGTGTTTTACGGGGCGCTTGTTAAGGGCCAGGTGCTGTATGCTTCATGGTGTACACATTTGAGAGGAGTCCACACGGCAAGCTTGCAAGGTTGAGTTGACCTCAATGAGGAAACAGAAACTGAAAGAGGATACGCAGTATGTCCAAACTCACTCAGTGAGTGATAAGTACTAAGGAGAATCGGAGCATGTGCTAACCCATGTGGAGATGTGTATGTAATGATAGTCTGAAGATTGGATAGCAAGATGACTTATGGGTGTCAGCGCATTTAAGAAGCTATTGAAATAATCCAAGCAAAAGATGTTGAACTAGCTGTGGGTGGAGAGATGCAAGGGAAGAGGCAAATACAAGAAATTTGTGAAATGAGACATTTTAACATGTAATGGATGGATTAATTTGCCATATTATAAGGGAACCAGAAACCTATCTTTCGAGAGCCCTTGCATTTAAGGTGCTGCATGTTGCCTAGGATCCACCAATCAAACGAATGCACGCAGGACTTCTGCTTCAAAGTGAACATCTTGGGGAAGCAGTGAGCAGGGAAGGCAATTCCTCTGTCAGGTGGGAATCTGAGGCACCAAGAGTAGAAGAGCATCTTTCTCAGCATACTGGGGACTAATTACACACCATTAGCCGGAGCTTAGGCGTTGGCTCTAAATAACAGTAAAGGATTCAGAAATCTAAAATGTGGATTAACACTGCCATTCTCCATCCTATTTTTCTTTGACTCCATTTAGTAAATGTTTTATGAATCTCGACTATGTGTTAGGTGCTGTTCTGGTCTAGGTACTGTGGATGCAGTAGGAGCAAAGCAGACAGAAACCCCTTTCACATGAAGCTTTTCTAGTTTGGGTGGGGTGTAGTGGGCAGAGGAGCTCAAAAAAAAAAAAAAAAAGCACCAAGGAAACAAACTGTATAGCTCTTCAGGGGTGATAAGTGCTTTAGATAAAAATAAAATAGGGAAGGGGAGATAGGGCGTAAGAAAGTGCATATATATATATATATATTTTTTAACATCTTTATTGGAGTATAATTGCTTTACAATGGTGTGTTAGTTTCTGCTTTATAACAAAGTGAATCAGCTATACATATACATATATCCCCATATCTCCTCCCTCTTGCGTCTCCCTCCCACCCTCCCTATCCCACCCCTCTAGGTGGTCACAAAGCACCGAGCTGATCTCCCTGTGCTATGCGGCTGCTTCCCACTAGCTATCTATTTTACATTTGGTAGTGTATATATGTCCATGCCACTCTCTCACTTTGTCCCAGTGTCCATTGACAGATGAACGGATAAAGAAGATGTGGCACATATATACAATGGAATATTACTCAGCCATAAAAAGAAACGAAATTGCATTATGTGTAGTGAGGTACATATATTTTAAATAGCATTCTCAAGGAAGTCCTCACTTTGAAGGCAGCGCTCCAGCAGAGAGTTGGAGGCTGGGAGGGAGGGAGCCAGGCAGATACCTGGGGGAAGAGTGTGACAGAAAGGTGCAGAGTCCCAAGGTGGGGTGTGCTGGGTGCATCGTGAGGACCACGAAGGGAAGTGGGTGGTGGTAGGAAATGTAGTCCAAGAGATGGATAAGGATGGCAGACTGTGGGTTGGGAGCTAGTTTTTTTAGGGCTCTGGTCAAACCTTTTAAAGATTTTGCCTTTCACCTTTAATGAGAGGAGAAACCATTGGAGAATTTTGCATAGAGGAGTGACAGGATCTGTGTAGGTATTAAAAGGCTCAGCCAGCTGCTATACTGAGAATAGATATGGGAGGAGAGGGCAGGAGTGTGACAAGGTTGGAGCAGAGAGACCAGTTAAGGGACTGCTGGAACCATCCAGGTAAGAGATGCTGGTGGTCAGAAAAGGAGTCAGTCACAGAAGGCCACCTGATTCCAGTCATAAGAAGTGTCCAGAAGAAGCAAATCTACAGAAAGTAGATGAATAGTAATACAGGCTGAAAGAAATGGGAGTGCACAAGATTGCTTTTTGGAGGGATGAGAGTGTGCTGAAATTTATCGTGCCAATGGTTTCACAACTGTCTGAATAGGCTAAAAAACAGTGATTGAATCACACACTTTAAATGGGCAAATTGTATGGTATGTTAATTATATCTCAATAAAGCTGTTTTCAAAAGAGATGAGGTAGTAGTATTGTGAGAAGTGGTAAGATACTGGAAATAATATGAGGGTAGAGCCCTCAAGATTTGCTAATTGAGTAGATGTGGAATAAGAGAGGATAAAAGGAGTTAAAGGTTGATTCTTTCAGCTTAACTAAAAGAGGAAGTCGAAGAAAGATAGTGAAGCAGCAGGTTTGGGGATAGTTTAGGAATTCTGTGTGGGCCATGTTAGCCATCTTCATAAAAAAGTGGAGTAAGTAGTTGTACATATTATAAACATTAGGTATATATGTGTATTGTTAAGTATTTTTTTCTGGTTATGTGGGATTACACTGTCTACTATATGGAAATATATGAGGTTATCCCTATTTTATGCTTATTTAATCATTTGATTAATGCTGTGCTGTGGTTAATCAATGTAATTCAAATAATGATGTACATAAAACTGATTGTAAAACAGTTGTCATAATGAGTAATAAAACAACGTTGTAGTAGCAGATCCATGGGGAAAGAGACTGAAAAAAAAAGTTGGAAATTTGACCAGTTGTTTCATCGGCGACTTGCCATTAGTTTGTGTATTTGTCATGTAATGTCAGAATTCCTTAACAATCCCCTGAATGTAACTCCTACTTCCCTAATCCATAGATCTGATCTTTTAAATCTGTTATACTCTCTGGTTTTCTCTCACAAGTCAAATCGGCCCCACGTATTTTTGCAGAGCCTCGGCTGGAAAACTTACAATAGCCCTCTCCATGGCTCTTTTTTTTTTTTTAAAACATATTTATGGTGTTGTGGAAGATGCCCACAAACACTTTGTATTGTGAGCCTGCTTACAAAAGTAGAATTGTTTTCCGTCTCTTCAACAGTCAGAAGAGACTGAACTTCCACAATTGCATAATTCCCAACTTTATCTTAGCAGTCATGTCATGGGCATACCACTACTTCTAGATGAATGTGTGAAAATATAGTATGTTTTAAGTAAAAAAAAAAAGAAAAACTCAAGAGATCCAAGGTAGAGGTAAATGTGAGTGCTTACATACATCTTTTCCTTTAAGTCTTTTCTTTGTCTTGAAAGAAAATAAAAGTTAATGTGTCATCCCTGTTGTGCCTTTGCAGAGAAGAGAGTGAGAGTGTGCTGACGCTGAAAGGCCTGACGCCCACGGGCATGCTCCCCAGTGGAGTGCTCTCTGGAGGGAAACAAACCCTGCAAAGCGGTAAGCAGGCCCATTGGTACAACCCACCGTGTGCAGGCACCTCAGTCAGCTGTGTCGTTAGAGCCCTGATTTATTCACGCATTTAAGGTCCGTCTTGGTCTTCAGATCTTCTCAGCTGGAAGAAAGGCTGAGACCCCCCTCCCTTCCCACGCCCCCATCAGTTTGACCAGTCATGCCCCACAGAGTAGCTCCCTCATTTGCTGGAATGTGTTCTTGACCCCGCTACCGCCATGTCCTCATTTGCACATTAACCACAATTTCAGGCCTCGCTGTAAGGCAACTCATTCAGCTTATCTACATGCACAGTAGGTTTGACCACTTGGAGCCAAGCAGTGGATAAAAACAACTTTTTAATTACATTTTTATTAAATGTACTGTTTATCTATTGGATTGATGAAATAAACACATACACACATAAATCCATGCCTAAGTCTAGGATTTAGTGGAGAATGGAGGAAGAGAATAAAAAGGATGATTTTGTTATCCACTTGAATAGAGTTGAAGTCATAGGTGTCTTTTCCCTGACTTATTTATTCAAAACATAAGAGAGTGAGTACCATCATATTTTATTTTTAAGAAAGGACGAAAACATTTCCTTGAAGGTAGATTTTGTATTAAAACCTGTAGTTTTCTGGATGAGTTCTGTCCAGTAGAACTTTTTGTGATGATGGAAATTTCTCTATCTGTACAGAAGCCACTGGCAATGTATGGCCATTGAGCACCTGAAATACAGCTCCTACAACTGAGAAACTGAGTTTTTTATTTTATCTAATTTTCATTATTTGATTTAAATAGCCACATGTGGCTAGTGGCTACCATATTAGACAGCCCGGTCAGCGTGCTCTTTTACTTTTGTTACTTTTGTTATCTATTTTAACTAACATTATCATTAATTAGAGTCCAATTTTAGCATACTTTATGGAAATTTTGCTTTTAGATTAGACTCTAACAGAAAAAAATGAAAACAACAATACACTCAAACATTTTCAAAGCAATCTCAGCCTCTTGCTTATTTTCCTGTACCTTTCCCTGAATCTTTGTTTGTGTTTTCTTTTCTCTCCCTGTCCCTCAGTCTAGAAGATTCTGGTATTCTTATGGTAATGTTATTTAGATACACCTCTTTTACATAGAAAGTGATGCCCAGCTTCATGGATATTGTACTGCTAAATGATCACCTCCTAGCAGCATCACTAAAATTTTCTTTATTTTCATATGAATTTATTCCAACATCCATGTCTTCGAGTTTCCACAAAAAGAAAAAAAAAATTTCTAAATGAAGGTAGGAAAATACCACAGTATTGAAGTAAGTTCCTCATTTAATTTGTAGCTAAAATTTATCTTAGTAACTTCAGGAAAAAAACCCACAATTTTCCCACCAAAGTAAACATGCTTTCTAAGAACATTAGCATAAATGGATCATTTATTATATGCACAAAATACACAACTACCTAATTGACTAATATCTGCATAGTTTCTGATAAGCACAATTTTAAGGTACAGCAGGTGTATTATCAGAAACTATGGGCCACAGTTGCTTTAGAAGAATACACTTAATAATGGACAGTACGTATTTCTAATGTGTTGGTCCTGGTGTAGTTCCAGATTTTTTGCTTTACTTTTAAACTTAAGTTGTTAGAATTCTTTGTTTTGTTTCCAGATTTTCACCTGTAATTTAACCTGGTTTATTCAGTTTCCTGTTCTGTTGTTTTATTTTAAATCCATCTGTTTGTCATTTGGTGTTGAACTCACACACACACAAACACATACACACAGCCGACATCTTATTAGTCCTGAGAATTTGAAAAGTCAGTGTATATTTTAAGTCATGTACATTAATACAGTTTCAGAATTCATTGTCTGATGCCCTTTAATTTGTCTAAAAGGGGAAACTACTTAAGTTTTACTATTTGGCTTTTCTCCATGGTGGTCACCATTCTCCATTTTTATCATAAGGAATTTAAAATGCACTGTAAGTAAATTATAGTGTACATTTGGCAGTTGCTCTAGTTTTAAAACCTTAAATTATAAGAAATAGGCAAATTAAAGTCAAGGGGTAGAATTTTAATATTAAACATTTTAGAATTACAGGGAAGTTTTGCATTTTAGCACTTAATTAGGGAAACATCTCCTAACCTTGATAACATAGAAAGACTCATACACCTTTAAAGCGAGAATATAGACCCTAAGCTTATTATAAAAATTGCTGATAAAGCAATGGGCTTTTAAAGTTTTGCCTCTGAAATATGCTGAGGTTTCAGTATTTAGACGGTCCTTTCTTTAAAATGCTGATAGAATTATTGCTGCTACTGGCATATTATCACGTGATTATAACATTTCAAGAATTTTGTTTCCAAAAATGCTATTCCAATGAGGAAAACTGATTTTAAACTGGGTTACCTGGCAGAAGAAGTCCAGGCTATCCCATCCCCATCCTCTTCCTCTTCCCTTTCTCCCTCACACTCGAAACACTCTCGATGTTTGTCTTTAAAGAGTCACATGTGTTACCAACTCAGACGCAACTCTAAATTTGCATCCCCCCTGCTTTTCTATTCCACGAGGAAATCGTGCCATTTAATATTAAATAGTGTGAATTATTCCACTGACATTATGACAACACTTCACACTCTGCCATTTTGGGGGGCATTTTAAAACTATACATTACCAATCGTAGCAGTGGGTTTATCGTACTCCACGTGAGTCAGATGCACGTTTTCGATTGACCTAGTCCCTTGTAGATTCAGTCTAAGTCAAAGAAACCGTTCCTGAGTGTTTTCTTAAAGGGTTAATCATTTTGTCCTTTATTTAGTGAACAAAATCCAAATCATGTCACTCAGATACGTGTAGCCAGCTCATTAAAAAAAACAACAAGAAAAAAACCCCATCATGTTCGTGGTCTTTTTCCTTTCTTTTAAGTATTTCTATTTTGTCTGTGCCAGGATCCAGCACTTACAGGAACATTAATCCTCTTAGCTCCCTTGATCGTCACTGATTTGTTCTTAGAGTTAAAAATCCTCTGCTCATTTTTCTCATTCATTTTGCACCCCCTTTCTTCTCTTCAGCTACTGTTGAGGCTATTGAGGCTGATGAAGGTAAATTGGCCAGTCCCCTTTCTGTTGTACCTGCAACAGACAAGGGCTCTGCTGGGTGTATTCATTTCTTTCTTTCTTTCTTTTTTTTCTTTTTCTTTTCTTTTTCTTTTTCTTTTTTTTTTTTTTTTTTTTTTTGCTGTAGCTTGTACAGAGTGTGTGGGTGTTGGGCTAACAGTTGTGGCTCAGTATTAACCAAAATGTTCTTGCTTTAAAGGGGAAAATGTCCTTTTCTGGTTTGTTTGTTTGTTTTTTTTTTCCCTTAAAGCTATGTTTGACTTTGTATACAATGATGCTAGTATAATCACAGAAAACAAAAGGATTATAGACCTTGAATGATGTGGGGTGGGATTTATGGCAGCCGTTTTGACAAATAATGGATAAAACAATATTCTTTGAGCTGAACCATGTCCCTCCCTCAAATCACTTTCAGTCGGCCCTGAAAAGGAGAGAATAAAAATAGCTTTATTAAGTCTAGTCTTCAGAAATTTCTAGAAAAAAAATTCATTTGAATAGTGCTTTGTTGTAGTTCAACATTAATTTTTGTCTCCAAAAAATATTCCAACAAGAGACAGCTGTGTACGAGATAAACAGTTCTGCTAGTCTTATGAAATTTTAACGTACTGGTATTTGTAGGACAGTTAGCACCAGCAAAATATTCTAAAGAGTTCAAAAATATCTAGTGGCTGTAGAAGTGGCCGGTAACAAGCATAGTGAATATTGAGTCATCACTCAACTCGTTAACGTCCACCGAGTGCCTGCTTTGCACCAGGCACTGTGCCGGGTGCTTCAGGAGAAACGAGACACATTCATCGCCGACTGTGTCCCAGCACTGCTCGAGGACAATAGAGCGGACCCTCTCGCAATTCCTTTTGAATCAAGTGCTTTTGAAACGTAGAGTTATGCGAGAACTGCCTATCCAGATAGTTTTTAATCTGATACTTACCACGCCCTCTGGAAATTTTAAAAAGAATAATTTGAAGTTCCCCTTTAAAACAAAATTTTTCAGTTGTATTTTGTTCTTGCAAGATAATGTTTTATTGTTCCCAAAATTGTGTGATATGGTGCTTTGATATGATGTAAAATGTGCCACTTTAGACTCTTTAATTTGTACGTGATTTGGATACAGTAGGGGAAATGATAGCGCTGTAAGAGAAAATACAACTGCTTCCTAAATAGCAGTGAATAAACTGCTATTTATGTGGGAATTCTCTATTCCTCTTGGCAAATTCTAATCTGCAGTGTGCATTCTTGTTGATAGTTTGGCTGTTTTCTGTGGTTTCTGTGACTCCTGTGTTGTGTTAAGTATACTACCAATGTAAATTGCTAATACCCATCGTCTGACCAGCAACTACAGCAGAGCACACATTCTTCCAGACCAGGGTAGACAGAAATGATTAGAAACGGAGCCCCATTCCGGACATAGCCATGGCTCTCGCTAGATTTTGAATTTCTGCGCTCTCACCCTATTGGCTTTATTTTAAAACTTTAAACAACCTAAAAGAGAGATTCCACTTTTACCATTTCGATTCGTAAAATCGCTTCATCAATTATGATGACCAACTTTTTATATTTATTAACTATGATGGAATGATATTCACAGTAGTTTAGCAAAACAATAGAGTACTACTTTTGTCCCTCAAAATCGAGTTCATTTTCAGGGTGGGTGCTCATCAGACAGCTCTATTATTTTGCGATTTATGACTGAATGAGAGAAGAATTAAGAAGCTTTGCTTTGGGCCTTGGTCTTTTCCCATTTCCCCATCTTCTTCCTCTCATAGTTGACTAATCACCATGACGCTAACCTTTAAAATGCAGAGGGGGAACAAACTGTTTCTCATCGTTTAATGAGTTTGGAAGCAACTGGGTCTATCTTTTAAGAATCTCATCCATACTAATGAAAGGCACTGTACATTTGTGTGGGAGTGGCTAGCAAAGTTTCAGCTTGAAACTGCTTTCCTTTTTTTCTCAAATAGGGTAGGAAGGATAAAGGTACAATGAAATTGTCCTTCATCAGCCATGGAGATGCGACCCAGTTCAGCATTGGTGATTGGCCCTTCAGTGTCTGCCTTGCATTTTCACAGGGAGTAAAGCAAACTGATGTCATTGGTTCCCCGTCTATGTACTTTATTTTCAGCTCGCTGGTTGGTGCACCTACTGAAGAAATCATTAAGTTTCTTGCACAAATGCCTTCTCTATCTCTGGAGCACACTAGGGTTACTGAAAAAAACCAAGTATCAATGCTCCCCCTTTGTGAATTCCATGGTTTCACTGAATAAGGCCAAAACCATTCCCATTCATTTTGCTAAAAGTTGAAAAAAGCATTTTCCCCTTGTTATTCTTGAACCAGCACTTACGTCTACGTTGATCTACTAAGAAAGAGTTTTTCTTTGATTTAGGCAGTAATGGACCAGATGAACATCAGTTTGACCTGTTCGCTGCTGAAGTGCAGACAGAGTTTTTCTACTTAGTGATCTGATCTTGATTTTTATGAGTTTCTTTTACCTTGTTCCCACTCCACACGTTTCCAAAGTGGAGTGGAGAAGCAGGAGTTTATAATTTCATTTTTTTTCATGCCACTGTTGAGTTGTTTGCCAAGGAAGTCTTTCTGGGATCCTGAGATGGCATGGAAACGCCCCAAGTTCATGCCTTTTATAGCTCCTTTTAGCTTCTGCTCTAAGCTCTTCACTAGATTTTTAGGTCTAGCTGCTTCATTGATTCTCCTGAATTTGCCATTACTAGCACAATGGAATAGTAAAATTAGGGCCATTTCCATTCTTTCTAGGTTAGGGCATTTGATACAGTAATTGTGCCAAAGATGTGGCCAGTTTACACTGGGCCTAGAGACCTATCCCTGGTAGCAGCCTTTCTCTTTACATACCGCTTCATGGATCTAAACTTCCATGAAGACGAGAGAAACGTTTACATCTTACTAACTTGAAGAGGAGATTTTGGTTGGCAAGAGACATTGGCTGTTACCAGACGTCTCGGTTATCTTCGGGGATGGTAAGGAGTCTGTTGTGCTGTGTTCAGGTCCCGTCACTTTGTTCTCTACTAAAGGATTCCCTCTCTCACTGCGAAATCTCTAACACCACCTGCTACAACAGCTGTGCCCTTTGTGTTCCTCTTACTAACCCAGTTTTTCTTTTTTTTAATGATTTTCTGTTTAGCTATCAAAGGATTTTCACCACAACATAAGATCACTAGCTTCGAGGAGGCCAAGGGCTTAGATCGAATTAACGAGAGGATGCCACCTCGCAGAGATGCCATGCCCTCTGACACCAACCTTAACTCCATCAACAAGACTCTCGCCTCAGAGACTAACGGCACGGACAGCAATGGCAGTAATAGCAGCAATATACAGTGACCACTTCCTGTTCACTTTTTTTTTTTTTTTTTTTTTTTTTTGGAGCTGCAGGGCATGATGGGGATTGCTGCATATCAGCAGTTGGATGTTCTTGCCTCTGATGGTAGCTTATTTGCTCTGGGGCCAGGAGTTGGATTCAGTTTACACTATCATTAGAAAAGAGGGAGAGAGATAATAAACTATATTTTGGTGAGGGTTGTGATTAAACACCTCTTTTGGGTATGCCTTTTAAAAATGCTTATAGGAAAAACAATTTAAAAAGAAAGCTAATGCTAGTATATACTGCAATGTTAGGGGAATGAACATGTTTTCCTACTGCATCGGGGACTTCTAGATAGGTTAATGAGAGGTCTTTTATTATGTTACTGGACATGAAAACTTTGTCTAATTTCTTACTCTATTGTACGTTTACAGTTGCAGCACTAAAAATGGATGACATCAAACATTTTTAACAAAATGATGTACAAACTAAATAAGGACTATTTATTGATAATGTTTTGCTACTCTTGTCAGACAATGGCTATAAAATGAATTAGGCAGTCTTAAAAAAAAAAAAAAAGCAGAAAAAGAAAAAAAAAAAAGAATGTTGCAAATTTGTTAAAATGCCAAAAAGGACAGTTTAATTTTGTACAGATTATGCTTACCTCAGGTTTCTTTAGTGTGCTTGAATGCCCTTGTTTCCATATAACACTTATCTTATTACTTTGGCAATGAATACCTTTTCTTTTCTTTAAGTTTTAAAAAACTGGAATAATTACATCTATCTCTTTTTTTTTTTTTTTTTTTTTGCTGTTTATATTTAGGGGGTTTTGTTGATAAATCAAGTCTTGGTTGTGGCTTGCTGAATTAAATATTTATGAGTGGTGCATTTTTAAGTATAGTAAACAAGACACCATATTAAGTACAGTGATAAAGCATCTATATTCTGTAAAAAAAAAAATCTGCCTATGCATGTTTTTTAAGGAAAAAAATGGCTGTATCGGCCTGTATGGGACTGTAATGCGCTTAGTGGTCTGACATATACTGGAAATGTATGTATACTGGCGTACTTTATATTCTCTAAAATGCTTCATGCCTTTGAAATTTTGTAATCAAAAAAAAAGCTTTGAAAAAATCTAAAGGGGAGAGTATTCTTAAAAGTTTTTAACATAAGCTTGTCAGTGCACATATAGATGGTTAGCATGTTTAGCAAACCTTGTGAAATTTAAATAAGTTTATAGTTACATGTGAAACTCTAAATGCATGGTAACTGGTAATGTCATGACAGTTGAGTTATTTTGTTAGGTTCTGTCATGTGCCACAAAATATGTACTTTTTTCACTTTTTCCCTTTGTATATCAGTTACGGGTTACAACTGGTTCATTCTGAAAACAACAACAACAGCAAAAGTCCATTCATATTTTTTAACAATTGTATAAGTGCCCAAGTAATTCACTACAGCCTAAAGCCTTGCCTTTGTAATTTGACTTCTGAAATGTTGGCAATCAAAGCATGCACTTGTAACAATGAAAAAGAAAAAAGCATTTTATATTACTACTCAATAAAATGTGCATGAACTTAAAGAACTCTCCTCCTTTCCCTGAGTCTGCTGAAGGGATTTACATGCACAATTACCATGCTGTCTTCTAGGTGCTGGGTCCACCCCAGCGCATCACAGATTGACTTGAAGTGGCTGCTCGGAGGGCCTTGGGCTCTCAGGTGTGGTGCCTACTTCCTCTGTAAGAATCTTGGTGGATTTGTGTCTCAAATCACACAAGAGAAATATATTGAAGGAGCAAATGCCATCTTCTGGCTCCCTCAAAGGTGGGAGCCCGTTCAGAAACCAGAGCATTCCTTTTTATTGAAAAAAACAAACAAAAAACATGTTATCCGTTGTTTCAGTTGTACTGCCTGCCCTGTCTGCTGAATCGAAAGGAACTAAGCAACTAAATGCATTTTCATCGCAAGAGAGTTGCGTTTGTATCGCTATGAAATTTGTATCCCGTCGCTTTAGCTAATATCTGATCACCTGAAGATTTAAGATACACCAAATTTTAGTTTGTTTCTAACATTGTTCATTTTCAGTGCACTTTGTTTTTATGTAATAAAGTATGCTGTTATATGAAATAACAAGAATATGGCAATTAGTGATCTAGTGTACCAAAACAAAGATTTTCTAGATATATTCTCTGACAAAAACTATCCCAAATTTATTTTGATGAATTCAAACATTTCCCCCCCCCCCACCATGGATATTTTTCTGTCCTACAAAAAATGACACCGAAGGAAAATATTTAGATGCAATATTTATTAGAATGATATGAAAGAAATGGTAATTCTGGTACCAAGGTGTTTATTTTCTTTCTTATAACTGCAGAGAAAATATCCTGACCAAAAAAAAATCCTTTTATTGGATTCCTTTCTTTTACAAATTGTGCTGAGGCAACTATGGCATAGAAATAAACATTTGACATTAAAATAAGCAGTTGATGTGAGTATTGCTTGGTCTTTCGGCTAAGTAGTTAGGAAAGTAATAGTGTATATTTTTGCATTATAATTCAGTCTATCAGGGAAATCAATGCACAACTGAAGTTATTTCTCTAAAAGCGATAACACTGCCAGATCATCAGTTATTAAATCTATCTCTTTCACTTTTGGAGAAACTATTGGATTCTTCAGTTGCTTATTCCAGTGACTCTTTGGCTACACACACACACACACACACACACACACACACACACAGCCTCCTGTCCTCTGCCCTTCTTCATCCACCCCCAAGGTGACTTACATCTCATGGGCTTCAAACTCAGTGCTGACTTTTTATCTAGCTTTTCAAGGATTAAGAGTTAGATTTGACTACTGACCCTAGGTCAGCAGTTTTTCTTATCTAAAATATCTTCTACTTATATTCTTTAAAAATATTTTTTGAAGAAAAGAAAAATCTTCAGACACTAAACTTGTATGAGGAACAAAGTGGCGAAGGGAGGAATATCTTTTGTCATCGACAGTGGCATTCCCTAGGACAGCATGTCAAAGGGGAAGTGTCTTGTGGTATCGGCCCAGAGAGTGTCATGGCGATGCTGAATTCCCCCAGAATGATCTTGTCCTTAAACATTTCTCTCCTTCCCACCCCACCACATCCATGTGAAATAATAAACTTGAGGACACATCCATCTTTCTGCCTAGAAACCAGGGCCCCGACTTGAAGCCAGCACCACAAGAAGGGACCATGGCGATGACTTAACTGTCTCACACTTGCCCTTGACTACTTCGTCTCTCCCACTCACTGGGTCCCTTTTGTCACACTCCGTTGAGAAGCAGGGACCTTGCAGCTACGCTGCCTGCCTACATTTCTTCAAAACTGGAAGCCCCTTGAGTTGGACGAATCTGAGATCCCCAGACTAAAGATATGTCCTTTTCCCGTGGTAGATGGCCTTCCACTTTATTCACTCCACAAACACTGAGCCTCTGCTATGTTCCTCTCACTGTTCTAAGCTCTTATTTTTTACACACACACACACACACACACACAAATGCCTGGCAATCTTGACAGCCTATCAATTTTCGTTATGATGTTAAGTGTCAGCATTCCATCAAATAGTAAGGCAGTGTCTGGCCTAAAACTGAGCTGCTTTGTAATGCCATTTTTACTCTGTTTCATGGATATTCCTTTTGTATATATTTTAAGGTAATACTAACCAGAAAAGTCCCTGATAAGGTCCTTTCATGATAAATTTATTTTTTTATAAATGCATACATAGTAACGGGAGGCAAGAAGTAGCCAAACAAATGTTGTACCTATTCCTGGTGATCACGTTTTCAAGAGGCAACATTGGCAAATTTGAATCATGGGAAAATGGGGAACCAGCAGGGGAGAGGGCCTATTTTAGGAAAGATGAAAGAAACCTAAAAGGCGAACAGAAGGAGACATAATAACTATAACGTTGAGTTGATTATTCCAAAAGACCTTGCTTAAATCAGAACGATGCCCACTTATCATAACATAGAAGTTGCTAGTGAAGCTGTTTAACCAGAGAGGGAACTGCAGGAGAGTGTGGACACCTCCCCTTCACTGGAAGGATTAAAACCTAGGCAGAGTCAACTCAGTGCCGCAAGTATGTTCTGAACGACGCTTCATGGGAGGAGCTATACTAGACATAGTAGAAGGAGCTCTCTTCAAAGATAACATTGAAGTTACCCTTCAATAGGAAGAGTCTGAATATCCGTTTAATTATTCAGCCTCTTGGGAGCACAGATCTTTGATTTGCAAACTGTTCCCTAGAACCCCGTGTTTTACAGGAATATTGTCATGGGGCTGAGGTTTCTGCATCAACCAAAACAGCCTTTTAATCTATTTTGTACATTGTGTTCTACATCAGATGTTAGTTGAAAAGAGTCTCCACTAGATTAGCAAAGCTGGAAACTATTATATTAGCTCAGAACAAAGTTGACTTAAACTCCAGTCTTAAGGGGTTCTTATCAAGTTATATTTTGAAATCATTTTACATTAAGTGCTGGGGACATGCAGGTTTCTTCCCAATAGCTCCACATTGTCTACAGCAGGGGTCCCTAACCTGCCGGACCACGGACCAGTACCGGTCTATGGCCTGTTAGGAACCAGGCTGCACAGCAGGAGGTGAGCAGCTGGCAAGTGAGCAAAGCTTCATCTGTATTTACAGCCGCTCCCCATTGCTCACATTACCACCTGATCTCCGCCTCCTGTCAGCCTGATGATGAGTTGTATAATTATTTCACTATATATTACAATGTAATAATAATAGAAAGAAAGTGCACAATAAATGTAATGTGCTTGAATCATCCCAAAGCCATCCCCCCACCCCAGTCCATGGAAAAATTGTCTTCCATGACACCGGTCCCTGAAGCCAAAAAGGTTGGGGACCGCTGGTCTACAGGACCGAGTCCAACATCTTCAAAGTGGCACGTGAGACCATTCACAATCTGACTCTTGCCAATTTACCCCCACTTTCCTCAACCTGACCTTGAGCTTCAACCATGCCAGGCATTTAACAATGCTCAGAAAACACCAGGTTTCCTTAAGCCTCTGGGTCTTTATTCATGCATCTTCCATGTGGAATGACCTCTCCTTTGCAGATGTCAAATTTGCCTTAAATACTCGGACCAGGCGTTCCCTCCTCCCTAAGTGCATAGTGTCCTGTACTGCCTCTATTTTAGCATTTAATACACGGTATCATTGTTTATTGTCTTTGTCTGGTACTTCAGTAGGAATTGTTGCTTATCTTTGTTTTCTCAGTGTGTACAGTACCTGGCATAACATTTCTTGGAAGAAGGGCAGGAAAGGAAAAAGAACAAAAATGTTTTTCATCGTGGTCTCCTGATAAGGGTTACCCCAGAGTCCAAGTGGCAAACCCTTATTGAAGGACAGCGGAAACACTTACCCCAGTTCAGTTTTCCCACTCTTTCCCATAAGTCTCTCCTGGGGCCTGAAGGTCTGGAATGAAACCTACATCTTAATAAGCATCCACCAAAATTCTTATGATCAGACAAGTTTGAGAAACCATGTCTTAGTTTATTTCTATAACAAATTTAAAACTCAGTCCTATCTTTCCAATTCAACAGATTGTCTGGCATGGACAAATATTTTACTACTCACTGTTGCTGCTACTCCGAATTATGCATAATGAATTTATTTTTTTTTTGCTTATAGTTGCTTAATGAATATGAATTTAGATGAAAATACAGGAACTATTAAGTATTTATGTAAACCTCAACAACTACTACCAGACAGGTTATGGGGAGGAGGTGGTAGTCTTTTTGAGTTTATAAGACTTCACCAGAAAAAGGAGACTAGGGTGGTAAATCTGTACACTCCTCTGTGAAGAATCAATGAAAAAACCTTCTGTGTCTCAAAGAGAAGGAAATGCTTTCATACTGAAATAATTGCTTCCTCCACATTACCCCTCCCACTATAACAGCCTCACCCATGATCACCACCAGCTTGCTATGATTTGTTCAAAAAATACTTTTTGGATGTATAGTCAACGCAGTTTAATCTTCAAGAATCTCATAATGTACCTGAAGTTTTACCATGAGAGAGACATTCCTTTGGCTTCAACAACACTTTCTCCAAAAGTCCTTTATTAAAAGACACACAGTGGAGAAGGAAACCACAAACCACTGTCAGTTGCTAAATCTTAGAGAGAATTAACTTATCTCAGTTCTGACAGGGCTGACCAAAGGTAATATAGATAGGTGTTTTTATAGAAAGGGGAAGGCCACAACTGGAGCCTGGGATGGCACTTGGGACAAGCAGGCAGGAGCTCTGGCTCTCAGAGAAAAGGACTCCTATATGATCAACTAGCCCGTTTATTGTGTAGCTCTTTGTGCTGGGCATGGGTCAGCAGAGAGGAGCACGCAGTGAAATTCAAGACAATCTCTCCTTTCACAAGATGCTGTAGCCATGAAAATAAATCAGTATTTTGTGCCACACATGCTCACTTTTGTGCAGTATACTCTATATGAGTTCCAGTGTGGAGTTAAACCTGAGTTGGAATTTTTATGGCTCTGCTACTTACCGGTTATCTGTGTGACCTTGAGAAGCTTCCTAAGCTTCTCATTTTTTTTTTTTTTTTTTTTTAATGTGTGTGGTTTTTTTTTTTTTCCACACACACACACTGTATTTTATTTTTACAAGAGATAGATAGACTGACACCAAGCATTGTACATGGATGACCACAACAAAAGCAACAATGATTGCAATTACCAAACATGAAACACACTTATACTATGTCATAACATTGACATTCAGTCCAGTAATCCTCCACTGTAACAGCTCCTTTACTTTGCAGTGAAAATTGATTTGTATATTCTTTTCCTCTGAGTCCTTGTGGGATTTTTTTTTTTTTTTAATTCAGACAGAAAGTCACAAAAATTATACTCATCCTCATCAGTTCACTCAGTCCCATGTAATTAATTTCTTTTTTTTCATCTTGATCTTTTGTTAGCACTTTTATGAGTTCATCAGTTTTTCATTAGAGTTCTGAAAATGCTAAGCTTCTCATTTTTAAACCTCATTTTTCCTTTGGTAAAACGAAGGCAATAAGAGTAATTAATTCATAAACTTATCCTGGGGATTAAAAAGCATAATGCAAATAAAGTACTTGTCGTGGTGCCTGGCACAAAATAAGCACTCAATAAACTTGTGTTTTTGGGTGTGATGTTCAGTTGCATACTAAGTCGCATGGGTCCTTACAATAAATATTCTGTAGATGAAGATCCTGTGTGTGTGTGCATGTGTGTGTGAGTGTGATGGGAGTTGGGGAGGTATGTGTAGTCAGAAAGTCCTCCTAGAAGACATGGCATTTGGTTGGCACCTCACTACGAGGCAGGGTTGGTTGGGGAGGGGATTGGAAGGCACTCAGCCTGGTAGAAAAAGTAAGAGCAAAGGAGAAGCTCCACCAGAAAAACAGTGATATGTCAACCACTATGGTTAAAGCATAAGAGTGGTGGCTCACAAAAGGAGAATGATAGGCGAAAGGGGACCCAAATCAGTTATTTGTATCAGGAGATCTTTCAGCTGCAAGAAACCAAATACCTGATTAACTGTGCTCAAACCATAAGGGCATTTACAGTTACTAACATGGATGAGACTGTATGGTCCCAGGATTAGTTTGGTGGCTCAACATCATTGTCAAGGACCTAGGCTCTGTCCATGCTTCTTCTCACACACTTTTCTACTGTTGGTTTCTCTCTTCATGGTTGCAAAAGACTATCACAGCTCCTGCGGTCACTTCCTTACACCACTAAAATAAAATTAAATAAAGCAAAGCTTCAATTACTTCTTAATTTATTTCTTACTGTGGTCATGTAAACACTACTTTGGCAGGGTCATAGTAAATCTAGAAAAAGCAAAACAAAAGCATGATATGTAGGAGGGTTTTTTGGGCTAAGGTGGATCTTTCCATGGAGGAGTCTGGTAAGGATTGGACAGAGTTTGACACAATAGTTTAAGACTGGTACAAATGGGAAGGGAAGAGTTACTAACTGAATTTTGAAGAGTTAGCAATAAATATTTGGGTTAAAATAATATACTTTTTGTCTCAAATTACTTTTTTCAATGGTTGTATTTATTTTTTAATTTATTTTACTGAAGTATAGATGATTTACAATGTTGTGTTAATTTCTGCTGTACAGCAAAGTGATTCAGTTATACATGTATATACATTCTTTTTCATATTCTTTTCCATTATGGTTTATCACAGGATATTGAATATAGTTTCCTGTGCTATACAATAGGGCCTTGTTGTTTACCCATTAATACCCATATAATAGTTTGCATCCAAGATTACAAACTTACAAGCTTTTGAACAGAATAGTCCAGAAATGGACACACACAAATGGTCAATTGAGACATATGCAAAGACAGTTCAATGGAGAAAGGATGACTTTTTCAGCAAGTGATACTGGAACGACCGGAGATTTGTTGACCAAAAACAAACAAACAAACAAACAACAACAACAAAAAACAGTGAATTCAACCTCACAACCTATACAAAATTTAACTTAAAATGGATCATAGGCTCGAATTTTAAAGCACAAGGTATAAAATCTTTAGATGAAAGCACAGGAGAATATTTCTGTGACCTTGGGTTAGGCAAAGATTTCACATGTATGACATCAAAAGCATAAGCTAAATAAGAAAAAAATTGATAAACTGAACTTCATCATAGTTTAAATGTTTTTGCTTTGTAAATGGCATCTTTAAGAAAATGGTCTGGGAGAAAATGTGTTCAAATCATATCTCTATCGAGTGACATATATAGAATATATACAAATTTCTCCAAGTAAAGCAACAAACAAACAAACAAACCAATTAAAAAATGAGCAAAAGATTTGAACTAACACACCAGACAAGGTATACTGGTGGCAAATAAACACGTGAAAAAATGCTCACTATCATTAGTCACCAGGGAAATATAAAATTACAATGAGAAAGCACTATACATCTATGCAAATGGCAAAACAGACACACAGAGCAAAATTTTTAAAATGACAGTATCAAGTGCTTGTGAGGATGTAGAGCAATTGGAACGCTCATACATTTCTGGTAGAAATCCAGAATGATACAGCCACTCTGGAAAACAGTTTTTCATAAAGTTAAACAGTTTCAGATAAAGTTACCATATGACCCAACAATCCCATTCCTAGGTGTTTACCTTAGAGAAATGAACATTTATGTTCACACAAAAATCTGTACACAAATGTTATGTTCATGCATAACTACCCCAAACAGAAACAACACAAATGTCCTTCAACACATAATGGATAAACAAACTGTGATACATCCAATTCAATGGAATACTACTTAGTAATAAAAGGAAACAAACTATTTGTTATGGGTTGAATTGTGTCGCCCAAAAAAGATATATTGAAGTTCCGCCCTCAATAACTAAGAATGTGGCCCTATTTGGAAATAGAATTGTTGCAGATGTAATTAATTAAGATGAGGTAAAACTGAAGTAGGATGGACCTCTAATCCAATATGATTGGTGCCCATATAAGGGGACAGCCATGTAAAGACAGAGAAACACAAAGAGAATGAATGCTACATGACGACCAAGGCAGAGATTGCAGTAATAAAGCTGCAAGCCAAGGAACACTAAAGATTGTCGGCAAACTACCAGAAACAAGGGAGAAACAGGGAATGATTCTCCTACAAGTTTCAGAGGGAACATGGCCCTGCTGGAACCTTGATTTCAGACTTCTAGCCTGGAGAACTGGAAGACCATAGATTTCTATTGTTTTAAGCCACACAGTTTGTGGTACTTTGTTACTGCAGCCCTAGGAAACGAATACACTACTGATACCCACAACATAATGAATTAAAATGCATTTTGCTAAATGGAGGAAGCATCAAGAATTGTGAAGGGTCTGAGGTCTTACTTGGCTTGCAAGCTAACAATTTATCCTGCCACAGTTTCATAGATGGGGACAGAAAACAGGAAACTCCTGGGTCAGAGACAAAGGACTTTATTTCTCACAGCACAGCAGCCAGCATGAACTTCATGTTGGAATCAGTTCCCCTAGCCCCTAACCCATGGGCAAAATGCAAGGCAAATGCAGGCTTAAAAAAAAAAAAAACACCCAGCTGATATTTGTCACAGCTGAGGATGCCACCTTAGAAAACCCCAATCTTATAAAAGGGGGCTCCAAGCAATCCTGCCCAACTTTTGCTTATAGGGAGACCTAATCCTTAAAATCATGGTTAGGGAATAAATCTTCCCTCTGCCTCTATCTTACCAAACAGTCTTGAAATTATCATAACAAAGAGCCTCAGAAAGATAGTCTACAACAAAAGCTGTCACAAGACCTGTAGAAAAGCAAGGGAGAACTGACCCTCAACAGAAGCCAGTCTCAGCAGATTACATGCTGTACGATCCCATTTATACAACATTCTGGAAAAAGCAAAACTGTTGCGACAGGTTACAGATAGATCAGTGGTTCTCAGGGGTTAGGGTGAGGGCTAAGGTCTGGTCAGGATAAAGGAATTTTTTGGTGTATTGGAACTGCTGTTTGACCTGATTGTGATGGTGCTTATGTGAATCTATACATGTATGACAACTCAAAACTGTACATCAAAACAGAAGCTAATTTTACTGTATGGAAATTAAGATATTTAAAAATTAACAAAACCTTATTCATCTTTTTATTGAGATATAATTGCCAGGTAACACTGTATTAGTTTTAGGTGTACAGCAAAATAATTTGGTATGTGCATATATCGCAAAATGATTACCACAATAAGTTTAATTAATATCCATTATCACACAGAGTTACAATTTTTCTTCTTTACAAATAAGGTTTTAAGATGAATAATTTCTGAAAATCTAATGTGTAATATGGTGACTATAGTCGATAACACTGTGTTGTACAATTGAAATTTGCTATGAGTGTAGAACTTAGATGTTCTCACATGCACACACAAAGGTAACCGTGTGCGGGGATGGATGTGCTAATTAACTAGATGGGAGAATCCTTTCACAATGTATGTGTGTATCAATTCATCGTATGTGTAGTCAATGTATGTGTATATAACTTTAAATATATTATAATTTTATTATCAGTTATACCTCAGTAAAGCTTAAAAAAGAAACAGTGGTACAAACATATTGTTTAAAACTATTGAGCTATATATACCAGAATAAACAGCTAAGAGTTGAAGAGAATTATCTCTAAGGAGCGGGTATTGAGGGCTGGAAGATACACAGTGTGGCAGTGCTGGTTATGTTGAAAGCCTTGTAGCAGTGCTTGCGTGTTGAAAGCCCTACACATGTTTTAATTGGATATTTTCAAAGAAAAATCAAAAGGCAACAATAACAAAAAATTCTTTTATCTTCCCCCCAAACATTGTTAATGTCATAATTAGTGATATTTTTCTAGAAAGCTCAAAATTGTATCGATGCAAATATTCTTAAAAAAAAAAAAAAGAGAACTGTGATGGATACATTTAGCCACCTGTAAATAGGTATAATTTTCTTACACAAGGAACAAGTGAGGCTTAAATCAATTAAGGTCCTTATTTGTATTATATTTTACGTTTCTCTTTTTAAAAAATTAATGAAAATAGAACACTAATAAATAGAAAATGCTTCTTATAAAAAGAGGGCATTGGGTCTGAAAGAGTTACAAATCACTGTTCTAACCATTCCTTCTATTTCAAGTCCACTAATAGTTTCTGAAATGCTGCTTCTATTTAAGGGATCAGTGGTCAGAGGCAGCCTGGTATGAAGGGTTTACACAAGCCTAGGAAAGTTCATGTACACAAATCCACAGGAAGCACACACAATAAAGTCTTTGAGAATTAGAAGACAAACATTAGCTTTTAAATGTCTGCTTCTGACATTTGTTCAATTTAAGAGCAGTGAGTCTTCAGGGGAAACGGTTCTCCAATTGTGCCAACTTTCAATTACTCTCAAGCAACAAATTACATGATCTATTTCTTTAAAAGATAAAGTTTCGACTTGACCTCCTTGGCTGAATCAGGAGACCAGACCTTCTTGCCAATATGTAGGCATTTTTCATTTTAGAAATGAAACGGAATACTATATTACACCTGACCTCTTTTCCCATCACAAACCAGGCCATCTGTGCTGAAACACTTTTTTTTCCCCTCAGTTTTAATTTCTTTTCCAATATTCTTTTTCTCTTGTAAGGAACATTTCCACTTCAAACGCTCTCAGACCCTATCCTAAGGCAAAACTGATGCTTTGGGGAAACTTGCTTAGAAGGTGGTTAATTAATTTCATACCAAATGTTTTTGACCTCCTATTACCAACATTTTTTGCAAGGAGTAGATATTGTGTGCAAATTAAGCCACTTAGGTCAATAGATACAGTAGCTAAAATAAAATGATGGAATGTTGCTGTGTTTATTATTAGCACATAAGTCTAACTTCTCACCTATGACTTGTTTTACAACTACAGTGATTAAAGCAATTTCCTCAAGCTTGCTGTTTCTCAAAAGAAGGAACAGAAAGAAAAAAAAATTATTCTACTGCATTTAGGAAGTCACCTGAAAACACCAAGCTGATTGTACTTGCTCCTAGATGCTTCTCCCCAAATCAAACATTTTAATGGTCTTTTAGGTTCTCTGTTGAGGTCAGCTTCCTTGAGTCACTCCCAGTTCATCCTTCCCACAGCTCTGCCCCATCCAGTTCTTACAGACCATTCACACTCCGGACTCAGACTTTCTATATGTCACCTGTTTACAGCATTAAGTTGACACTATATTGTGTTCTTTTGTCATTCCTGTTTTTTTTGTTCTTAATATTTATATGTTCTTAACCACACTTTTGTTATTAAACATAGCACAACATTTTTGGCTACCACAATTTTGAGTACAATTACAAACGTAAGTAACTTAGAAGGCAGAATTTTTCACAGGTCCAAGTATGAGCAGACCCCATTCTAATTATGAGAAAAGCTTGGTACCTCAGGTATCTGGGGACACTCTGAGCAACATGAAAATGGGACTCCGGGTCGAAGACTTTGCCTTCTAATCTCAGTGCTCTGACGGAGAGACTGGAGCAAGCAAATTTCAGCAGTGAAGTAGAATACATCCTTGGAAATGGAAATCGAAAGAGTGGTGAATTCTTAGCAAATTTCTAGCAAAATCTACAAGCAGAAACCACAGTTCCTTCTCTTAGATAAATGTTGTTTGATCTGACCCTTGGAGGAACAAGTCATTGCCGTTTCCAAACACACTTTGGAGCATTTATCATGACTTCTTCAACGTTCATCGATGGCGTCACAGTTCCATCCTATTCAAACACAAAGTTCCAGCCATCCCTATCCCAGCACGGCACTGTCTTCCCTCACCCTGACCTCTATCCTACACCATAGGCCTTACTCTGGCCTTCTCGTGGTTTCTCAATGTCATTCCCCCAAAGTGCCTTTTTCCAATTTTCTGTGTGTATTTTAAAAAGTGATTTTTAAAATTTAGCCACTATCTAAGAGTTTTCAAATCGAACCCTTGTGCTACCAAATCAAATTTTACTTTTATCAAGCTGATGTCATACAAAATTGAGGTGGTTGCCAGAGTTCAATGTGCACGTCAACTTCCAAGCTATTTAAAGAATACCCAGCTGTTCCTCAAGTGAGGCGTTCAATACATACTGGTTGAATGAATGAAAGAATGAATGAATGGCAAGTAACCACTACTACCGTATGGGAGATATGTGATGTAGTGAAAACAATTTATAATTTATTTTTTAGAAATCTGAGTTTGGATATAGCCTGAAATGAGTTATGGGACCCACATAAAGAATAAAATGAGAGAGAAGTACTGGACGAGATTAACTGCAGGCTGGTAAGAAATATGGAATGAATATGAACTATGGAATCTGATCAAAAAGAAGGCATAAAAATAGATAATAAACTCAAGACACAGAGAGTTTACCTGAAGATCAGAATTGTAACCTGTAGTCTGTGAGCAGCTAAAAAATCCAGATCACCAGGAGTTTCTATTGTGAACTAAATGTGCAACGCGGAAGGCAATTGTCAGATCGTGCGAGCCATCGAAGGGCATCAGCAGCAGGGTAAGAGACACAGTGTAGTGTGTTGGAATCTAAAAGATGTCCTTAACTTGGAGGCTAGGGCTCCTCTAACCTCACATCCTCCAACCCAAACACACACATGTGCACACATGCACACACACAGAGGCACACAATCCCCTGATAGGGTTGGAGAAAGAAGCTGAACTAAAATTACTTGTTGAGATTTGGTCCAGTTATGAAAGTCCCAATCATTTTACAGAGAAAGTTACACAGCAGTTTTATCTTTGGAGTTCAATGAAAAATAAGCAGACCTGGATCTCTAGTCTGCTGATACTTGAGAAAAGAGAAGAATCTGTAGGATTTCTGACTCTCAGACCAAACCTGAAGCAATAGTTAAGAGTACAAAAGACATTTCAAATGAAAGGGAATAAGAAATGATGGAGGAAATAATTCCTTCATCAGAGTTTAGGGAAAAGCTAGGTTAGACATGGAAGATGAAGTAGTCTAGGCATTAACTAGCTCATAGTTATTAGGTTTGAAAATTGCCTAATGAACCAGCCAAATAATTGGTTTAGCAAAATTATCTTTTCTTGACCAAAGTGGAAACATACTGTTTTATATTCTTATGGTGTGAAAAGGAGACAGAACAAACTACATCTCTATAGATATATTTATAAATATACTTGAGATATCTACGTAAACATACTAAGTCTATGTGCTAGATATTCAGGCACTAGGGAAAGTAAGGAGGCAATTGAGAGTTTATTAAGATGTCTTTATAAATACAGTCACCTACCCTTAAAAATACTATTTTGTTCAGTTTAAAGAGCAATCTCCTCAGCTCAGAAAATTTATCTATTTTATGCTCATATTCAGCAGCGATTGGCAGAAGCTGGATTCTTGAGTGGTATTTATGCAACTCTAAGAGGGGTTCATGTTATTTTTTAAAAATTATGAATAAGGAATGACTTTTCTTTTGCCTCATTTTAACTAATTTATTTTTTTAGCCAAGGATTTCTTTGCTCAAGCAATTATGCTGGGCTCTGGGGATAAAATGGTGGATGAAATAGCCATTACCCTTGCTTTTGTGGGCATTCGATAAAACAAGCAGAGTTAAATCCAGTTGCCTTCAGTAAATCAGGCATTAAATATATCCAAGGAGTGAATGCTGTTTTATTTTAGGTTTCCCAAAAGCAGAGCCAGAGACAAAGCTTAGGATGCTGGTAGTTTATCCCAGGAAGCAGGAGTGAGGGGACAGAGAGGGTGAGACTGAAAGATCGGTAATGTAGGCCATGCTCTCCTGATGTGCCCAGTGCCTCCAAGAGCTGCCCTCCTTGAAAACTGAGACATGGAAGTTTTAATCCACCAACTCCCCTTGTTTGAGAGTTGCTCCCTGGGGACATGAACTCTCCCAGATTCTTGCTCCATGTTTTCATGGGGGCCACAGGAGTTCCTGCCGTGTCTAAGAAGGACACAGGGCAGAATACAGAAAGACATCTGCTTGCTTGGGGACTGACATTAAGGTGAGTCTATGAACAAAGAGAACTGTCCACTGCAGCTGCACTGAAACAGAAGAGCAGGGTTGAGGGGATGTGACAGAGGCCCCAGGCTTCAACTACAAATGGCATCCTAAGACTGCCTTTCCTGATGCTGCAAAACGGCTTCAGGAGTCAAGTCTCCAAGAAAAAAAAAACAATCAGAAGAATGTAAATCTGCTCAACTGATCTTATAAAATTGAAGTGGGGATGAGATCCAACACCCACGCCATTTCTCTCCATTAGACATCTCCAACTTGGGAAATACCCTGGCGACATCCAGTTTAAATATTTTGGTGCTTATGGCGTTCTTTTCTCCCTGCCTTAACCCCATGTTCCCAAGGCCTTATGTTGTTTGAAGAGGAATTGATGCTATGATAAAGGAAACACATAGGCATGAAGCTACAGATGGAAGCAAACAGATTGATCGCATAGATTTTGCCAAAGGAACAAGCAGGGACTATTTTTATCTTCAAGAGTTATGCTCTCATTTATATTTGAATAGTGTGTTCTAACTTATCACCAGCACAGTATAATGCTGTCTTTCCCTAAATAATAGTGATGAGTTTACTTTCGTCATTCCACAACCTTACCCCGGATGCTTTTTGGCCAGTAGCAATAATTTGTAATAAGTGATGTAGATGAGGCCAGTAGTCCATGCGTTTGGGACTAAGTTCACAGACATTTGATATATTATTCTTTACAAGTGCCAGTAGGATTAAAATAATTTCACAATAATATTTACAACTTACTTTCTGTGGAAAAATGTGAAGAACTGTAAATTAAGGTGAAGGCTATTTGGGAGTCTACTGAATTATTTTTACAACTTCCCTGTAAGTTTAAGATTTTTTTTCAAAATTAAATGTTAACAAACGTTGCATGATATATAACTACATAAGAAATATGTGCCTGATTTAATAGGGTAGACAGTGTAACTAAATGAGATTAAATTAAGAAATATGACTGCCCAAAAGAGAGAAACAGGTTTTGCTATACAACCTTACAGATTTTTTTATGACCTACAAAGAGGAAATGAATCAATCAATTGAAACAGACACAGAGCTAACACAGATAGGAGAATCAGCAGACAAGGACATTAAAAGAAGTATTATAACTGTATTCCCAATAGAGTGAGTTTAGCACTTGCACATCCCTGAGGGTGAGTGCCTTCCTAAAATCTGTGCCCCAGATATGTCTCATGTCTCACCCTAGTCCTGGTGCTGATTCCAGATGTTCAAAATGAAGACATAGGAGATGTAAAAAACAAAAACAAAAACAAAAAACAACTCAAAGCTCTGCAAGTGGAAACTACAATGTGTGAGATGAAAAAGTATATTGAATGGGATTAATGGCAGATTAATTATCGCAGAAGAAAAGATTAGTTACATTGGAGTCATAATAATAGAAACTAGCCAAAATAAAATAATTTGAAAAAGAAAGTGGAAAGAAAATCTATGAACTCTGGGATAACTCCAGAGGCTCAATATATCTATAGAGTCCACAAACGAAAGGGAAAGAGGAATGGAGGAAAGTAAAAATAAGTGAAGAATGATGGTTCAAAAACATTCCAAATTTGATGGAAATTACAAACCTATATATGCAAGAAGCTTAATCCAAAGCACAAAAACTGTAAACAAAAGAACATCAAGATTATCATAATCAAGTTGCTCACAACCAATTATAAAGAGAAAATCTTTAAAGCTGCCAGAGACACATCACGCATAGAAAAAATATAATAAAAAATGTCTCATAGGAATCCATACAGGCATGAAGATAGTGGAAGAATGGTTTTAAAATACTGAAATTTAAAAAAGGAAAACTGCATCCCTAGAATCCTATACTCAGCAAATAGAACCTTCAGAAAGGAAGGCAGAAAAAAATAACTTCCCAAACATACAGAGAATGAAAGAATCCATCACATGCAGTCCCACACTACAAGAAATCTTAAAGGAAGTCCTTCAGGCAGAAGGAAAATGATACCAGATGAAAATCTGTATCTACATAAAGGAATGAAGCATCCCAGAAATAGTAATTATCAAGAACTGTGAATGGTCTGAGCTTTTACTCTTTTTGCAAGTTAATAGGTTAGCCTTCCACAGTTTCATGGGTGCTGGCAGAAGATACAAGACTCCTGGGTCAGAGACAAAGAACTTTATTATTCATAACACAGCAAGCAGCATGAGCTTCATGTTTGTGCCAGGTCTCCATGCCATCCAAGGTCTGTGTGATAAAGCAGGTTGGCCTAGATGTCTGAGGCACATGGTTCCTTGTAAGCAAGAAACCCTGAATTTAGTAAAATAATTTTTTTTATAGACTGCAAGCAAATCTGTCCAAACTTTGCCCAGGAGGAAATCATTATCTTTAGTATAAAAGATAGCGAAACCCATGCCCTCTGTACCAGCAGGAGGCATTATTTTAGTCTCATTGAAGGCTGTTCATTATATAAACATCCTTGGAAAGATAGTCTAGAAAAAGCTTCCAGTGCCTTTGCTCACAAGATATTCAGAAATATGGGAAACTCATTAAGAATTGCCTCACAATGGTAACTACATAAGCAAATATACAAGTGTTTTCCTAATTATTTAAATGTCTAGAGGATCGTAGACTGTTAAAATAAAAAAAAAATAATGTAGTGAAAGGCCTAAAATATATGTAAAACGTAACATAAAAATAACACAAAACTCAGAAGGAAAGATGAAAGTATGTGATAAGATCCTTATGCTATACATGGGATGTTTTAATGTCACTTGAAGGCAGATTGAGATAAGGTAAAGGAGCATATCATAAACCATAGAGCAACCACTAAAATAACAAAACAAAAAATTGTAGCTAAAAAGCCAACAAATGAGATAAAATAAAATCATAAATAATTCAATTAGTCCAAAATGAGGCAAAAAAAAGGAAAAGAACAAAAAGCAGAGGGAAAAATAGAAAACACAGTAAGATGATAGATTCACGCCTAATAATGTAATCGCAGTGAATGTAAATAGTCTAAATCCAATTAAAAGTCATAGATAGATTTTTTTAAAAGCAGGACACAATTATAAGTTGTATATAAGGAGCACTTTCAATTATAAAGTCACAAATGAGTTAAAAGTAAAAAGACTAGAAAAAGACATACCATGTTAACACTGATCAAATGAAAGCTGAAGTGGCTATATTCATATCAGACAGAGTATATTTCAGAGCAGAAAATATTTCCTGGGATGAGAAGATTCTTTCACAATAACACAAAAAGTAAATTCTTCAACAGCTCATAACGATCTTAAATGTTTATACACTCAGTCATAAACCTTAAAAACAGATGAAGTGAAAACAGAACTGCAAGGAGAACAAGACAAATTAACAATGATAGTCAAAGATTTCAATATCTCTCTCAATACTGATAGAACTAAGACAGAAAATCAGCAAGGGTATAGAAAATTTGACTAGCGCTATCAACCAACTTGACCTCAGTGACATTTATGGAACATTCTACTCCACAAGAGCAGAAAACACATTATTTTTAAGAGCACATAATGTTTACCAAAACAGATTGTATTCTGAAGCATGAAACAAATCTCAATAAGATGAAAAAGATTCGAGTTATACAGAGTATGATTTCTGGCCACAATAGAACTAAATTAGGAATTATTTTTTTTACTTTTAATCTAATCATTTTTAAAATTGAAGTATAGTTGATTTGCGTGTTGTGTTAGTTTCTGGTGTACAGCAAAGTGATTCAGTGACATGTATAGATACATATTCTTTTCCATTATGGTTTATTATAGGATATTGAATATAGTTCCCTGTGCTATACAGTAAGACCTTGTTGTTTATCGATTTTATATATAGTAGTTTGTATCTGCTAATCCCCAAATCCTAATTTATCCCTCCCCAGAAATGAATTTGTAAAAGATCTCTGGAAAATCCCCAAATGTTTAGAAACTAAATAATGTACTTCTAAATAACCCATGGGTCAATGAAAGCAAAATGGGGATTGAAAGTATTTTCAAATGAATGAAAATAAAAGCCTAATAATTCAAAATTTGTGGGATGCTGTCAAAGTAGTACTCAGGGAGAAATTTAAGGCCCTAAACACCTGAAAAACAAGTGAATGACCTCAGCTTCCACCCTAAGATATCAAAAACATAAGAGAAAATAAACCTGAAGTAGAATAAAGGCTATAGTAAACAAGACAGCAAAAATAAATAAAATAGAAAACAGAAAAACTATAGAAAAGAAATCAATGAAATGAAAAACTGATTCTTCAAAATCTATAAAATTAATAAGCCTCTAGACAGACTAATGAGGAAAAACAGAAGGAGGACAAAAGTTACCAATATTAGGACTGAGAAAAGTGACATCTCTACAGATTCTACATATATTAAAAGGATAAGGAAATTTTATGAACAGTTTTATGGCAATAAGTTCTTCAACTTGGATGAAATAGACAAATTCCTCACAAGATGCAAACTACTAAAACTCATTCAAGAAGAAATAATTTGAACAGTCCGATACTTATCTTAAAAATTGAAGTTTTAGTTAAAATCTTACCACAAAGGCAACTTCAGTCTCAGATGCCTTCTCTGCTGAATTCTACCAAATATTTAAAGACTAACTAATGCAAGTTATACGCAAACTCTTCTGGGAAACTGAAGAGAAGTGAATACCTCCCAACCCATTCTGTGAGGCAAACATTACCCTGATACCAAAACCAAAGACATTACAAGAATAGAAAACTAATGATCTGTATCCCTCATGGACATAGATACAAAACTTCTAATCAAAATTTGGTAATTTGAATCCAACAATATACACAAAGAAATATACACCACAACCAAGCAGTTTTTCCAAGAAAACAGAGCTAGTTCAATATTAACAAGTCCATTAATGTAATCTGCCATACACTAACAGGCTGCAGAATAAAACAGGCTGAGATTATGTCAATTGATTCAGAAAAAGTATCTGGCAAATTTAACATTGATTACTGATTTAAAAAAACAAACTCTTAGCAAGTTAGGAATAGAAGGGAATCTGATGAAAATTATATACCTATAGGTATAATTAATACCTATAGCTCACATTAAGATTAATGGTGGTATACTAAAAGCTTTCTAACCAAGATCATAAAAATTCAAGATATTCATTTTGAAATTTCTATTCAACGTTGTTCTGAAAGTTCTAGACAGTGGAAACGGCAAGAAGATATCAAAGGCATCTAGATTGGAAATGAAGTGAAACTGTTTTTATTTGAAGATGATGATTGGCTATGTGGAAAATGCAATAGAATGTCTTAAAAAGTTCCTAAATCTAATAAGTGAGTTTAGTCAATATATGAAAATCAATTATAATTCTATATAATAGCCACAAATGATCAAATATTGAAAGTTAAGATAGTACTATTTACAATAGCACTAAAATATGACATACTTGGAGATAAATAAAATAGATGTTGTGAAAGTAATGTATACTAAAAATTAGAAAACACTGTTGAGATAAATTAAAGAAGGCAAATAAATGAAGAGATATGCCATGTTCATGGGGAAAAGACTCAATATGGATAAGATATCAATTATCCCCCAATTACTATATAGATTCAATGCAATCCCAATCAAAATTCCACCAGACTTTCTATAGATATTGAAAAACAGATTCATATGAAATTCATATGGAAATTCACCTGGAAGAGCTAAAGCAACTTTGAAGAGAAAGAACAAAGTGGGAGGATTAACACTACCTGATTTCAAGACTTATAAAACTACAGTAATCAAGACAAACAGAAGAGCAAGTACTCAAGTAGACCACCACTGATTTTCTCAAAGTAACGGCAATTCAGTGGTAAAAGATATTTTAACAAATTATCTTAGTACAATGGATATCCACGTATAAATAAGTGAACTTGACCATACCTTGCAACACACGCACACACACACACACACACACACACATACTTAAAATGGATGGTACACTTAAAAGTATATCTAAAACTCTAAAATTTCTAGACAAAAACATTGGAGAAATCTTTGTAACCTTGTTGTGTTAGACAACTCTTTCTTTGATAAGATACCCAAAGCATGATTCATAAAAGAACAAATTGATTAAATGGACTTCATAAAAATTAAAATCCTCTACTCCTTGTAAGATACTATTAGGTGTGAAAGACATGCTGCAGACAGAGAAAATATTTGCAAAACATATAACAGAAGAAGGACTTGTATCAAGAATATATAATGACCCCTCAAAACTTAATGATTAAAAAAAACTGCAACATTTTCAAAAAAGAGGGCAAAACATTTGAATTGTCACTTTACCAAAAAAAGATATAAAGATGGCAAATGGAAGGAAAGGGGCTCAACACCATGAGTCTTTAGAGAAATGCAAACTAAAACCACAAGATACCACTATACACCCACTAGAAGGGCAAACAATAAAAAGACTGTTAAAACCGAGTTATGACCAGGGTGTTGAGGAATTAGAGCTCTCATACATGGTTGCTGGGAATGTAAATGGTCCAATCATTACGAAAAAGTTTGGCAATTTCTTAAAATGTCATTCCTACCATGTGATCCAGCCATTCTACTCCTAGGTAGTTGCCCAAGGAAAAAAAATCGTTAAGTCCACACAAAGACCAGTACACGCACATTCAGAGAGCTGTATTTGTAATAGCCAAACACCTGAAACCACCCAAATTTCTATCTACGGGCAAATGGATAAACAAACTGTGGCATGTCCATACAATGGAATTCTAGTGTCTTAGTAAAGGCTGCTGTAACAGAATACCATAGACTGGGTGGCTTAAACAAACATTTATGTTTCACAGTTCTGGATGCCAGGGCGCCAACATAGTTGTGTTCTTGGCGAAGGTCCAATCCCTGGTTTTCAGGCAGCCATCTTCTCATTGTATCCTCACATGATGGAGAGAGAGGGCTAGCTCTCCTCCTCTTTCTACAAGGCTGCTAATCCCTTCATGAAGGCTCCACCGTCATGGTGTAGTTACCTCCCAAATGCCCCTCCTCCAAATACCATCACAATCACATTAGGACTTCAACATATGAATTGGGGGTATGGGGGGGGGGGGAGAGACACAAACCTTTAGTCCATAGCAGCTGGTAATCATTCAAACAGAATAAAGCTGGTAATCATTCAAACAGAATAAACTATTGATGTGTGCTACAACATAGATAATTATCAAAGTAATTATGCTGAATGAAAGAGGGTAGACAAAAGAATACATTCTGTATGATTTCATCTCAATCATCTTCTAGGTCATGGTTGTGGACGTGAGGGAATGTCAGGGATGATCATCAAAGTGAGATTACTAAGGGGTATGAGGGATTTTGAGGGGTGCTGAATATGCTTATTATTTTGATAAAGATGATGGTTTCACTGGTATAAACATATGTTAAAACTTATCCAATTGTACAATTAAAATATGGGTAGTTTATTGTATGACAGTTATACTTCAATGAAGCTGGTTTTTTTTAAAGGCTACTGATACATAATGCTAAATTTTTGTCTAGTAAGCTTTCCCCATCACTCTCTTATCAGCACTACTAGAGTGTGCTGCCTTTTCCTCATCCCTGTGTAGCACTTGTCAGTCTAGAGGTGAAGGTGACATATCACTATTTTCCTTTGCATTTACTTGATTACTTCTAAAACTTAACTTTTTTCCCAAATACTTAAAAGAACATTATTGCACTTCCAAATACAGAATGGAATTTGGGTAATACTAACTGGCTTTGGTTATTAAATTTCTAGGCAGGGTGATCCACAAAAGACCTTGGATTCTGAATTACCTGGCAATTATTTGTATAAGTTAGGAAAAAAAAAAAAAAAACCAACAAAAGGAGGGAAGACTGACAATGAGTTGGGACAATGTATAAATGCAGTAAGTTGAGCAGATTTTTTAAACCATGGTGAAAATTACATTTGTGGGTTAAAAGAACTTGGCCTAATTGAAAACACAGACAAAATGATCCTTGTTTTCTTGATTCTCCTCTAGTCCGGTTGATCCCCTGAACCTCACCCCTGTTTCGTACTTGACCAAGGGAAAATGCAATGCTCCATCCATGTGTGCAGAGCTCTTCCTTTCCCTTCCCTTTGTTGCTTTCATAATGGTGTTAAAATATTTTTGAAAATCACCGAGGAAATAACAATGATCTCTGTAACAAGTGCAGCTGGGCCATGGTAAGGAGCCAGCTGGAAAACTTCGTCTCCTCATGAGCTGTACCAATCATTCCTGTCAGAGAGCATCACGGCCTGCTCACCTCTCCTGCAGAGCCTAAAATACAGTTTGCAGAGAAGCCGTTTGGGATCTAGGAGCAGAGAAATCTTTGCATCTATGAAGACTACTTGCGGATCTTGGGGTACAGTATCTGGAACTCAGTTAGAAATGGCCCTAAAGTTCACGATGTTTGGAGTGTGCCCTGTGAGGACCCCTCAGGGTCAGTTAGGGAACATGCTGTGGGTAAAGTAACAGCCCGGGAGCTAAGTTAGGGAAAGTGAGGTGAAGCTTTTAATAGTTTAAGCTTGGGTCTGAGATGCTCCATTTCTAATAAATTCCTAGGTGATGTAGATTCTGTGGCCAGTGGATTACTCTTGGAGTAGCTGAGTTCTATACCCTTAGCTACCTTTACCCTCGCCCACTCATTACGTTGAAACAAACTCTAGATAACATGTCATTTCATCCATAAATATTTCAGCAAGTATCCCTAAAATGGGAATTCATTTTAAAAACATAGCCACGATGCTATTATTCTACTTTAAAATTTAACAATTCCTCAGTAACTTTAAATGTTCAGTCATTGTTCAAATTTCCCTGGCTGTAGTCTTAATGATGTTTTATTTTTGTCCTTCACAGTTTGTTGGACTAGGGATTGAAATAAGTTTCATACATTGCAAGTGACTGATTTTTTCTTAAGTCTCTTTTAATCTATAGATATTCTTTCTCTATCTCTCACCCCGTTCCCATCTTTTTATATGTCTTTGCATTTTTTTGAAGAAATTGCAGAATTTGTCCTGCAGAGTTTCCAACAGTATAAATTTTGCTGATTGCACATTTTTCATTAACTAATTGCTTTTTCCCTGTATTTCCTGTAAAGTGGTAATTAGCTATAGAGGTTAATTTTGGGGGTTGGGGAGTGCGGAGTTAGAGAGGCAAGACTATTTCATGGATGGTGTTTTACAGGTACGCAAATTTCTGATTCTCTTCCATTTGGTCATGTTACAGATATTATCGTTCATTGCTAAGATTCATTCATTAATTAGGGATTGTAAATGCTGATAATCTGTCATTCTTTTATCATTTATCGTCTGGCATAGATTTAGAAAAAGAAGCTTTCCCTATCAACTCCGTTTCCCCTGACATTTTGCATAGAAAAGACAAGATAAACGTTTGGTCCTTTCTCCTTCTTTACCAGTTTTCAAATTAGAAGTCTGATTACCCCATAGGTGACCAATGAAATTGTGTGCATTGGAGGTGTGGGAGGAATGATACCATTATGAACACATAGATTTAATGATTTTTGTTACGTTTCAGTCCATTGCAATTATTATTCTTATTGATGCTCAAAATGTCTTCCCTCTATCCACAGAAGCCTCCTCAAATTGACTCCCATATTCTGTCATGCTGGCAAAGAGGCTCTCAAGGTTAAAAAAAAAAAAAGGTTGTAATATGTAGCATTTGCCGATTTCTTTGGTGTAAAGTCTCCCAACGTGGCTGATCTCAAGCTACCAACATTTTAACAACAGGGTCAGAAAATTCTGGATATTTAACAATCAGCTCTAATGAGCCTATACGTTCTGGTTCTAGACCATCATTGCACCTGGGACCTGCTGGTACAACCATCGAAGCCTTTGAGTGATTCCTTGCTGTCCTGTAGGACAAGATATTCCAGGCTTGTCTTGTACATTTCCCGCCCCAGGCACAGGATAGGCCTTTTCTCTAAGCAGCCCTGTTTTCCTTCAGTGGGATTTTGAGAATGTGGGCAATTTGGGGGCACACTGATTTGGGAGAAGCTACTGTTTCTAGACCTATTCGATGAATATGAGTAGGAAAGTTGCTTCTTTTCAAAAGGTAAGCTATTTATAAGTTTCTACTTATAATTTTCATTTAAATCAGGACTACAGTGTTTTTACTTAGCTTTATCTCTCGTCTGTTTCTCTTTCCTCCCACACAGAAAATCCCAGTTCCCAATGAACCAATGTAATTACTCATTTGATTTATCCCACAATTCATGTGTAAAAATCTTATAATAGCAATACCAATACTATCTCCAACAATGTGGTTACTGAAAATATTTTAAGATTTATTATTTTGTTTCCTGTAATTCTTTTTGTCTTATGACATATCCTGTTAGGAACTTACAATCAATTTACTCTGTTGAAAAGTTGATTGAAATAACTCCTTCCAGGCAGTTATGCTACCAACCTGATAAATGCCTAGGTTTGTTTGTTTCAATGTTGCTTTTGGTTTTTAGACATTGTTTTTTAAAAATTTATTTTTGTTTATAATTATGCAAAAATTCCAAAGTAAAATTTACAAAGCAAAGTATATTCAAAGAAATCTATGACTATCCCTGCTCCTCCACCCTGCTTCCTCCCTCCCCCTACAGATGGTATTCCTAACAAATTGGCATTTTTGGTTTATCTTTCCATTTCACAAATATGAATATATATATTCATATTCATTCCTTTCTTAGGTGAACTATATTATGCTCATATTTCTCCTTTTTTTTTACTTTCTATATTATAGAGATAAATCCATTGCATTATATATCATGCCTTGTTTACAGCTTTATAATACTCCATCATGTGGACAAAGCATTGTTTATTTAACCAGTACCTTAGTAATAACTTTTAGATTGGTTCTAGTCTTTTGCTATTATATATATGCCATGCCTGTGTTTTGTTTTGTTTTTTTTTAAATGGTAGAGTTGTGGTTTTTTTTTTAAATTTATTAATTCATTTATTTATTTTTGGCTGTGTTGGGTCTTCATTTCTGTGTGAGGGGTTTCTGTAGTTGCGGCCAGCGGGGGCCACTCCTTTTTTTTTTTTTTAACATCTTTATTGGAGTATAATTGCTTTACAATGGTGTGTTAGTTTCTGCTTTATAACAAAGTGAATCAATTACACTCTTCATCGTGGTGCGCGGGCCTCTCACTATCACGGCCTCTCTTGTTGCGGAGCACAGGCTCCAGATGCGCAGGCTCAGTAGTTGTGGCTCACGGGCCTAGTTGCTCCGTGGCATGTGGGGTCTTCCCAGACCAGGGCTCGAACCCGTGTCCCCTGCATTGGCAGGCAGATTCTCAACCACTGCGCCACCAGGGAAGCCCCATGCCTATGTTTTTGCTAGCATAGCTTCGGAATAGATTTTTTGAAGTGGTTTTGCTGTGTGAAAGACAATGCATACATAATTTTACTAAATGTTTTTTCTTGATTATTGAACACTTTTAAATGCAAAAGGCAGAAAACGGTAGAAATCTTGAAGCTCAAGTTCACCAATCACTGGTGTTGATTTCTGAGTCTCAATTCAGTCTCCCTGACTTCAGTAAACTCTTGCTGCTGCTCTAGGAAATATTTCTTATGTTCACTTTTCATGCTACTCCATCCTCTTTTCTAGGAGCATCAGATGTTTTCAGGAATTTTTTAACATGACCTAACTTGTTCTAAAGATAATATGTATAAAATTATAACACAAAAATATAAGCTTTATAGAATTTTATAATTGCAATATATTGAAAATATTTTCCTTCATTTAAAGGGGGGAAACAGGGATATTAAACAAAATAATCAAGATTAAAGAAAATATTACTGACAGAGGCAGGATTAGAATTCAGGCCTCATTCTCTAGGTACAACACTCTTTCATCTACATCTGAGATTCTCAAGCTGGTATGCCAGAGGACACATGATTCCATAGGAAAAACATGGTATATTGTCTTAAAACTTGATTCTAAGAAGTCATTTGATTCCATGGTAAGTCAACTTCATTCCGTGATAAGTAATAGAAAATATTTTTGTGGGTAAACAGACATATATTGGAGTAGAAAGAAGTATAATCATGTGGCATTTTTAATGATCAAATCTAGAACGTTGAAAACCTTTCCAGCTTGTAGCATACCATGTAGCATATGACATTCCTGGACCTCCAGGGTACAAGTTCATTCTCCTCTGCCTGAGAGCACATTGTCCATCGCTGTACTGCTTTTCCCTTGGCGTTGACGCAGATCATTTCTACCAGTCTAATAGTTAGCATTTTCACATCCTACCTGAATTGGGCCGGGTATATGAATGAAGAGGAGAAAGAAAATGCGGAAGCTGCTGGTCAGTCCTGTCCCTGGAGATCATTTGACTTCACTTTGATCCACACTTAGGTGAAAGATAAAGGGAAGAACATCCTGACCTCCTTACCAAAGACAGGCTGAGAAGTCTTCGAGCCTTCTCTGCTGCCTGCAGTGTAAAAGGCTATCACAAAATGGGAAGGAGTTGGGGTGAGTAGGAGTTGCTATAAAAAAAGAATTTTCCTCACTGTATTCAAGAGGAATAAATAGTCTAAATGGCTGTCACATAAATATCTGGAGATAGAACATCGTATTCTAAACAAAGACTAATCATGAAGAAAAGTTGCTTATGGCCTAACACCATGGTTCAGTCTGAATGCTTTTTAATTCCTTTGAGGATGCCTTAGCTCTTTTCTTCAGAAGAATTATGGGGATTAATCTCTAAAATCAACACAAACATAAAAACAAAGTATAGAAATAGTTACCATTATAAATCCCCTAATTGAACCTATATAGAGTGTACAGAGTTCTATGCACACAGCCCTATACAGTGATTTCTTTGCAAATCCAGAATTTGAACAAAGGAAGGAACCAAAGGAAGAGCTGTGTGCAGATGTCTGGGTATTCAGTCCACTTTGTTTTTAAGTTATCTATCAAATCCCCAGGAGTTAATAATAGATGAAAAGAAAATTCTAAAGTTATCTTGCTTACAGGGTTTATATCTTTCTGCCTCAACATTAAGTCTACCTTAAACATCAAGACCCATATTTTGATGGTACAAAGAGGTAAGCAGAGGCCAGTTATTACAAAGTCTGTTCCAATTGGTTGGTGCTCATGTGTGGTTTTTGTATTTGTTAGATACATGGTGATAAGAATCAAATGAAGTACAAGAGTTGGAGCTTACTATGTACAACATACTGGGCACTTTAAGTTATAGGTCACAAGAAATGGTGTTTATATGTTCTAGTATTATTTTTCCTCTGATAAAATTTCTTTGCATATCTTGGTCATCTTCTTAAGTTACTATGACCAAAACTGTGTGCCAAATGGGAAAAATGTGACTAAGTCAATTAATTGAGCTGGCTCTACCAATAAAGCCCTAGGAGCTTGTTTAGCTAATTAAGATCAAAGGTTCTGAGGCTTGTTCATAATGGACAATTTTGGAGACAAGCCTGCCTCTTGCTGCAACTTCCTATTGAAAGTCTGGATGTGTGTGCTTCGGGAAGCCATGGTAGTTTCTGAGTTGGAAAGATGCTTAAACCCTCACGCAACTGAGAGGCAGAGTTAGTGGCTTATGAGCAGTGGAAAAATAAAACTGGCTGGGAAATATTTGGGGATGTTTTTAATGCTTTTGGATCTTTTGCTACAACATGCTTTCAGTTATTTGATCACCAAATGTGCACCCTTCTAAACTGTGCCTTGCTTTTTTTTTTCCACTGAAGGATTTGCATAAAGTATCTGCTTGGACCAGCTACTTGGAGAGTGTACAGTATAAAAAGAGCACAAAATAATGAACTGTATACACACTGAGCAAGGGATTGACAAGCCCATTTGTCACACCCCAAGGCTTAATATTGGGTCAAACAAAAGCCTTTGGTGAGTCATGGAACTGAGGAATCCATTTGGGGAAACTTGTGGAAACTTGAGAATGGAGGACAATAATCCAGTGATTACTCACTTCAAACCATGTGAACGAGTAGCCATGGTAGCTAACACATCTTCTTTTGGTACCGTCACACTGCCTGAGTGACTGCTGCTTTGGAGCGCTCACATCTCCTGGGGGCTGTCACCTTTCACCCTCCCCTCCTCCCAGACCACGCAGCCTATCAAAGTATTTCTCCTAACCAACACACAGCACTCATCCCAAGAAGAATTATGGTAATTTTATTTCATTTCCTTACATCTGCTGCAATGTTTTTGTACCCCTTACAAATTGATCCTTGGAAATGGCCCAACTGGCTCCTGCATAGGGTTTGAAGCAGGACCTGGGTGTCAGTCAGAACTCAGTTTTAAGTCCCAGCTCTTTGTCCCTTACAAGATAGGTGCCCTTGGACAATTTACTTAACTTTTATAAGCCTCAGTTTTTTAATCTGTAAATTGGGGGTAATCATAATACTAACCTAACAGAATGGTTGTAAACATGAAAAGAGACTTCATGCAAGTCATTTAACACAGCACTGAACCCATAGTAAGTACTCTCTAGGTCCAGTGGTTAAGACTTCGCACTTTCAATGCAGAGGGTGCTGGTTTGTTCTCTGGTCGGGGAACTAAGATCCCAGATGACGTGTGGCCAAAAAAAAAGAATTTTGCATAGGGAACAATTAGAGATGTGGGGAGAGATTTTCATCAAAGATGTTTATTACAGTATTATTTTTAATGGGGAAAACTGGAAACAACCTAAGTGTCCTAATAACAGGGGACTGGTTAAATAAATTATGCTATATTGATATGATTGAATACCTTGTAGCCTTTAAAATAATATTTTGGAGACTATTTCACATTGTGGGGAAATGTTCCAACAGATTAAGTTAAAAAACAGAATATGAAACTATATATGACCCAATCCTAATAGTATAAAGATTTATATGCACAGACTAAAAATTGGAAAGGAATATACCAAAACGTTAACAGTGGTCATTTCTGGTGATTAGATTTATAGGTGATATTTATTTTTTAAAGTTCTCTGAATTTTCCAAATTTTCTACAATAAACATAAATAACTTTAAAAAAAAAGTGCTCTCCAAAGGTTGTCTATTTTTTTTTTAATGTTAAGAAGGAGGTTGAAATTTAAAGATGAAATTCAAAGAGGACTCATTTATCTCAGGTGTTCCATGTCTCTAATTACTTTGAAATCAGTTTAGTGTTAGAGTGAAGTACATGTAACTGCTGGTATCTAACAGGTTTTGACCTATAGAAATGATAGTTTTATATGGTCCAATCTAACATCATTGCGTCCAAAGAAGAAGTAGAGACAAAGGATTAACTTGATGACTAAGAACTTTGCAGGATGTAGATTCTGGGCCAAACGTTTACTATGCACTCACCCTGTAATCTCTCAATTTTCTTCTCTGTCTGTCTTGAGACATAGGCGATTACTGAAAGCTATGTCTGCACTAGAATACAAGTTCTTTAGAAGACAGTTCTTGTGCCTTGCTGTATTTGCTCCTGAAAATAGGGCCTCCTTAACATAAGAAGCTCAATATCATAAAAAGTGTAAAAATTCTCTCAAAAGAATTACTAGGAGAATTCCAAAAAAGACAAAGGAAAGGAAAGGAAAAATATTGCTCTGTAATTGCTTTTTGTACCTAATGCTTTGCCTTTATATGTCCCTGTGGTTTTCCTAAGCAGGAACGATCAAGGCACCACCTATGTTGAAAAATAAATGTGATTTTCAACATATTGTTCAAAGCAGCTTATTTTCTAAAACTCTTTCCACTGGCAAGAGAGGAAAAAGAGTGTGTTATGTCGTCCATGCTAGCATCAGAAGGCAGGAGCTTTGGAATACACACCAAGCATCTCACATAGAGACTTTGGACAAGAATCACAGAGCGATCGTACTTGTGGCAAAAGCCAAAAGGAAAGTCAGTTGTTTCTTCTACTTTTGCCAATTCCAGTGGCAGGCCCTGGCCTGCAGATCTCGGGATTTTAAAAAAGTCTTTCCGGCAAAGAATTGCTTTCATGTTTGTATCCTTATTGCTAACTCTGGATCTCTTCTCACAATGTCCTTCTTGCATTGTGTCCAGGAGCCCTTTTTTGTTTGGAAGAGTTCTGAGTTTCCTCTTAATGGAAACCAAGGTCCCAGTTGGCACTTATCTAAAAAGTCCTTCCCTCCTCGTACATTGTGGAGCATACCTTGCCAAAATGCATTAAGAAGTGAAATCCATTTGAGTAAAGGCCATGAAATCAAACTGTTTATGAGCATTCACGTTCTTGATCGAATCCTTCAGAATTCCATTTTGCAATCTTTCAATATGGAAGTTATCAAAAGACCCTCACCCAGTTGCAGACAACAGAGAGTAAACCACCCTAAGTGCCACCAATGTCCTGAGGCAGTTGTAATGCCCTTATTTATCTTCCAGATGTGTTTCTTCTCCATTCACTTTATTACCTCCTAAAACTAGGAAGCCTGTGAGGTTTCGGTAAGCAGAGGACTGTTTGCTTTCTAGAAGCAGGAAGAAGAGCTTGAAGGACTAAGTCTGTGCTTGGTATTGATGTGCATCTGTTCTCCTTCTTCAATAGACACTGTGGATGCAAAGACCAATGCACCACAATTCCTGCCCTGCAGGATTTCCTTATCCAGTCCACAAGGAAAAGAGAGAAATCCAGAATCAGGATGCAGGCATGTACGGGCTGCCGTGGGAACACTAAGGGAGGTTATTGAAGAGCTGCCGGAGAAGATATTTTACCTATGCCCTATAAGAGCAGCAGGAAAAAAATTACAAAGATGTAAAATAGCATATTTCCCGCCTAGGAAAAAGCATGTGCAAAAGCATAATTGGTGGTTGCTTTAGTTGCGACAGCTATGACAAAATCCTGTAAATGGGGTGGCTTATAAATGACAGAGATTTATTTCTCACAATTCTGGAGGCTGGAAGTCTGAGATCAGGGTGCCAGCAGGGGTGGATTCTGGTGAGAACCCTCATCCAGTTTGCAAACTTCTGACTTCTTGCTGTGTCCTTATATGGCAGAAAGAGAGTTAGAGCCCTCTCCAGGGTCTCTTTTATAAGGTACTAAGCCCACCCATGAGGACTCTGCCCTCCTGACATAATCACCTCCCAAAGACTTGACCTCCTAAAAATATCACACTGGGAGTTAGGATTTCAACATATGAATTTGGGGGAAGACAGACACATTCAGTCCATAACAGTGGTATAATGCACTGGTTCTCAAACCTGTAACCGCAGGAAAAAATATTCAAGATGCTTGAGTTTCATCCTTAGAAATTCTGATTTAATTGGTGCAGGATTCTGTCTAGGCATTGGGATTTTTAGAAGCTCCCTTCATCATTAGAATGTGCTGCTCACGATGAGAACCACTGTTAGCCCTGTGACCTATCTTGACTGTAGAGCTTACGGGCCATAATACTGATAAGGCTTAGATGGAGTTCACTGTAACAAGCTCAGACTTAAAGGTAACAGAGTGATCCTCAAGAATTTTGTACAGGGCTTCCCTGGTGGGGCAGTGGTTAAGAACCTGCCTGCCAATGCAGGGGACATGGGTTCAAGCCCTGGTCCGGGAAGATTCCACATGCTGAGGAGCAACTAAGCCCGTGTGCCACAACTACTGAAGCCCGTGCACCACAGCTACTGACCCTGCGCTCTAGAGCCCACAAGCCACGACTACTGAGCCCACGTGCCACAACTACTGAAGCCCGCGCACCTAAAGCCCGTGCTACGCAACAAGAGAAGCCACCGCAATGAGAAGCCCACGCACCGCAACGAAGAGTAGCCCCTGCTCGCCGCAACTAGAGAAAGACCGCGCATAGCCACAAAGACCCAACACAGCCAACAATAAATAAATAAAAAGAAATACATATAAAAAGAAAGAAATAAAAAAAAAAGAATTTTGTACAGGTGAATGGCAAGATTGAATCTGTATGCTAGAAGGAGAACTTAGATAGGTAGCAATGGAATGGACTGTTTATGCAACACTGAGTGTATGCGTGTGTGGGATTGGTGGGGGAGGGGATGATCCTGGAAAAAGGAAACAGAGAGACTTCTCAGAGGGAGCCTGTGGCTGGGAATCAAGTAGCAAATGATGACAGCACCAAGGTGGCAGCAGGGCTCCAGAGCTACTGTGCCTGATTGAGCAGTGACAGGTGACTGAGCACAGGAGTTCTTACCTGGGTAATTCCATCCACACACCCACACTTGCCAGGGCTTCACGATACAGGAAAGGCTCTGTTTGATTTACCTGGAGAACTGCCCTCTGTGCTTTTCTTCATTCTGCTTGTGGAGGACAGTTCTCAGGGAACTGCCCGCTAAGCTCAAAGCTAGTCAGGGTGGTAACCATCTTTAAATAAAGAAAATGAGGTAATTCGATGGGCCTTTCTTTCCTTCCTTTCTTTTTGCAAGCCAAGGCACATTTCTTTGCTTTTACTACCCTTGCTCTTCTGAAAAAGCTGCAGCAATTTGTAAAACGTCATTTGCCTGAGTTCTCTGAGACTCTCCTACTTTCTTGATGAAACTACTATCAACTGATGGGCAGATTCACGATCCCAAGGAGCTAACCCCATAATTTGCTTTGGCCTAAAGGTGAGTTCTCTTGTCCCGCAGAAGAACCGATTTCTTTGGGTACAGCCCTTAAACAGCTAAAGAGCTTGCCAGTACCCTATCAGAGTAAGTGTGGCCAGAAGAGATGCAGCAATGGTTTCTGGCTAATTGGCAGGGTGAGCTCTGGCTTATGTAACGGTTACCTCTGGCAATTTATCCCAACACCCCTTTTGGCAGCAATGCTGTGGTATTTTCAATGGTAAGGGCTTGGCCAGCATTCAGCCAATCAGCTTGTTCATTTTGCTGGCTGCAATTAGAGTTACTGTTTCTTTCACCTTGTTTCCAGCCAGACCTGGTTCGGTAAATATGTCACTGGGGGTTTGGACGGAGCTGTGTTCTGTCTCAGTGCCTTAAATCCATTATTTCAGTTCAAAGAGTCATTTTACCTTTACACAAAGAGGGCCCATGATATATCTGACCTTAATCCCAGGTGTCAGTTGGACCTGTAAGAGAGGGAGTTAGATGTTCCACATTTTAAAGACACTTTACAATTTGGAAAGAGGGTTTGAGGATTGTCAGCAGAGAGGAAATCAGCCTAGCTCCCTGGGGTGGGGAATTCATTAGAAGCTGCCTTATTTCCTCAGGCCACTCATCACATGGTGGTAGGCAGCTGCTGTAAAAGAGGTGTAATGTCTCCCGATGGAGTATGGAAAGGGGAAAGGAGATTTGATCTTCTGGAATTCAGTGTCTCCTCTTTACCTGTATCGCCCCTGTCAGGATTTGTTCTGGAGCTGCCAGTACCAACTGTGGATAAAGAACAGAGCTTCCTTATTTACCTTTAGCAGAACTAGGAATCTCCTTTAAAACTGACTTTATATTGAAGGGAAAAATCTACATGTGTTTTGCAAGAAGTACATTTATAAAAATCACAAACATTGGGGACTTCCGTGGCGGTCCAGTGGTTAGAACTGCAAGCTTCCACTGCGGGGGGCACGGGTCCCATCCCTGGTTGGGGAGCTAAGATCCCGCATGCTGCGTGGCACGGCCAAAAAAAAAAAAAAAAAAAAAAATCACAAAAGCTGTTCTCTCCAGAGAGGAAATTAAGTCTTCTTTCGTCTTCATTTCTCTGAGAAATTGAGAGGAAGACAACAGGGAGAACTCTTAAGAGAAGTGTGAGAAGAGAAACTCCCCCAAGAGAGCCAGGCAGGTCTGTGTTATGCTTGCCTTCCTGCCCCCTCCCTTATGTGGAGAGGCCCAGGAAGTCACTTCTGAATTTTTCTCCACAATAAAAATTTCCCTAAGTAACTTTATTGCCTAGGAAATGTTTGGGGCAAAAAAATATATATATATAGAATAAATATCTATATTACTATGGGTAGTTTGGGCCACATGAACAGAATAGATGAATTTTGAATGAAAATATTTTGAAGAATTTCCGATCCCAAATAATGATAGACGGTATCTGCTAATGTCCAGATCGACTCTTTTTTTGAATATATTCTTACTATTCTGATGACACCACTTTGACTTTTTCAATTAGATAATGAGGAACTATGTAAAACCTGCTAATCTCCATTTTAGCAGGGACAATCCAGATATTCCTCCTATACCATAAGGGGCAATTATGGGCATTGGGAAGAAAGAGAATAATGGAAGGGCCCTGGGTCCCAGCAAAAGGAAATTTATCAGTTACCTCAACTCTCTTCTATCTTTAACCTTGCCCAGACCAGGTTAAAGTACTGGTCAGCAGGACCACTCAAATTACTTGGCAAAGTAAATTGATCCAAATCCTGCTGAAGTAGTCAGCACTCTCAAGTGAGAATTAAAAAAAGAAATTCTCACTTGAGAGTGATCCTGGCATCAACCAGGCATCATGCTGGCATCAACTAGGTTGATTTAGGCATCAACCTAAACGGGTGTGTTTTCTTGCACACATGCCCAGGCAAAAGAAGCTGAAATTATAAAACTAAATAATTCCCTAATGCTTTCTCTAGAAACAATGATTATTTTATAACCCAAATTTTAACTCTTTAACATGCACCTCAAGACGTAGATTGGCCAGGGAAATCTCAAAGGAAAATCGAATGCAGTATGAAAACCATAGAACCATGGAGACATTATGCTGAATTATTTCACAATGCTTAGTTTTCTTTGGCTAGTAGAAAATATTAATCAGTGACTCTGCACCAAGTTTGCTGCTTGGTGAATTACCACAAAATGAAGATACAAGGGCATGCCATCCAGATAAAGAAATAGAACATTTCCAGAACCTCAGAAGTTTGAGCTGGAGGTCCCAACCTTGCAATAAAGGAAGAATAAGAAATAAAAGGTAAACACATTTGGAAAGAAGGAAATAAAACTGTCATTCTTCATACTGATACTATTGGATATGTGGAAAATCCAAAATTATCTACAAATAAAGTATTAAGACTATTAAGAGAATTTAGCAAGGTCCCACAATAAAAGTCAATATGCACAAATCAGTGTATTTTCATATACAAATAGAAAACAATTAGAAAACGAAATTTTAGAAAACAGTGTTATTTATAATAACACAAAGAATTAAACACCTAAAGTAGTAGTTTTCAAGGAATGATCCAAGGACCCCTGGGGATTCCTAAAATTCCATTCAGATGGCCCTCTTTCACTCTCATTCTTTCATGAGTGAACAGTGAAGTTTTCCAGACGTATTTAATATGTGATAATACATCAAACGGAATACAGAAGTAGATCTGTGTATCTAGCTGTCTTCTATTATACAAAGCTTTAAAGAGATTTAAAGCTTTAAAGGGATTTGCAAAAATGTAAAACAATGCCAATATTTTTTTGTCTGATTATACTATCAATTAATAGGAAATGTATGTTAAAAATTTCCCCAGAGTTGTGGATTTGTATATTTCTCCTTTTAGTTTTGATAAATTCCTCTTTTTTTGCTTTAGATTTGCTTTATATATTTTAATTCAGAATGACTTTATCTTCCTTTTGAAGTGAACCTTTTATCATTATAAAATATCCTTCTCTACCTTTATTACAGATTATTGCCTTCAAGGGTACTTCATTTGGCATTCATATAGTTACAACTGGTTACTTTTTGTTAGTACTTTTCATGACACCTTTTTTATCCTTTTGCTTTCAGTATATCTGTGTTCTAATATAGAAATGTTTCTTTTATAAACAATGTAAAATTTTTATTTTAATTTTTCCAAACGTCTCATAACTTTTACTTTTAATTTGAATGCTTAGTCCATTTACATTTAATGAAATTACTGACATATTTGTGTTTACTCCATAACCTTACTCTTTGTTTTTTATTTTTCAGTGTTTTCTATATTTCCTTTTCTCTCATTTATCTCTTTTGGTCAATTGATTTTTTTATTATTTCATTTTTTTCCTCTGTGTATTACTTCTTTGCTACTCCAGATATTACAACGTTCATATGTTGGTTTGAAATGTATTTTGCCTTTGTTTTTGAAAGATAGTTTTCTTGGGTATGGAATTCTAGGTTGGCAGTTATTCTCTTTCAGCATTTTGAAGATATTCTATTATCATCTGGCTTCTACAGTTTCAAGTCAGCTCTCAGTCATATTGCTTTTCCTACGAATGTAATGAATCTTTGTTTTCTTATCGCTGTTAAGATTTTGTTTTCTTTATCTTGGCTGTAAACAGCTTTATTCTGATTGTTCTTGATACTGTTTTCTCTGCTTTTGTTAAACTTGGGACTCAGAACTTTTTGAATTTGTAGTTTAATGCCTTTTATCACTTTGGGGAAATTTTCAGGATTATTTCTTCAACTGTTACTTCTGCTCTTTTCTGTCATTCCTCTCATTCTGAGATTCCAATTACACATATGTTAGACCTTTTTTTTTACCATTTCTTAAGTGTCTCTTATTCTCATTTCATACTTGTTTTCAGTTTTTCTCTGTGTTTTATTTGTGAACTTTTTTACTGACATAACTTCCAATTTACTAATCTTCTTTTCAGTTTTGTCTAATATGCTATTTAAACCATGTATTGAATTTTTTATTTCAGTTATTTTGTTTTACAGTTCTTAAGTTTTTATTTGATTTTTGTTGACTTAGGTTCTTTTTTTTCTGAAGAGCTCCAACATAGCAATCAAAGTTATTTTAAAGTTTTTTTTTTTTGACAAAACAAATATCTTTATCACTTATGGATCTTTTTCAATTGTGTGTTTTCCTTTTGGTTTTTGGTCAATTGGTCCTGTGTTCTGGTATGCACGGTAATATTTCTATGGATTTTCAGATATTATGTATAAATAATTGGAAAGATTCTGAATGATATTTTTTTCCTCAGTTTAATTTTGCTTTTGACAGGTAGTTCAATAAGGGGCATATTTTGTAATTCATTCTGGGATTAAACTGAGCAAATGTGAATTTTATTCTGTGGGTTTTGATCTATTTCCAGTTCATCTTTACTTCTATTGCACAGTCTTTTCGGAGTCCCAGTAGAAAATTTATAATGTTTACTAGTTCTGCTTCATCTTGGTAAGTCTTTAACTCTATGTCTCTCTAGTATTTATGAGAGTGCCATTCACTCTGTTTAGCTTCTCTATCTCTTTCTGTTTGGCTTCTGAAGTTTATGGCTCCAGTCTACTTACAAATGGCAAATGCATTTAGAGAGAAATTAACCAGAATACTTGACTCACCTCAATGCATTTTCCTTTCCTCTAGGACCTTGATCACTTCAAGTCCTGACTGCTTTTTTCATTTTTTTAATCTAGCTTTTCTTCTTATTTTTGGTGTGAATTTGGTTTGATGGTGGCTAATCTCTTTAATTGGAGGTAAAGTCCCCAGAGGTCATCATTTTTTCTCCCATCCTGTATATCTATTCAGTTACCAAGTATTGAAACTCTACATATCTCTTAAATATCCCACTTCCTCTCTATTCTGAGTGCCACAACTTTTAGTTCAGGCCCTAATCTTCTACTCCTGAATATTACCAAGGGCCAGCTAGTAGATATCTCTGCCTCAATCTTTTTGCATTCACCTTAAACATCACTTCCAGAGTGAACCAGAACTCCCCTAATTAAACTTATCTTGAGATTTATATCACCTATAAAATAAAAATCCAAGTTCTATAGGAGGTGCACAGCATTGCAGTAGATAGATGCTAGTACAGAATTAAAAGTTATAATACTTCTGTTAAGGACAGAGAATTAAAAAGCTGAATGAGATGATTGCACAAAGCAGGAGATAAACCAGTGTGTCCCTAGAGGTTGGTTCAGGCTTTTCAGGTCTAACAAAGTACCTTGTGGAACTTTGATGCTGATGAGTAAAGACTCAGTCTCTGGTGAAAAACTCTCCTTAGTCTTTCTCAATTTTTTTCAATATTATGTATAGACATACTCTCAACCTCTGACTCATAGGTACATTAGCTCTGGGCATGCCTCTTCATCAGCTGCAGAAAACAGATACAAAAAGAATACTATCAATCAATTCTCAGTATTTACTCTGAGACTAAGGATAGCATCCCTTAGCAGATCAAGATTCCAGGACTGTCTGTCTTCACATCTTACTACTCCCTAATATATACTCTATGCTCTGCTTCACCAAAATACTTGCCTTTCTCATTTTTTCATACATTCACATATATTGTGGCCTCTGTCAGGAGTACTTTTCTCTCTGGAAAATCCCTAGTTACCATCTTGAATCAGCTCAAGTGCTGCCTCTTTTAGGAAGATTTCCTGAACCATCTATGCCTCACATTAAAATTAGACCCTTCCCCTTCTCTATTTTCATACTACTTTTTACAGCACCTCTATTGGGACATTTATCTCTTTGTAATTTTTATTTCTGTCTTCTTGGCAAGAATGTGAGCTTTTCAAAGGCAGCGTTTTAAAATCATTTGTGAACCCATGACCAACACAGTACTTAGATCATAAGAGGAACTCAATCAATAATAGTTAAATGAGTCAGGTTTTCAATATTATCAAATCCTATGGCTCAGCAACAAGTGAATTCCTTTATCTGGATGAGATATCTGGCAAAAAAATAGGTATTCAGTTAATATTTGTTCAATTGATGAATCATTAACTTTTGAGTAAAAATTTACTTCATTCTGAAGATACAGTTTTTTTTTTTAATGTATATAAACAACTTCTAAAGAATAAACTCAAATTTGGAAGAGAGAGTTTAGAGACTTGTAGTTGGAGAAAATGATTTTGGAATTACTTATCTGAAAATCAAACCAAAATTTTTCTTCATAAAACAAAGATTAATTAAGAATGAAATCACTAGGGTAGAGATAATTTGAGAAAAATCAGTTTGCTATAAGGCCATAAGAAAAATATGTCAAATGTCCAAATATACAACTTATCTTAAATTTTTGAGTGATGAGCCATTAAAAATTATATTCTGAAAATGTTTAAAAATTAAAGAGCATAACGTCTACCTCATATTGCTCCTAAACTCTGTGAACCTTCACACTGTGCAGGCAAGGCTCAGTTGCCGTGGGGCTATATATGGACACTTAATCCCTAGGGATTTAAAGGAGCAAGTTCTGCTCAGTCAATGAAAAATCATTGGCAGAACTTCTGGGACATATTTTTATGCACATAAAAATTAGTTTCAGAGATGTGTAATTGTAGATTTTCATTATAGAATCTCCAGGTCAAATTGTACGTTACCAGAAGGTGCTGTAAGAAATTTTTAAACTCAGGCAAATGAAAAAGATCGCTTTTTCTGCTAATGAAGCTTACTGTGGTTTCTTCTCAGACACTGAAATCAAGACAGTTGGCTGCTTTGCATTCTATTCAGTCTCTACATGTGCAAGAAAGATGGTACATATATGTTAGATTGGACCCCACTCACACTCTCAACTTGACTTTCTGTATGATCGTAATTGCTGAGTTCATAGCATTTTTTTTTGTTGCTTTCAGAGCTGACATAATAAAACGGAACACTTAGCAAGTGTGGATTATACTAAGAAGCTGACACATAGATGGTTATGTGTTCTGCGTATATCTGTTTAGGCACAACTGAGTTTAAAATAGACTGTGTTTGGAAAGTCTTTTTGACATTAGTTATTTATAATATTCTTCTAATATTATAAACGACTATTGCTTGGCCTGATCAGCACTCAAAACCTATTTAATTCATAATATGACTGAAAAATTACACATTTATAATGAAAGATAGTACATAAAATATAATTATTACATTAGGAATTAAACAAAGTTAAAATAATATTTAAATTTACTTCATCTTTATTATTAAACATAGGTTCTTGAGAAAAATAAAAAACAGTAACAGTAATGTAATGTTTTGTGGGAATTTGCTAAGGAACTTCTAGAACTGCTACAGGAATTTATATTTTGAAAGTGTCAATTCTTTATTGTTTCCCATTTTGTGAAAAAATTATTGGGGTTTTTTCTTTATTGAGATCCATTTCATGGGTTGGGTTAATATTTGGCTCCCTAATGGGAAAGAAATAAAAGGCAAGAAAAAAAGTAAATTTTTCAAAAATAGTCAGCATAGAAAATGAGTATTCATTTTGGAAAGAGATTAGTGAAGGATTAGTGAAAGAGAGAATGAATGTATATAGATAGGGCCAAGAGCCCAGAAAGTACAAGATCTTAACAGGAAAGGAGACAGGATAGAGGAAGCTGTTCATGTGAATATTTCATGCTTATAATCCAGAAAGTAGAGATTTTCTCTGTTTTAGTCAACGCCTGGCAAATCTTGCTTTCAAATGTGTTGCTCTTACCTTCTCTGCCCAAGTTCTTGATGATAAATGTCTCTATTGATGTTGCCTGTATTTTTGTTTTCTTCATTGACATTTTAAGATTTTGTCTACTTGTTATGCAAGAGACAATATTTGAAACTACTTCCCCTCTTCAGGACTGTTTTTTAAATTAAAGATATAAAACCTCAGTAGCTCTAAATTAATTATTAGATTGAATTAAGTGACCCTCTAAAAAGACAATATCAGGAAATGAAACAGCTTTCCAGCTTCTCCAGTTGATCTTCCCAGTGTAATATCAATGATGTAGGTGGGACATATCCCTAGAGACAGGGGTAGGGGTGGGCAGAGTTGACTCTATCCTACGGGTAAGAGTGTATAGGGTCCTGTGGTTGGAGCCAAGAGGAGAGCACCAAGTATTATGAAGCAGAAGTAGAAACTAGTTAATGGCTGGGATTATGGATTTGGGTTGGGATATTGTTAGGGATTTCTTATCCCTGAAGCTGTACATCAAGGACTTATTCAACCATTTCTGTTGCCCTTTCTAAGGGTTCCACCTCTCATGCCCACTACCTGCTTGTCCCACTTCTTGAATCTTTATTAGAATTATTTTTTTGCTGCAGTTGTCTGGGGTAGGGTGGAGAAATAGAGTATGGATGTTGGGGTTCCATCCCAGACCCACATTTTCCTATGGGAGGAGGTAAAGGAAGGTGCTGGCATAGAAATTCATTTCTACTTGCCTGCCGGTAGTGGTGAGAAGCAGCAATTGCAATGTCCATGACATCTTGATGGTGAGAATCTTCCATTGTCATACAAATGCTACACAAAATCCTTTCTTGTAAATGATCCCAACCAGTATCCTCTTGACTCCCTTATTTGCTTTGAATTGAATACAAGAACATTAAACACACCCGTATTCAAATAGAAATATTTGCATGGAAATGTTTCTAGAGCCAAAATAAAGAAATTTTGAATGGGCAAATTGTTTGGAATTATCTGTAGTATATCCCCTTTTTCAGCATAGATAGCAGATATTTGGATATATGCGTTATATACGTGCTTCTATTTTTATGTACCTTCTTTTTCTCTGCAGCTGGCAAAAAAAAACTCTCAAAATATTGCTTTGGAGTTGTTCTTTTGATTTTATCCCCTGAGCATTTATTCAAGAGAATAAATTTGGCCATTTTCAAGCTGTGAGAATATGGAATGCATAAATTTTCCTGCTATAAAATACATTTTTGGTGTATTTATGTAACACAAAACAGATGCATCTACAAAGTTTACACATAGAAACACAGATTACTGAAGGAGAAGAGTCAGGTCTGGCTTGGAGAAGATTTTGGTATTTTTACCCTACAAATATTTCCAATGTGTAAAATTGGCACAAGGGACTTGGATCCAATGATTTGGTTTTGGGAAGATTCCTGTAAAATGGCACAAGATGTGCATCTGACTACAGAGCACTTCAGGTTTAGGTCTACAATCTTAGGTATAGCCATGTTTATTTTTAAATTGAATGGAGAAAAGCCAAAGGTTGTTTCTGTAAGATTTTCTGAATAATAGCAGCATGGTCTAATTTGAAATTACACCAAGCTTAAAAGTTAAATTTTTCTGGCAGTTGATCAAATCAACAATATGGTAATTTGAATTGGTTGCTAAAATGGAAATTAGCCTTTTAAAAAAGGTTTCTGGAGTCTAGAATTTATTAAGCAGGCCACAGTTTCTCTCTTTG